>NW_024744839.1:3014492-3536992 GCF_018991925.1 Homarus americanus
TGACCCAGTAAGACTTTTAATTGGTGTTTACGTCCGGTGTTGTTAGTTACCAGCAGCAATTACACACTTAGACAGATATGCAGGGAATGACGCAGTAGAGTGGACAGTGGGAGGTCGGCAGGCAGCGGTAGAGGATCACTGTTTCGCTGTCGTATGGTTTAATATTTCATTTTTTGTTGTGTTTTAAAGTCAGGTGTTAATTAAGTTTGGTATTTTTACATTGTGGTGTATTTCTCGTTGGCCGTCATGATTATTACTTACCGTGATAATCCTGTTAGAGAGGATATTGGATTAGTTGTTGTGTGCATATATTGTTCATTAAGAATTTTGTGTGATGATTGTTGACGCTGCCGCCACAATTGGGAAAAACTGTTGTACGGTTCTTGGTGTAGATTAATGTGTTAGTTATTCATGGAGCGTCGTGTACGGTGCCTTCTATAACTGTCTCCGCCTCGCTCTTTTTCTCTGTTATATTTTTGGCCTGGAGACGCTGATCATCACGTCTCGTGTAGCTACAGTTCTTTAGTAATCTACAGTAAGTGAGGTGGACTGATATTTGTGTTTACATGTCTGGGTTAGCGTTAGTCCATGTGTCAAAGGCGGTGGTTCAAACACTGAATGTTAGTGGTGACAGACGGGGGGGGGTCAACACTCGGGGCTGAAGGAAACTCGTTCATGAGAGGAAACCTTGAATATTTGTGATCAATACTGTGGTCGTGGATGAGGCCAAGTATTGTAAGTGTGTTGTGTTCTTCGTGAGATTCTCTGGTCAATACAACGGGTGGAGAGAGAGAGAGAGAGAGAGAGAGAGAGAGAGAGAGAGAGAGAGAGAGATTTACAGCTGAAAACACAAAGCTTATACCTAACAAGGCAGCGTGTGTGTGTGTGTCCATGAGCCGCGGGTATAAACTGTTAACATACAGCTGTACCGCCAGGTTATTGTCTTATGTTACGACAACAAATCATATCCACCGTGTGTGTGTGTGTGTGTGTGTGTGTGTGTGTGTGTGTGTGTGTGTGTGTGTGTGTGTGTGTTGCTTGGATCATGTGAACTTGTCTAACTCATCATATAGCCCCAGTGCTATTGGGTCCCAGCCTTATCTAACCCAACCATTAGGATTAGACCAAGTCCCAATTAGTGCCAGTGTCAAGTGGCCTCGATCTTAATGGACAGGTCAGGGTGGGTGCCAGGGGGACCGGGTGCTGTGAGGACAGAAGGCCACTTGACCCTCAGCCTGTCTTTGTGTACCCTGGACGCTATCGTTTCCCTCGCATGACTTTAAAACGAGTGTCTGGGTCCGCATTCTCAGAAATTCCAGAGTTGAATTTTACCGTAAGTATGGATGACGGAATACATGTAATGGCGGTACAGGCGCTGTATAATTCGACGCCATTGACTTCTCTGAGCTTAGTGGGGTATTTAGACGTGTTCCTTTACACGGGGGAATATTGTACTGATGAATCTGTTGAAAATTCATCTTTGTCTTTACTCACATCTCCAGTTAGAGGTGTAATACGGTTTATGAGTAATTGAGAACCTAATTGCAGGTATTGTCTCGGAGGCCGCGAGGAATGGGACAAAAACTGGGAGGGTGGACAGTAAGGTGGTGGTGATGATCCAACTAAAGGTCACCCAGCATGTACACTCAAGATGATGTTCAAATACACTCCTCCCCCCCTCTCACTGAACCTATTGACGCAGCTGAGTGTCGTGTATACAGTGTCACAACCGAGGCCTGGGTGCCATGTATACAGTGTTAAAACCAACGCAGTTACAGGGCGAAGAGGCAGAGTGAGCTGGTCGACAAACCCATATACTAATGACGTGATGTAATGATTTGTAGAGAGTTTTGGGATTTACTGTAGAGGTCCGGTGCTGTACAGTATAATATGTAGTAGTGCCACCTGTCCGCCAGTGTTTGATACGAGGTGATTAATGACGAGCCGGGAAATATAATTATATACCCTACCCTACCCTTTTTTATGCCCTTATGGTTGTGGTCCACGCTTGTAATACCATCGTCACTACTAACTACAGATTAATTAATGGTTGTCCATAAAAATGTTGGGATTGGCTTTTGAAAATATTTTTATTTTGTCTTCCCTGGATAATTGTGTGTGTGTGTGTGTGTGTGTGTGTGTGTGTGTGTGTGTGTGTGTGTGTGTGTGTGTGTGTGTGTGTGTGTGTGTGTGTGTGTGTGTGTGTGTGTGTGTGTGTGTGTGTGTGTGTGTGTGTGTGTGTGTGTGTGTGTTTTATCATCGCCTTCCTCTCACTATATACATTTCTCCATGCCACTGTGTCTTTGTACCCTCTCTCCGACATTGCCCCCCTTCCTTGTTAACACTGCAGCCACGAGAGAGAGAGATAATATGATGAATGTTTCCCTGGCGTGAAGGTTCTTGACCCCAGACACCAGCAGCAACACTAAAGTGATAGTCCCTAAAACACACACACACACACACATACACACACACACACACACACACATACACATACACACACATACATACATACATACATACATACATACATACATACATACATACATACATACAAACTGGACTGGAAGGCCCATGTAAATAACACAGTCAAGGCAGCCTCGTACCGTCTCTACATGCTACGACGACTTAGGTCACTTGGGACACCCACGCCAGAGCTGAGGACTATCTACAACGCCTTTATTCTCCCCAAACTAACGCCTTTATTCTCCCCAAACTAACGTATGCGTCACCAGCCTGGTCGTCTTCTCTCAACTCCACCCAACAACGTCGGCTAGAAAAGGTACAGAAAATGGCCTGCAGAATCATGCTCGGCGCAGAATACTCCGGCTACATCAACGCTTTCTCCACCCTGGAAATGCCATCCCTCAGTGACCTCCACCACCAAGCACTGGAAAGGTTTGGCAGCCAACTAATACACCACCCTCGTCATCGCCACCCACCTCGCGCAGTCCGCCACTACAACAAAATTCAGCCCATAAGAGCCCGCACCGATAGATATAAGAACAGTACCATCCCATCTATTGTTAAAATAATAAACAACTCCTGATTTATGTACTGTACAGCCCTGTAAATGTATTCAACGCATATTATATCATTATGTCTAAATCAAATATAAGTGTATATTTTCAGCCACCGGCTGCAACTCTATTAATAAACCGTTTATTATTATTATTATTATTATTATTATTATTATTATTATTATTATTATTATTATTATTAAAGTACTCCCCTAAGTTGTATACACTGGATCAGGGTGAGTCAGGAGGTCCAGCACTACCCAGCTTAAAAAATACATCGGGAGGAAGAGGATGACCCTAGGGAACGTGTTTACGACCGAAAACAAGATACAGCAGGTGGTAATGGCTGTTGCCGCTACAAACAGTCGACTGATAATTTGACGAGATTCTGACCAACCAGTGTGTGTGTGTGTGTCATTTTGTGGGTGAGTGCGTGTTGATCTGGTTCTGGGGGAGGGAGGGGGGGAGTGGGGATGGTCTGTGGGGGTCACGTCTAGAAGTCCGTCTCCTTCCCCCTGAACACACTTGAGTGGTGATCACGTAGCTATTTTTGCCGAGTAATAAAACCTGACTTTTCTAAATAGGATGTTTATGTCACGTATGAATCTGACTTAATTCCGGGTGGAGTTAAAACAGCGCGATGTCCTGAGAGCAGCCCAATGTTTTTGTATATAATGATGATCACAGTTTATATAAGTATCGTAAAGTATCATTACTTAAAAACGGCTCCGTCATCACTTCCGCTGAGGTGCCGTGATGAGGCTGTAGATCACTCGACTGGCTCTCGGGGAGGCCTCCAAAAGTTGTCTTGAGGTAAACTGGAGGTGATACATCCAGAGGCGGAGTTAAAGGTGATGTGCCTCAAGCTTCCTGTCCCAGCCTAGTGGGGTGACCCACGGGGAGTAGCTGCTCGCCCCGCCCTTACTTGTTCCAGCAAGGGGTGTGACCCACGGGGAGGTGTTGCTAGCCCCTCCCCCCACTCAGCTGAACTAGCAGACCGTGTTTGTGTATTTTCCTCCCGACGAGCATTGATCAGTAATCACCTCACAAACCACGACCCTAACAGCACCTCCCTGGCGTGTGGTGGAGGTTATTGGCCGCCGCCTGTGTGTGTGTGTGTGTCCTGCTGCACCGTGTGTGTCCTGCTGCACCGTGTGTGTCCTGCTGCACCGTGTGTCCTCAAAAATAGATAACACACACACACACACGAGGTCAGGGAAAGATTACCTTTATAATTAAAATAAGACTCGATACGTTCGATTTAAAGTCGAACACGCGATATAATCCCGACCCGCCTGTGCCCTCCCATTATAATCGTATCACGTCCCTCGTCACACACACCGCCCGCTGCTTCATGAACTGCCAGGCCCCGAGCACAGCAACACCGACGCCTCTTGATTCCATAATAACCCGAGACCTGAATAGGAGTTGCAATTTTAACACCTGACATGGAGACATAATGGTGATGATGACAATAATAATAATAATAATAATAATAATATAGTGATAGTTTTAGTAATTACTCACATTTTAACATTTATTTCACACATTTCACAAACGCGGGAAAATCTTTGAAACCTTGAGAGATTGTTATGTTGTACCGGCCACAGCAGTAGTGTCATGCACTTAGTGGGAGAGATGAACCTTACATATGAGAGTACAATGTAAAGCGGGTGTGCTGCTACAGTGTACAATGTGTAGACCAGTAGGGATTGTGGGTGTAGTGAACCTCAGTGTACAGGGTGTGTGTACAGTCATCGATCACCTTGCCTCAGGGGTGAACAGTAATGGGTGTTAGTCACTTCCGTCAGGTAGCCACGGCTTTATTGATCTCTTCCACACCTCACCCCTGTTTCCTTCCCCCTCCCATCTCCACCTCCCCCCATTCCCCTCCCTCATCCCCCATCCCCTCACCCCCCCACTAGTCACGACGGCGAGTTTGACGTACATGTGGACTTGACTAGCCTGACTGTCCTACTCGTAGACCTGACTCACACCTGACTGTCGAACATGTGGACCTGACTCACACCTGACTCGTGTGTGTGTGTGTGTGTGAGATGGAGGAAGGTAGGTAGAGTGTTGTCTCAATTATGGAATACAATTAACTAAGGTGTTGAGGGGAACCAGGCCACTTGAATGGTTCGGCTAGGTAAAAGATGTGTGTGTGTGTGTGTTCAGTGCTTGGACAGTGTCCAATGGACACAGGGCGCGTACACACACGCACACACACACACACACACACGAAGCGGAAAGGAACTTCAATGACTAGCAGTTTTATTTCGCGCAATTGTTTTATTTTTAGTATTCTGTAAACCAGCTCCTTATTACTACGTTTGGTTAATTACTGTTATTATCTCAGTCATAAGTTAAACCAAGTGTTATTATATATTACGTGTTATAATTAATTACTTTAACTATATTACGTGTTATAATTAATTACTTTAACTATATTACGTGTTATAATTAATTACTTTAAATGACGGTCATTAAGTTCAGCCATAATGTTATCGTCACTTATTTAATTATTATTTCTAGCCGCTATTTAATTTATTCATGAGGTTAAGCGAAACTTTATTTATTTTATTTATACATTTTATTCATATTTTATTTTGTTCAATCTATTATTAGTTTTTCTTCTCCTTTCCTCCTCCTCTTCTTATTTCTTCTTCTTCCTCTTCCTCTTCTAGTACTGTTTTAATATTAATATACTGTACAACTCTCTTAAGTAACACACGTAAATATTTAACACGTTAATTTACCTTCTCTCTCCTGAAGAAGAATGGTCTGGGTGTAAATTGTAGTTATTGTAGCAGACTTCAGGCGCGTGAGGTAGGTGTGTGTGTGTGCAGGGTGTGGGGGTGTCTGAGTGTGGGGTGTGGGTGTGGGGGTGTCTGAGTGTGGGGGGTGGAGGGGGTTACAGGGGTTGACAGCGGCAGTACCAACAAGGGGCCAATGTCAACAAAAGCGTGACGTCACCCAGGACAACAAACACTGCTTTGTGTTGACGGTGTGACGGGCCAGCTGAGACCACAGAATGAGTCACTCCTCTTCCTCGGCGGCTCCACACACACACACACACACACACACACACAGCATGTATAACTTACTTACACATCAAATATTATATACAAGTTTTGAAACATTTATATATCTTGGGAAATGATTTAAATATCCATATGTGTGACAGCCCCTTCCCTTATATTTAAAATCAAACTAGCATAAAGTGAAGTTAGTGAACGTTGCTATTTAAAAGTATAGTTTCAATATATATATATACGTTGCTATTTAATGATACAATCTCAGTATATATGTTATTGATGTTATTTTGCTATTAGTTACATTCTCGTGTTGTCTTCAGCTAGTAGGAGTGTTGTCAGTGAGGGAGGTGTGAGTGTGGCCCCTGAGGTGTAACTAACATGACGGAGGGGTGATGGTGATCTTGCCACCTGTGCGTGTGTCCCTGTTCTTGCTGCTGAGTGTTTGAGTTTGAGGAAAAAAATGTGTGTGTGTGTGTGTGTGTGTGTGTGTGTGTGTGTGTGTGTGGACAGACAGTGACGCAGTGGTGTCAGGTGTACATTGGTCACACACCATCCTTCACGCCCACTCCCTCCTCCCGCCTGTCCTCACTCCGTCCTCCCCCCCCTGTCCACCCCGTCACCATACCTGTCCACCCCGTCCTCCTTCCTGTCTCAGTTTTACGTGTCTCGCTCCCATCACTCTTCTCCTGTCCACTAGATGTGAGGAGGAGGGAGGTGAGAGAGGTGGTGGTGGCGGAAGAAAAGACAGTGAGCCATATAGCGTTGCCTCCTCCCCCCTCTTCCCCCTCTCTTCCTCCCCTTTCCTTCCTCCCGTTCCCCCTCCTCCCGTCCTCCCTCCCCCCTCTCCCCATATGCCACAGTAACTTGATAAAAGGTCTGGTAGCTGGAAATGTAATTCAGCGGTCGGCTTCTCCTCATGAATATTTAGTAGTTGTTAGTTAAGTCGGATCTTCCATCTTTATTTACCTGTGTGTGTGTGTGTGTGTGTGTGTGTGTGTGTGTGTGTGTTTTATATATATATATATATGTGTGTGTGTGTTTTATGTGTGTGCGTGTTTTTCTGCCTGTGTGTGTTTGAGACCTCTGATTATCCATATTTATATTGATTAGTTTCATTGTTTATCATTCATCCTAGCATCCTGCATCCTACAACCTAATAGCCTTCATCCCAGCATCCTCCCCTACATCCTAGCTTCCTACATCCTAGCATCCTTCTTCCTAGCATCCTACATCTCAGCATCCTTCTTCCTAGCATCCTACATCCTAGCATCCTTCTTCCTAGCATCCTACATCTCAGCATCCATCCCAGCATCCTTTATCATAGCATCCATCCTAGCATCCTACATCCCAGCATCCATCCCAGCATCCCCAGGTAGGTAGGTCGGGATAATTACACGCCCAAATTTCTTGCCCTGATGAATGTTGAGTCTAATGAGATAATTATTCCTGTGTTAAGATTGAGATCAGACAGGGAGGTGAGGTGAGGTAGGGAGGATAAGGTAGGGGGAGGGGGAGGTGAAGTAGAGGGAGGTAAGGTGAGGTAGGGGGAGGGGGAGGTAGTAGTGGAGGGAGAGATGGAAGAGAGGAAGGGAGAGGATTTTATAATTAGACATGAGAGAGAAATACAATCAGACAGACAGACAGACAGACAGGTAAGTGTGCCAGTTAACAAGTTAGGTTAAGGTAGGTTAGGTTAGGTTTCATCACAATGTCAACACACACAGTAGGCAAGTCAATGACACACGTAAATCGTTTCTGAAATATTCCAGCAGCATTGTAAGGGATCATTTTTACCTCCTCAACCTGAGTAATAGGAGGAGAGAGCTCAGTTCCTTGTGTTGTCTGTCTGTCTTTATTTGGTAGCCTGTCTGTCTGTCTTTGTTTGGTAGCCTGTCTGTCTGTCTTTGTTTGGTAGCCTGTCTGTCTGTCTTTGTTTGGTAGCCTGTCTGTCTGTCTGTCCGTGATTGTGTACGTGTCTAATATCCTAAAGGGCTGAGGATTTGTGTTGAGTTTTTATTGTTGACGCTTTTGCCTCGTTATTTACTAAGGTGTTCTCCCTCAGTGGTGCAGGTGGTGGTAGTGGTGCAAGTTGTGATGGTGGTGGTGATGAGGATGGTGGCAGTAATGGTGCAGGTGGTGATAGTGCCGTGGTGGTGTATGTGTGGTGCTGATTGTTAAGGGGGACTTGACCAACACACACACACACTCTTGGTATAAATCTGATTGTGATTTAATTGGAAATAGATTGGCAAATTGCATGTAAGCGAAGGGAGGTCACACCCGGGACCACCCTTCCTCCTCCTCTCCCCGTGTCACGTTCACTCCGTTAGGTCAATCGTTCAATAGTTAAATGGGTCAGTGTCCTAATAGGTTCGACCATAACATAACCTAACCATTAGCAATTGAGCACACTCATAACGGGTCGAATAAGATAGGTTCTGTTTGGACTGGGCCTCTTAGCACCGGGGTCCAACTGCTCACACCAGCTAGCGGCCAGGGCAGTGTACGATATGTGCATCATCATCACGCCGCCAACAATTTCCGTATCGGCTCACTAATGGCCCCAGGGGTCATGATAGCCACGCGGCTGCATAACTTGCCCGATAAGGCTGAAGAGGAAATGCTGCTGGTGGTGTCCCTGTTTTATTATGTATATTATAGTTACAGGGTTGGTGCTCTTGGCTGTCGGTAGGTAAGTGTTGTGCTCGCTGCTGCTGCATTATATGGATGTGTATATTCTGTAAACGTCGTGTGTACATTATGTGGGCACGTACACACGGTTAAAAAGTGTTTTCCCCGGATAGGTCTGATGAATTTTGAAATGATCAATAAGACTCGTGTTGTCTCGGTAAGGTTGTCAAAATTCTTCATCCGTTGTGTCGTTTTGTGGTAAGATACTTTTTTTTTTACCGTGTTGACGTGCCAACACTTACATGTATGTACACTTTGTCATGTATTCGATGTATAGTAAGTTAGTGTGTGACATGTATGGTGTGTAGGCTACGTGTTGGCCCGGTACTAATGAGGTGTTTTGTCTGCATTGCAGGTAGGCGGGCGGCGTTATTTGAGGGAGATTACACCCACAGACCGGCTCCCTCAGTACTCACACACAGTAACGGTAACTTGAATACTGTAAGTAATTGCCTCACCTGCTACCTGGTCTCACCTGGTCGTGTGCTTCACCTATCCTGATCCCAGCCATCTAGTACATAATATGCTCCACTTAGTCAGCTAGGTCAGGTACTCACACATCACAGACTAATAAATAATCCGGGTCACTGAATAACACAGAAGAACATTGGGTTAAAAGGTTAATAAAGCCGCTTGTGATGACCTTTGAAGTAACAGACATTTGACCTTCTATGATAATTGGCTCTTAACCCCTGGGTCTTGTATAGTGATGTGTGGGGATGGATATGGTTAATGGCAAGAACTTATTTAATGTTATTCCCGTGGTGGTGAATAGTGTACCCGGTGTGGTTTGTTGACGTGGGCGAGGGAGGGAGGGAGGAGGTGGTGGGTCGTGTTATCAGCCAGGCCAGCAGATAACGATATAAGTATAAGTTTTATAGCTGTATTAATTTTTCGTTTATCAGTAGAGTGAATTGTGTCGGTGAGCTTTGTTGTGTTTACTTTGTCCGTCCGCGCGCGTGTGTGTGTGTGTGTGTGTGTGTGTGTGTGTGTGTGTGTGTGTGTGTGTGTGTGTGTGTGTGTGTGTGTCCGTCCGTCCGTCCGTCCGTCCGACCATGTCATTTTCTTCCTCGTGTAACATGGTATCGTAATAGTTTCTACCAAAGTATACAATTTTGTCATCACTAGTGCAGGAAGGTAGCAGTGTGTGTGTCTAGGTCAGTGTTAGTTTAGGTCACAGGTCAGGGTTGCGTACTGTTTTCTTCATCACCTGTTCGATAAATTGTTGACTGTGCATTGATGTCACACAAGGACAAAAGACGTGAGGTTTCCCCAGCATTATTGTGTAACTCACGACCTTACTTCGTGGTATAATGTACAATATGCCAAACGTTCGCTCTAGTTTCCTGGAGACAGTGGTAGGTGCACCGAGAGAGTCGTGGTGGCAGGGCTGTGTACTGTGGCTGGAAGGAGGAGAGGTTTCCGTGCCGTCCTCCATAATCTGGACCACTGAACTACAGGCCACCGCTCCCGCCCTTCATATATCACTCTTCTCGTCGAGCGTGGGGGAGGAGGGCCGCCTCTCCCCGCCCGTCTTCAAGGCCGGGATAAAGTTGAGGTGCCATTATTGTGACGGCACCACCGTCTGGGGCACCAACATGATTCCTTCTACACAGTCACTTCAAAAAGAATCGCAAAGACTAATCACACAAGACCTGGTGGAGACTGATGAGGTCACGTGGTCCCTGCTGCTTCCTGTTATGGGAGGGGGCAGGATTGTTTGTAGTTGTAAAAAGTGTAAATTGATCACAGGGAGAGGTTGGGTTGTAGGTACAGTAAATATTACTCAAAGGAGAGTCTAGATCGTTTACTGAAGACTCGCTCATCAGCACCAAACTACTTTATGGTACAATTAAAATGAAAATCATGTATTCAGAACAAAAATACAACAGCACAGTAATTTTCGTGTGGTTGTAGTATAGTAACTTGGTGTACCAGCCTGTGTAAAATTTAGAACTGGTGTAATACCGGTACCTAGCTTGCCTACACTAACACGGTATAGGACCTAATGATTTACAGACAACTGAAGATGAAGGTAATTAATTTTTGAGGCAAGACTGTATTTTTGTTGTACCATAAACGACAACTCAAATTAGTAAGTACTGTATTAGACTCTTACATGTATCTGCTGTAGTTAGATTGAATCCAAAGTAAGTGAAACCTGGCGGACAAATTCCATAGATTTACATAATTGAGCCATAATAAACTGTAGGTGATGTAGATGTTTCCTTATTTAGACAGTGAAGCATTATGAGGGAAGTGTGTAGTGTAGTTTAGTGTAGTGTAGAGCAGTGTAGAGTAGTGTAGAGCAGTGTAGTGTAGTGTTGTGTAGAGCAGTGTAGAGCAGTGTAGAGTAGTGTAGAGCAGTGTAGTGTAGTGTAGTGTAGTGTAGAGCAGTGTAGAGTAGTGTAGTGTAGAGCAGTGTAGAGTAGTGTAGAGCAGTGTAGTGTAGTGTTGTGTAGAGCAGTGTAGAGCAGTGTAGTGTAGTGTAGTGTAGTGTAGTGTTGTGTAAAGCCAACAAGTGCTTGTCCTCCTCAACCTCCGCTGTCACCACACACACACACACACACACACACACACACACACACACACACACACACACACACACACTTTTCACTATTTTAATTTGATATTCAGATATACACATATTGCAGATCTATCGCCATGACTGACTGAAGTGTGATAATGAGTGTAATTACGGCCGAGTATTTCACGCAACATTCTCACAATTATTTTCCAATATTAAAACTGATTCGCGTAGTAACACATAATTGCCACAAGAGGAAATTGGTGGTGGTAGTTTATGACTGTGTGTTGTTAATTATTGACAGGTGTTACCGTATATGCTATAGTGAATATTGTGTGACTTTAGCACCTGCCGCCCTCTTATCTAACCTCAAATTCTAAAGGTTCATCTTTTAAGTGTTCCTCTGAATTGAAGGTGAAATAGTGTACGTAACTCCTTGATGAAACAAAAACAGAAATACATTAAAATCTTCTTTCTTGTCGCAACAGTTAGAAAATAAAACTGAGACGGAGAATCTATGGAGACACGTGTGTACTTTGTCCCTATTGCCTCTCAGTTAGGTAGAGTCTCCGGGCGGTGACAATGATATTTCTGGACATTATTTTAGCGTTATAGCCAACCAGTTAGATGTATTGTTCACTTAAGAATAATAATTGTTGTAGGAACCTCTTAAAATCTGGACCTTGGTTTGTGAGTCATGCTAGAAGTAACACTCCCGCGTCATGAAGAGTTAGAACTTTAAACTTGGTTTCCATTCGTGGAGATATTATGAAAGCCCAGTTTTCTATATAAGTAAGACCGTGTTAAAGTTTTCTCGGTGACCGTGAGTGTTGTCGCCCGCGTAGTGTCGTGTGTAGAGTTGCTCCCTGGCACACTAGACACCCAAAATTTTGAACCACGAAAACATGTTGTGGTGGATGACGCAATTAATGGGGGTGATAGGGCCGCGTTATCCTGTGTGAGCCGTGTTTACGCACCAACCAGCTGACTTTTGTTGTGAATGTTCCTCTGTCCGGGGGTGTAGAGGCAGGTTACTTCTCTCTACCTCCCTCACGATGATATGATTTTGATAATTCCATTTAAATTTTTCTTGTTTTGTGTAGAACCTAAGACAAGTGAAATGTGCCTGTATTTATAGATCGTGGTTGATGACGTACTTAATACATCAAAATAACAACAACTACTGTACTAGGAGTAGTATAGGTTGTGGCGATGCTAGTGTTATGGCTGGTTGGCTCAAGTTCATACGGCTCCTATGGTAGCTAACGTAATGATTTTTATATGGCCGGCTCTGGTGTTGTCTAGCCGTGCGTCCGCTGTAGTTATACGTTACTTTTATCTTTAGTTCTTCCCGTCAACTAGGAAGCCCGTTGTCATCAAACTCGGTACTGTAGTCATGCCCACTAGCTGGAGGTGTGTGTGTGTGTGTGTGTTTTAGTAAGATAGCTTCAGCCGCGGGGTCATTTTTCTTCGTAGACAGTTTCTATCACGTGAGTAAAGCGTGCCTGGCCCAGTGTACTGTATACCGGGTGTTAAACGGCAGACTGTAACAAACACTTCCCTTCAACCCGGTGTTATATACAGTACAGCACGAGGCGGAAAGAACATTGAAACGTGTTATTGCCAGCTGCATATGTAATTAACTCAGGCCCTTCTGTTAGATGTTCGTTGTTATATATTATAGTTATTGGTGTGATGGAGAGCTCTGACCTTCCCCCGCTGGTGGGTGATGGCATTACCGTGTTGTGAGGCTCACTGGGGGGCGCCACTCACACCCTCATAACCTGGGGGAGTGTGCGGGGTCTCCTCTTCTTTCATCCATATTTTCACCCTCTTCTCTCCCTGTGCCTCACCCTCAGTAGTCCCTCACGTCTCGCATCTCACTCTCCAATACTCCCCTCCCAACTCCCCTGAGTAAACGCGACTCTCCCCTCTCGTTTTACCACTAAAGGCCGGAGTCTGCGTTGCCTGGCCGCTATACAGTAAATGCAACTTAAAAAAAGTCTTAGTTTATCATTTAGAGTCTAAATGATAAACTAAGACTTTTTTAAGAGTTCATACGACCACCACAGCTAAGTTACGAACCGTTAGTGAATCGTTCTTATGGTAGTTCGTATGGACTTCAGATTTCACGGTAGTTATGAACTTCGTATCCCAGCAGTGTTAGTGAATCTGGGCCAATAGGTTGTACAGTTAATACACCATCAACAAATGGTGCATATTTTCTATTATAGGTACAGTGTGGATCTGGTTCAGGCTGCCTTACTGGGTGTTGAACAATGCAGACCAGTGCCTCAACATGTGTACCTTATAGCTGTAATACTCATCAGTGGGAAGAGATGTACCGTATTATGCAATGGGGTGGCTGCACTGACTTATCTTTTTAGTGAGCAGAACATAACTTGACAATTTCGGGGGGGAGAGGAGGGGTCATGTTTACTCATATGCTCTCTTTTCCTAGGCCGACAGGGGCTAAATTTGGGATCACTGAGGTGACACTGCCTGTTGTAGAGGAAGGTGTGGTTCACGAGGGATTGACGCATGTGATGGATGAAAGGTAATTAGTGCCAGGGGAGGGGAAGAAGAGGGATTGCCAGAGAAGTTGGGAGGGCTGCCAGGAGGTGGAGGGAGTGCCAAGGGGGGGGGGGAATGCCAGGGAGAGAAGGAGGTGGTGCCACTCGTGCCGGAGATGAAAGCATCCATCAAAGTGCATTCATAAGATACCATGAACCAGAGTGATCAACCAGCACCATGTGTTCCCATGTGTGCTCCTGTGTCCCTACCATGTGGTGTGTTCCTCCTGTGTCTCTACCACCTGTGTCTCACCATGTGTTCCCTCCCTGTGTCTCTACCATGTGTTCCCTCCCCTCACCATGTGTGTTACCTCCCTCCCTGTCTCTCACCATGTGTTCCTCCCTGTGTCTCTACCATGTGTTCCTCCCTGTGTCTCACCATCCTGTGTCTCTACCATGTTCCCTCCCCTGTCTCACCATGTGTCCCTCCCTGTGTCTCCCTACCATGTGTTCCCTCCCTGTGTCTCTACCATGTGTTCCCCTCCCTGTGTGTGTCTTCCCTCCCCTGTGTCTCTACCATGTGTTCCCTCCCTGTGTCTCTCACCTCTCCTGTGTCTCTCACCATGTGTTCCCTCCCTGTGTCTCTACCATGTGTTCCTCCCTGTGTCTCTACCATGTGTTCCCTCCTGTGTCTCTACCATATGTTCCCTCCTGTGTCTCTACCATGTGTTTCCCTGTGTCCCATGTGTCCTGTGTCTCACCATGTGTGTCTCTCACCATGTGTTCCCTCCCTGTGTCTCTCACCATGTGTTCTGTGTGTCTCTACCATGTGTTCCCCTCCCTGTGTCTCTACCATATGTTCCTCCCCTGCTGTCTCTACCATGTGTTCCCTCCTGTGTCTCTCATGTGTTCCCTCCTGTGTCCCACCATGTGTTCCCTCCCTGTGTGTTCCCTCCCTGTGTCTCTACCATATGTTCCCTCCCTGTGTCTCTACCATGTGTTTCCCTCTCTACCATGTGTCCCCCTCACCATGTGTTCCCTCCCTGTGTCTCTACCATGTGTCTCTCACCATGTGTGTGTTCCTCCTGTGTCTCTACCATGTGTTCCCTCCCTGTGTCTCTACCATGTGTTCCCTCCCTGTGTCTCTACCATGTGTTCCCTCCCTGTGTCTCTACTATGTGTTCCCTCCCTGTGTCTCTACCATGTTTATTATGATTGTAATTTTTATGATCTTGTGAATATTATGATTATCATTACTGCCACTGTATTAATAATGGTATATTATTATTGCTTTTATTATTAGTTTTTATTTTTTCATGTTTTATTAATATTCATGATTTGTGATTGCTCTTATTCTTGTAATTGATTCAATGCATCATCATCATCATCATCATCATCATCATCATCATCATCATAATAGTTGAAAAAAGGAAATGACTTGGGTCTTTGTTTCAACAGAGAGGAACAGCTGATGACCCGACGCCGCTATCATGGACGACAACAGCAAACGACAGGGCACCAGGTAACGAGTAGCTGTCTTCCTGTAGTGTGGATGTTCGTAAAACTCTTGGTTTTACCTGATTCAGCCTTTGGTCTATTTAATCCATAATTAAGTTTGGACTCGCTATCTGCTCATTTTATAAAAAGCTTTTAACCCATTTTGGGGGACATTATTTTGTCTTTATTTTGTGTTCACAGACAGACACATAAAGAGGAGTCAGTTGTAACTGTGTCTTGTATTAGGTGGGGTAATGGATGTTGTTTTTTATGAAGTTTGATAAGGAAGGACATAAATTGTTGAATGTTTGATATCATGATCTAAGCCTATATTTCACATAATATGTACAGTACTTAAAACATGTTTATATTCTCTTTCAGAGTATTTAAGAAGAGTTCACCAAATGGAAAAATCACAGTGTACCTCGGGAAGAGGGACTTCGTTGACCACATTACACACGTAGACCCGATAGGTGGGTTGGGTCTATTCTCAAGTCAATTATTGGTTGGTCGCTTCCCGTACTGTGTATGGTAGCCAGAGCAACACAGCAGAATATTTACAGTACTCTATCTACATATTTTGGATTTCTCTTGTATAGTCTGTGGTGAGAGATGATCAAGTTTGTTTACGTTAAAACGGGTTAAGAATAGTGTACAATATTTACCAAACCATGAATGTGAGAAGTCATACAATACAAAAGGAATTATAGCAATAGTCTTAGGACAACTATGTTTTCTAGTGAGTAATTTTTTTCTCTTTGTAGTAAACGTTTTTATTCTGCTCAGTGATATACTGTAGACAGCCTATTGTACCTTTAATTACCGGTATATTTTGCCTTCAAATGTGCCCTTAAAAATTTATTGTATGCTATACCAATACTGTACAGGTACTTGGTGGATACAGCACTTGTCCAGCTGACATGATTGTCTACAACTTTACATATACTGTACTGTACTATGTTGTACAGTAAATTGAATTTGGTAACAGATTTAGCAGTACAGTACTGTAATCTTTTAGTTGCTTGCTGTGCTCTTATTCTTAAGTGGACTTTTGAATAATTCTCACATTCCATTTACAGATGGAGTAGTTCTTATTGATCCAGAATACCTGAAGGACAGAAAAGTTTTTGGCCATGTATTATCTGCTTTCCGGTATGGCCGTGAAGACTTGGATGTTCTCGGCCTCACATTTCGGAAGGACTTATATCTAGCCTCAGAACAGATATTTCCTCTTGATCCTGCAAGCAAGAGGCCACTAACTAGATTACAGGTACATGTGTCCTTCCTGCCACACCTTTTGTTATCTTTATGCCACTTTCACAGGAGTAATCCATGCTTAGAATGTTCCAAATAGGTACAGAATTTATCAGTTGAAATAAGTTTTTGTTAAAGGGATGTCTCTTCTGTGTCTATTGTTGTAAAACATTTGTTAAACTTTTTATCTGTTCACGGTTATCATTTTCCTTGTGTAAATTTTTTTACTCAAAATATTTTTAGCATTGCAATTTGCAGCTCTAATACCAATTGTACTGCTCTATATCCCTGTAACTCTCTCTCTCCCTATATCTTGTTAAGAGAGAAAAAATGCTTGTTTATGGAGGAAAAAAAATGTATCAAGAGATTTGTTTCCAAGATAACTTATCATATAAGGGAAAAAGATGACAGTGAACTAGACTACCAGTATATAGTGTGTCTTGAGCAAGAGATATTTTGAACTCTTAGTGAGGGAGTTGATGTCCTTGATTTTCAGTACACATTTGACATGATGTAATGCTGTTCAAATAAATTCATTAATCTTCAGAAATGTACAAAGCTTGACTTTTACTTGCTTTATTATTTCCATCAGGAACGTCTCATCAAGAAATTAGGACCAAATGCCCTTCCTTTCTTCTTTGAGCTCCCCCCACATTGCCCGGCATCAGTTACGCTGCAGCCAGCACCTGGGGATATGGGCAAACCATGTGGGGTGGATTATGAGCTTAAGGCATATGTTGGGGACAGTGTTGATGACAAACCTCATAAACGGTATGTAGTGCTTAAAGAAGGAATGCTTATTAGTACTCTGTTGTTGAATTGACAGGTAAAATATTTATGCAGTTTTAGATTTGGCAGGATACGATGAATTCTTTAATCCTTGATACTGCAAGAAGATACTTACTATTACTGTACATGGTTTCTTTAACTTTTGACAAGAAGTAAGACATAATAATAATAGAACACGCAAGAATTTCAGCAATGGTGATGGGTTTCTTTGAGGCCCATATTTGAGTAAAATAAGGTGCAAAAATGGTCAGAAAGGTGACAAGAACTCTAAGATGGTGTGGTACATTGTAGATAAATTGTATTTTGAATGGAACGAAAAATATGTATAGTACTCATTTTCCAGTCTAATAAACAAAACAAAACACATACAAAATGTAATTTTTATAATTTGTGGAACTATACCTTATCTTTGTTATTGCTTTGTAGGAATTCTGTGCGGTTGGCAATCAGGAAAGTAATGTATGCCCCCATGAAGCAGGGAGACCAGCCAAGTGTGGAGGTTAGCAAGGAGTTTATGATGTCCCCAAATAAACTACATCTTGAAGCATCTTTAGACAAAGAGGTAAGAATGTGTTTTTGTTAGACATGACTCGCTTCCTCTCATACAGTGTAATTTAACCCTTAGAGTTGATATATCATGAATATATACAGATCCTCTCTGTTTGCTATGTATGCTTATACTTCATAATATTCTTTTTCAGTTATATTACCATGGAGAAACAGTAGCTGTTAATGTCCATATACAGAATAATTCTAATAAAAGCGTCAAGAAAATTAAAGTGTCAAGTAAGTGAACTATATTATATAATTGTAAAAAGAATTCTATTTGGTTTCTTAGTGCTTTCTTGTTTGTTCTTAAACGTCCTTCCCACCTCTTATTTCCCCCTCCCCCCCCTCCATGTTGCAGCTTCTTTACCTCTTAATCCATCCTGCACAGATGTGAGAATTAAGATAATGGACTGGTTGAGATAAGATGGTTTGTTATAATTATTGTTTTAGGATGTAAGGGCTGAGCTGGGGGTTCTGTTGAAGGCTGCTCTGACCACCACCTCTTCATCTTTTAACATTAGCAGGTTTTGTTTTCTATTTATGATTAGTGCAAGTATATAATTCTCTCATGCATGACACTACAGAGGTTTTCAACAAGCCATGGAGTGAGAGTTAGAATGTGGGATGATGGTTTGTATTTTATCATATCATTAATGTATGGTTAGAAATGGAGAGGAAAGATCCTCGAGTGATGGACATTGTTGAACAAAAAGGTTGAAGTGATGGATGGATTGCTCACTGAGAAGGCATATGTGGGAGAACTGGGATACAAATAAGGTCCTTGTGAAGAGTCAGTTGTTAGGAGGGAGACTGGTAAGAAATCAAGTGTGGGGCCCAAAGTTGTCTTCTTCACTAAAAGGATAATTTGTACCATTATTAAAAGTTCAGTCCAGTTCATCTTATAGTCAATATTTTTATGATATATATTCACCATGTATAATAACATAAATCGTCTTCTTAAGAGTAATGAAATGCATTAAACCAAACTCTCATTGGTTAAGTGTTTTAGCTCCCATACTTTTGATTGTAGTGCTAATACAGTGCTGTAATTATGAAGTATATCTGTATCTGTCCTTCTGTAGTATATTTCAACATCTTTATTTTTCAGTTCGACAGTTTGCAGACATCTGCCTATTTTCAACAGCTCAGTATAAGTGCACAGTGGCTGAAACGGACAGTGAGTAAGTATTAATGCGTTTTCAGTACTGTATACTGTACTTTATTTCAAAGAAATTTCTTAAAGAGGAAATAATTGCCATCCATATAATTATAGGTAATACAGCTGCCAAAAAGAAAAGTAGCATTGATATGTAAAGTAGAGTACAGTAATTCTCTATTATGAATGATAGAAATTTGGGTTGGTAGTTTGGGTGTTCACAAGTGTATACCATTACTCTTCCAACTAATTTGATGTATTAAACTCCTGCAGACTTCTGAGTCTTCAAAATTAATTTCTTTCTCTGCAAAATTAATTTATTTCTATAAAACTCTGCTATTGTAGCATATTTTGTGAAACATCTTAAATTATATTATAAGTATTGAGAACCACGAGTGATGGCACAGAGTTGCCAGATAATGTATGTGTTGATTGTAGAGTCAGTGTAGTATCAATTTGAATTTTGAATTTTGAATTTTGTTATCTTAAGAACCATTAAATAGTCCAATATTAAGTGAACTTACCATCAAGTACCAGGCATGTTTTTTTGTTACAGTAATTCTTATACAGTACTGCAACATGCTAGTCAATTATAGAATCCCTAATGTTATTTTGACTAATACAAAGAGAACTGTATTGGTAAACTTTGCTGTCACCACACAGTGTCTGCTAAAACACCAACCTAGATATTCTTTCATAAACTTTAGGAAATATTTTCTTGCATTAAAGTCAATAGTTTTTGCATGAATTATTATAGATGTACACTGGTTATGTGAAATGTTGGGTATCTTTAATATTCTTGATCTTGAATGATTGTCAAGTCGTTGTTATATTTCAGACAACTTTAATATCAGTAGAAGATGGCTTTAATTCTCCATTTCCTTCAGATAGATAAGTAAATATATATTCCAGATTATATATATGCTCTTGTAATTCACATTGTGTTATATATTCATCTATTTACAGAGCTTATTAATTTTATTTTATTTGGGAGTTACTTAGTAGCACTTGGTACTGTATTTGTTAAGAATACGTAATTAGGGCTTTGGGGACTAAGATCATTATCATTACTTGGCACTCGAGACAAGTTTAATCAGGTGAACATACCATACAGGGTGTACCTGAACCACGTATCCATCTATTATGAAAGTTTTATATATGTTAAATAACTTTTTTCTTTTGTAATTTTGATATTTTATTTTCATATGTTTCAGTAAAGCACTCCAGTTTTCTCTTGATTTTTTAAGTTATTTATTTTGTATTACACTATAACTCACTTTATTTCCACTTTATCCTTCCAAAGAAGTAATAATATTTTTTATAAAATATAAGATTTTTTTAGATGCTGTCTGGAAATTACATGTATACAGTATTTGAAATACTAGAACATTACCTAGTTATGAAATATATGACAGTGACTTTACAACATATGTTATTGGGAGACAGTTGTGGGTATGTTAGGTATGTTACGTATTGTAACACAGGGAGAGAAGTGTCCTGTTCCCAAGTGGGAATATTATTTATTATGCATCTCCTGCCAGATAGAATGGGTAGTGTAGTATCTTACTCTGCTTTTATTTTGTAGCTGTTTATTTGTTTGTGGTGTAGGTACAGTATTTTGAATTCTGTTGTATTGATGATAGTTCAGAGAAAAAGGGAAGGTTAAAACAATAAATTTCAGTACATGTAAAATGAACAGTTACAGTCAGTTCTGCTATAACGCGATAGTTGTGTTCTTGTAAAACATCATGTTATAGAAATTCGCATAATAGAAATATCAGGGCTTATGGAGAAAATAGGGTTAGGTGCAGATTACTCCAAATCGAAAAAAAATTCAGTAGTTAGCCTAACACAAAGGATAGCACAGTCTAAATAAATGTTACATTCTTATCTAATAATGAAATCATACAGTAAATGTTACACTTTACCTTGAAAAAATATGAATATAACTTGATGGGGGAGAAGGTTGATGTTGAGGTTGAGGAGTCATGCAGACAGGATTTGACAGTTGTCATCATCAGTATCATCATCATCAGGTGCAGTTTTTCTTTAGGTCTTCATATCTTGATAAGGCTTTCTCTTTAATGGTGAGGAAGCTGGTCCCAGATCGCTTTTTCGTTTGATCTTCTATCCAAATACTAGAAGCCATTCCATCTCCTCAAGTTCCTTTGGCCATGATCTCACACTTTTGCTAGCACTCAAGGTTTTTCCACCAATACAGCTTGCTTTAATCTTTGCTGCATTGTCTCTAATGGTGCGTAAAGTAGACTCCTTTATTCCCGTTGCACGCACAATATCAAATGTTCTTTCCTTATTTTCAAAACAATTGACAACATCAAGCTTTTCTTCAAGTGTGAAAGCCTTTCTTTTACGATCACCACCGGAAATGCAGTCACCAGAACGCTTCCCGGAGATGTTCTTCTTTTCCATAGTCACAAAATTGGAGAAACAGTAATCAGAAATCACTGAGGATGCTTAAAAACTTCACACGTGTTTGAGACTGAACGTGTGGTGTAAACAGAGCGCGTGGGTATAAAACGCTACGTAATTTGATTTTCTCTTTTTACTTAAAGTTTTACAATTTACATATACTGTACAGGTATACTGTATACATAAATATTACATAAATTATTTCTGCAATTCTTCACAAACAAAACACATAACTCAATTGAACATGTGATGTCGAACATGAACTGTAAACACTGCATAACCCCACGCCAAGCCATAACAACCGTTCGAGTGGAATCACATTAGAGCAAACGCGTTCGCGTTTTACAAATATTGTCCCTCTATTCATCAATCGCGTTAGAGCCAATTCACGTTGTCAAAATACGCGTTATAGCAGAACTCACTGTACTTTGAGAATTCTAATGCAGTGTATCTCTCACATGATTGGATTTTTTTTTTTTTACTTTTTCTCTTATTTCCTCTCGAGTATATTTTCTAGTTTAAATAATGGCTATTATATGAACTTATTGATAGACATTGCTAGATAGACAGGTTACATATTACTGGATAGGTGAATAAATGGATGCAATGAGAGGAGGATCTTAACTCTTAAAATGGCAGCCATCATCAGATAAATGGATAGTTAGAGAATTCTTAGCTGCCATTTAAGGGTTAATAGGTAGATGGATGGATAGATATATGGGTCAGTAGATAGAAAGATATTTAAATTACTGAATTTTCCTGTCCATACAGCTCTTTTCTCACACACTGGAGATATTTGTATTATAATAATGTACTGTACTGTATTTTTAATTATTTCCTATGTAAATTTAGGCGTTACATTTTCAGAAAGGACCATAATTTAATTTATTGATTCTTAGTAGAAATTAATAATGTTGTAGAAGTATGTTGAGTTGTGTGGTAGTTTCTGAATATAATAATGGTATGTTTTTTTATATATGAGGTATAGATATTATTGCTATAATAAATTTACACTATATCAAAGGTATGGTGTTTATATATGAATTAATGTACTGATATCTCTGCATTAAACTAACACTGCATTAAAGATATGGTTTTCATATCTGCATTTTAGATATTTCTCAAAAAACTAACTCTGTACAGTATATTCAAAACTCTGACATTAATGTGTCTGTTACAATGTAGTATAGTTTAGTATATACAGTATATATATATATATATATATATATATATATATATATATATATATATATATATATATATATATATATATATATATATATATATATATATATATATATATATATATATATATATAATTTTTTTTTTAAGCATGAAGCAGTAATTTTAATATAATTAACACTTGGTATGATTAACGAATACTGTATGTTGCTAACCTTCATGACTACAGTACAGTATATAGTACTAGTGAACTAACATGTTTGTCATGGGTTGCTGTTGTTTATGATGTGTGCCCAGCTTACAGCTAGTAACATGTATGGTGGAGTTTGTTGCTGTGTAATGGTTGCCTCGCATGTGTTTCATTTATGGAGGGAGCATTGGAATTAAAGCCATAGATATGTTTGTTGTAATATATATATATATATATATATATATATATATATATATATATATATATATATATATATATATATATATATATATATATTACCTATATTTTGAATATACCTATGGCATTGTGCTTATTTTTCTCTTAGTCAGCTTGATCATTAATGTACAGTCATGTCCCCTTCCTACTACTGTACTGTTATACTCCGTCCTCCTGTTATCTTGTCACAGTTTCCCTGTTTTGTCTTCCTGGAATTAGTTTGTCTGGATATTTTTTTTTTTTTTTTTTTTTTTTAACACCCATTATCTTGGGTGTAGAAAGTGTGTCCTGTTTATCAGTGTTCTAAGGCTGCCACCTTTACAGTTGAGGAGCCAAAGCAAAATTATTCACTTATTACTTTTTTAAATTTCCTTTAAATGATCCCGTAACATTATGTCAAGCCCCTGAATTAAAAGCTAAAATTAATGGTCACTTTGGAGTTTCAGTTTTCAAGTATCTTTGAATGGCATCCACAGTCTGTCCGTCTGTTATTCGTCCGTCCGTTCATCCATATGTGGTGTTTACAATATGCTCATTGCATCTATTTTCGGAAGCAAAATCAATTTTAACATTAGTGCGGGCTTGACTTACCGGTTTCAACCAGTTTATTGGTTTCATAATATTAAGGCTTCAAACTTTGATCTACAACATTCATTATTTTGATTATTTGATATAATAGCCTGCCCTGCCCATCACAAAATCATTTGTGGTGAGGGCAGGGTAAAGTTGGCAGCTTGTATGGTGGTGCTGTGGTGACGTGTGTCTGGTGTGCGTTCACAGGGACGGGTGTCCTGTATTGCCGGGCTTTACCCTCTCTAAAGTGCTGCACCTCACGCCCCTGCTTCTTAACAACAAGGACAAACGAGGTCTGGCTCTAGATGGCCAGCTCAAGCACGAGGACACCAACCTGGCGTCCTCATCAATGTAAGTAGTGCCTGCTCAGACACTAACCACTAATTACTAATAGTCATTAGGTGCACCTGTGGCGAGCTTCTCCAGGGAGTGGTGGCTGATGCGGCAGCAGTTCACCATACACCCAGCATCAACACTCTCAGCAGCCTTATATGCCAGATGTACATAGAGATTATATTTGCATTAATTACATACAGTAAACCTCAAAGCAAATGCCAGAAAATGGATGAGGCTTGTTGAGCATGTGTTGATGAAGTGAGTGTAGCAAGGAGGTGGTGGTGGTGGTGGTGGTGATGGTGGTGGTGGTCACAGAGGAGTGGTTGTGTTGTTGCAGGGAAGGCTGCCCTGTGGGGCCTGGTTTCTCCATCAGTAAGGTTTTCTCACTGACGCCACTTCTGACCAACAACCGTGACAAGTGGGGGCTGGCCCTTGATGGCAAGCTCAAAGATGAAGACACCAACCTAGCATCCTCTACTGTGTGAGTAACACGCATCTTGTGGTGTGTCCTCACTCTTAAGTAGGTATGGTGAATGAAGAGTGTAAATGTAAACCTTTTATGTAAAAACCTCTCACCCTACCACCCAATATTTTAATGTAGGATAGAATTTGTATATATGAAATCATCATAATCCTTATCATAAACAGATCCAGCAAAAGAACATCAACATGAATCAGTGTATATTACTGTACACTGGAAATGCTATTGTACCACCTTCTTATATCCTCATCTTAAGCGAGAATGGTAGTGAGTATTTTAACAATCATCTCTACCTAACCCTATTAGCCTCTCCTTGTATCATGTATAAGTACTCTAGTTATTTTGGAGTGTACTGTACTGGAAAATTATCGATACATATACAGTATAGTGATATCCGCGTTAGCCGGAATACAGTAACTGGTGCAGAGCGGTTCAGGGATTGAGAGATTTCCGGGTTTGGAAACAAATTTTCTCATTCCCAGAAAATTGCGCACATCTCTAGAATTTTCATGGATACCGGGGAAAGTTTTCTGGGGGCTTAAACTATGGATCTTGCACAGGCAGACACACTCCTATTTAAGCTATGGTCAAGAATGAAAATATATACAGTACTGTATACACTTACAATATATTGTAAATAAATAACTTACAGGTATATACAACTGTACAGTATACTCTATACTATACTCACCAGCAGATGCTGTCATTTAGAGCTTGTGATGCCGGCAAGCCAAATGGTGATATGATAATACAAGATGGCCTGCCTTTGACCTGTACCATCTCCTGTAGCAGGGGTTGTTAAATTTCACTCTCCTTTCCTTCCATGAAGGAGGGATTGTACACGCACTTTGTACTGTACATACACCCTCTACACACTAGCATCTGTCCACTCTGCTATGTACAGTATAGTCTTGGTTTACGCGGATTTCTTATACGCGGTTGGTCATTTACACGGCACCTGTCCAGACGCGGCAATTATTAGTTACGCGGTACATTCCAGCATTTACGCGGGAAGCGGCGCGGACAAGCTGCGCGCTAGGTCTCGCTTACGTCACCGCTGATGTCAGATGAAGTATCGGACTGTGATTGGGCCACGCATTCCCTCCGCTGCTAGCTGTGATTGGTCTATTTAACCTTGCTTGCCCATTCAACAAAACATTACCGAGTTCTTCACCTGCCACCCACCACAGCCAGCCCAAGTCAGTGATAGTGAGGATATGGACTTTGAGGGGTTTGACAAAGAGGCCCTGCTAGCCTCTGTGGTGGATATTGATACAGGTGAGGGCCAATAATCTGCCCTCTGCCTCGGAACCAACCCCCCATCCCCGTGTGCCCAGCCATCTCTTTTACTAACATAAGTGTTAAAAAACCTAATATTATTGATATTTCTCTTAAATTTTAATAGTGTGTGCATACCATCATAAAATTAAGATATTATTTTTACTACAGTGTATGTATTGTGTCGGAAAAAGGGTAGTCCGGGGGTCGGCCCAGTCTCTATTTCAATTAATCCCATTTGTTCTGTTATTTCGTTTACGCGGACCTCCATGGGTTTAATTGACTGCGTAAACCGAGACTATACTGTACTGTACATTACTTTACATGTGGTACTTTCACACTTACTGAATGTACAGAACAGTATATATGTAACTTAATAACTTTCTATATGTTAACACTGCTTTGATGGTATTCTCATCTGATTGTATTCTGGTACAGTACTGTACAACACAGATCATATGCAAAAACAGCAGTGAGCAAGCAAACAAGCGTGTACAATGGCAGCAGGCAGTGAATTAAGAGTGACATGATGCAAGAGTTAGAGGAGATAATCTGTGAGATAACATCAGCCAATCATAGGCATCCCATGCAGTCACATGATAGTAGTGGCCAGTCGTAGATCACGAGCAATCTGAGCCTACCCACCCACGTGCTCAGCACGCGTCCACGCGTTGTAAACAATGCAATTTCTCGGAAAATGTCCCATGCCAAGAACGGAGATGTTCTCAGAATTTTGCGGAAATGCACAGGATTCTATCCTCGGAAATTCATTTCCATGCCTGGAATGGAGACATGTTCCCTGGAAGTTCTTGGAATGTAAAAAAAGAAAAAAATCCAGCTATTGGAGTGTTCCGGGATCAGAGATTCCGGCTAATGGAGAGATTACTATAACAAACTGGGCACCATTTTTTTTATTATTATTATTGTTGTTGTGGTAACTATAGTAGCTTCATCTGCATAGTAATGTTACAGTAATAGGTGTGTATAAGGCATGCAAGTTTAGTAGGGATTCCTTATAGCAGGCCGGTAACATGTGGGAATGTTGGATTGAGAGGTGTCGGAGGGATAAAGAGTTTTCCAATTAGCTGAAACTTTGGATCTTAGGATCTCTCAATAAACCCTACAATGCAAATTTCTATGCGCAGACCTCGCAGATTCATGTCTCAGAAAAACGGACTTCTTTAACACTTATTCCACTCTATGTAAACGATGTGGCTTAGAAACAAAGGAAAAAAATAAAACTATGAAATAAGAAAAATGAAAAGCATGTTGGTGAATGAGTTTGGAAAAGTGTATAGAAGAGAATCAATAATTAACGGGAATTTTTCCTATTCTTCCAAGCCCCATTGTCCATTATATAGTAAAAAGGCCAGATTCAAGAGAAGTTGTGGAAAGAATGTACTGTAGACTTTTCAAAGAAAATATTTCTTTTACAATATTTTTCATAAAGTTGGTACAGTGTTAAAGACTTTTGCCACATGGTCCCTTTATGAGGTGAGTGGATCTGCAGTCTTGTTTAATCAGTGTCCAAGTGGTAATGTTTTTGTTGCATAATGACCCCAGGGGATCGTTGATCGACTGTCTGGTGTGAGACTGACGTTTCTCAGGTGATGGTTAAACCATGCACATCAGTTAAGCGTTTAAATACTGTATTAATAAAAGTTTTAAACGGTGATGGGTTCTGTCACCCAGCCAGTAAGTGGAACAGCTGTTCATTTGTCTCAGTGTGGTTGAATTTTGTTTAAACTTATTCAAGCAGGTTAAAGGTTTAGCCCATATTATTGGCTAAAGATTTTCACCTCTTCCACTGGAAAATATTGTGTGT
Organism: Homarus americanus; assembly: GCF_018991925.1. NCBI lineage: Eukaryota > Metazoa > Arthropoda > Malacostraca > Decapoda > Nephropidae > Homarus > Homarus americanus. Next base: position 3,042,059 of record NW_024744839.1, read on the forward strand.
TCATTTTGTTTATGGAAACAAAACTTGGGGAATCATTAAGAAGGACTTGTTGCTCATCACTCTGAGCTCAGTAAATGAGCTCTCTTGTAATATGTTACTATTTAAGGGTAATTTGACCCTTACCCCCTACCCTATGAACATCTTGTTCAAGCCTCTTATTTTTATCCTGAAAATTAGTTTATATCTATACAAGAATATTCCGTTCTTGATTTTTTGTTGTACAGACTTGTTTAACTTACACCAGTTTAGAACAATAGGACTTAGATACAAAGCATTACTTCACACACACACACACATATAGACAGCCATGCTCTTCAGTTTTCTTATTTTTTAGTTTTACATCATATTTTCTTTATTTCTAAGCCACATTAGAGTATTGTAATGATTTTTCCACAACCTTTATAGTTTCAATACATGTAACAATGGCAACAACCCATCTCACAGGCCACCTCATCCCCAGTTTTCTCCTCTTCTAATGCGTCAAGTTAATATTAAACTGAATTTTGACCTAACGTTAAGTGAGAAATGGTGTATCTTTTATCGCTAAACCGAATTAACATTCAGTGAATTAATGCTAAACAAAAGATACCTGTATATTTACAGTATATATGAATAATAAAATACTTGAGGTGTACTGAATCTCCCAAACATTATATAAACGCTGTCATGAGACTAACATTGGCAAAGCCATATAGCGGATTTCCAACAACACTAAACTACCTGTATTTGTGCATCACACGACGAGGGAGTGTCTGCCCTATCTTCCATATACAGTACTGTACTGTACAGTATACCGGTAGTCTTTGCCCTAACTCAGCAAAATTGCTGTTGATCCCCACCCTCATTCACATTAAAATAATTTTGTCAGTGAAGTCGGCCAAATCAACATTTTCTCTATTTGTTTTTTTATTATTATTATTAACAAAAACCATTATATAGTTGAAAGAACTTAAATTGTGAGATCAGTTAGATACAGTATATTAATGATGTGTGAGTTTGCTTTTCACTGCAAAGTTTCTCAAATCAGTTAGTGATGAATTAGTGAATCAATTCTTTTGCTATTATCTTCTGAGAGTGATAATTAATTTTCATGACAGCAACTGCAAAACACACCATTTTACACAAGTGTGATGTCACAAATGGTAGAAGATTGTTCAGGATACTTTCTGACTGAAAAAAAAAAATATATGTACTCCTTTTAATGCAGCCAAAACTTAGAAAGGTTATCAGGATAAAATTCCTGTTATAACAAACTATTACTTGTTAAATTTATGAGTTGTTCTTATTCGAAAGTTGTCAACCAAGGACAGAGTTAGTAGCAAATGGATTCCTGTGTAGTGTTCAGTTGTTTAATAAAAGTTCATTGTTGGTTTCTGTTTCATAGCAATGAAAAATCTGTATGATTTTGGGAATATGTCAAAAACTGTATTTTCTAAATATCTTTTCCATAAATATAGTTTTCTCATACAGTACACGCATTTTCTTTATCGATTTGCCATTCTGGGTCAGAATATTGGTGTGACGACTTTGCATTGACTCATTCAAATACAATACAGTGTATTTCAGTTTTTCAAAAATATGTCAGAAGGTATGGATGTATTGAGAGAATGGGGCATGAAAGATTGTTGAAAGTGTCGAATTCAAAAGGGGATATTAGGAAAGAGAAAGAAGGGCTGAGCAGACAGTAGAAGGGTGGGGTGAGAGAAGTACTGGAAGGGAGAGAGATGGACATTCAAGAAGCAGTGGTATATGTGAAAGATTGAAAAGCATGCTGATAAGTGGTTTTGGGCAGTAAATGTACTACTGACATGTTATACCAGGTTGTATGAAGCATTGGGTAAACTGGTTAGAAATTTTAGGGCCACTTTATGGAAAATGAACACTGTAGCAGAGCACATTTGACAAGGAGTCTGGAATGAATGAATCACAGAAAATATAGGAGAGTTTGTTTGGCTCTTCGTTACACATACCGTGTGCCAAACTGGGAGAGGCCTTGCAAGATTGGAGTGAAAAATGGGAAGTGAAATTTATTTAACCTTTCTATCACATTTTGAATATCATGGGTAGTAAGTATAGATAATTAGTTTTGCTCTAACCATATTGACTTATTTAACCCTAGTTTAGTTTTATGATATTTTTCTTTGTTAATGATAATACCAGTTTGATTATTTTTCTTTCTTTGTACTGAATAGTCAAAATGGTCTGTAAAACTGAAGAAGTCTTTAAGGGATATAGATAAATAGTATTATAGCACAATAGAGCTTAGAAATGTTGATTACTGTACTGTATACCCATATGTAGCTTCACCACTGTGTGTGTGTGTGTCTATAAAAATTGACTTACAGGTTTTGGAATTTCTCACTGTTCATTATGCAAGGCTGGTGGTTTTAGTTTTATAAAACTTGCCATTATTTAATTCATATGACAATGATGGATGTGGTCATTACAGATATTTTATGCTTACCGGTATGTATAATGAATATATAAGACAATTATAGCTAATGTTTGATGTCACCAGCTGTTTATAATGAGAAGGACAATGTACTGTAATTTTTACGTAAGCATTTAAAGTGTACAGTAGATTGAAAATGTTAAACATTATACCTTCACTCTTTTATAAGTATTTGAAGACTTCAGAATTGCTTCAATACTTCTTTATACCTGAAGTTTCTTAGATTACTATAACTGCTAATTATAGAAAAACAGTGAATATGACCACTAACTAGTTGGCTTTCTTAAGACTCCTCATTGTTACTCCTTATAATATATTCAGTACTTATGCAACATTTGTCATTTCCTAAGAGGGAGTGTTATGTTGATAGTATGTTAGTCTTGTTAGATACTTATATATGTATAAATTATTTTCCAGTATCACCGATTCTTGTCAGAAGGAAAACCTGGGTATTATCGTGCAGTACAAGGTCAAAGTGAAGCTTATTCTTGGTCCACTTGTAGGGTAAGGCTTTGCTCTCAATCACTGTCTTTGCATAAACAGATAATGTTAAATATTTTGATGTAGGCAAGTATTGTACATAGTATAATGAAACTTTTTAGATACTATATGAAGAATGATAAGCATGATAAATGTATAAAAAAAAATTTAAACAAGAATCTAATAGTTAAATTAAATGATTACTTTAATCTATATACTCTTCTTATGTACTTGCAGTGACTTAGTAGCAGAGTTGCCATTCACCCTGATGCACCCAAAGCCAGAGGAGGACCCAGAGAACATGAAGCCAACTGCACCGGCAACATCTTCCCCGACAAAGGACTCCGAGTCTACTCCACCGGTGGATACAAACCTTATTGAACTTGACGCGTTAGTAGAATTATCAGATATTATGTTTTAGCTTTAGATAAACCTAGTCTATGGTCCCTAAAACCACTTCAGCTTCTTGTTATCATACAGGACATCAGGATCATATTAAACACAAATAGGTAATGTTTTATGTCTCGCCAAACGTCAAAAGATTTTAAGCCGTGTCTTCTTGTTTTATGATTCTTTCTTGGCATCTGGATCCTAATATAAACATTAACCAAGTAGCCATGGATGACAGAGACCACTAAACAGTACTGGGTTCATGGAGATGGTGGGTCAGCAATGGTGGGTCAGCAATTCCTGTGTATACCAGTACTGAGTTACCAATTAATTCACAATTTGGTAATACAAGGAGGAAAAAGTTAATTGACCCAACCTTGAAGAATCATAAACACTCGTGTAAAGTGTAAAAAATTGACAATGGTGAGACTTTTCTCCTAAATAGTTTATTAAGATATGGAAAAAGGCTGACTATCCTTTAGTTTATAGAGGTAAGGGGGGTGAATTTTGATCACCAAAATTTATCATTAAAGGCAAATCATCCCCAACATAAAGTACCTGCCAGTTTTTATATGAAAAAAAATGTAGAGATAATCAGTGGCAAGTTACACGCACGCACGTGCACACACACACACACACACACACACACACACACACACACACACACACACACACACTACTACCACCCTAGATCCCTCATCCGAGAATTGCTGTTCAACACCACAACCGCATCCAGCCCATGCTGTACGAGCACGTACTGATAGCCATAAGAACAGCCCAGTCCAAACCATTGTAAAAATTATCAATAACTTGTAATCAACCAGTGTATTCACTCCCAGTCAATCTTACCTTTTGCACTGTCACTATGTTGAAATGCCCTGTAGTATGACCTTCTCCCCACCTAGTCATTATATATCATATTTGTATCACTTATATTACTTGTATATTATTTGTAAATCAAGAGACCCATTCCCTAATTATGCAACTGTATATTTTCAGTTTTCTGGCTGCCATGCTCTTTCAATAAACCATTAATAATTATTATTAATATTATTACACACACACACACACACACACACACACACACACACACACTATGTAGACGTAACTCGTGGTTCACTGGTTTGACTCGTCATTACATTAGTGTTAGAGAATTTTTTTGTCTACGTCTTTTATACTTCCTCTTATTCTTTTCTTTCAGACTCTGTATGTATCAGTTTAGTGTGCAAGTTTCAAAATCTTTCTTTATTCATTGTATAATTTGAAGTAAATTTTTTAAATCTCTCAATTTTTATATCATTATTGTTCTAATACTTTCTCCATTACCATTTCATATCTTTCAGACTTCTTTGGTTTTATTAGAGGTTTTTGCTGTTCTTGCAATTTTAAAAGTCTTCTTAAATTCTCATATAAACTGAAGTACTTCATTTAAGTAATTTGTTCATAAATATAAGCGTAACAAGCTCTGGGTACTTCAGGAGTGCTCCCAAAGGCACATCAAGTTTGGGTCTAAGCCTTCCTGTAGGAGTTGATGGGTTCTTCAAGATTCAGTCATTCCTTGGTCCTATCAAAGCCAAGTTAGAGCAACTGGTAGGCAGGCATGGGGTTGGTAGTAACAGGACTGAGGACCCTCCCGACCCAGTTATTCAGAATCCTCATGCCAGCGAGGCAGCTCCAGATACAACCACCACTTCCAAGCCCAACATCTCTGAAGCTGGGTGCATGATAGTAGATTTAATCAGTTTTAATAAGCAGGAGGATGATATTGTGTGGGTATTTTATGAGTACTAGAATTTGCATGTCTGTTAATGAGTTTCTGCATGTTACACTAACAAATTGTACATGTGTGCATATTTGCAATATCTTGTCATATCTTGTACAGAATTGGTTTACCTTTTATGACCGTATGTGCCTATTTCACATAAAATGAATCCATATATATGTATATATATATATATATATATATATATATATATATATATATATATATATATATATATATATATATATATATATATATATATATATATATATATATATATATATATATATATATATATATATATATATATATATATATATATATATATATATATATATATATATATATATATATATATATATATATATATATATATATATATATATATATATATATATATATATATATATATATATATATATATATATATATATACAGTAAGTTGCGGCATTTAAATCGACCAAGATTTTTTGTTCCAAATTCAGGTTTAAGCCTATACTCGCTGTATAAGTCGACCCCCCAAGGCCCAAACATAGGCTAGGCTAGAACTGAAATGTGGATATAGCCTATGGTGAAAGTGTGTAATAAGGCCACACCACTTTTATCATCATCCCAGTATAGCACCTTGATAGTACCGCTATATACGGTATGATTGTAGAACATTATGGAACACCTGGCACACGATCCGCTATTTGCATCAGCTGGTGTAAACAAACTGCCAGTGGAGCCACCAACACCATGCGGCCAGCTGCGAAGCTATGGGTCCATTACACTGTCGGCACACAGCTTAGACCTAGACTGTCATATGCTTATTGCCCCCCCCCCCATACACTGAACAATCCTACATGGCAATTTACTAAACCATCGTGGCCTTATGCTCTTGCTGGCATCCACTCATTACCCACACACCAACCTGACACCACTGTAGATGTCTTCTTGTCCAGTTGTAGCTGTTTAACACTCACAGTATTCAATTTTTAAACAGCTGAAAATATCTTATCCCCATGGCTCTCCCAGCAAAAAGGATTTAATATGACTCAAGTTTCACAATCTATAGCGTTATCATAAAATTGTGCAGATGGCACCATATCGTAGTACCGGGTAGTTGTCTGGCTGGCCACCTGGGTTTAGTGGCGTTCTGATCAATTGTTTACTGTGCATCAGCTATTGGAAATGGCGTGTGGTGTTGTGTTCATTTAATTATACTGGAATTTACTCTTTTATTATAATCTTATGTTAAATAAGTTTTCCAAACATGAATTTCAGTAGGAAATATTAGCGGCAGGCCACGTGAGTTGCGCTAAGTGATGCACAGCGAGTGTTAGGCAGGCTGTTCCACTTGTTTACCACTCTGGTAAAGCTTCACATTTTATACTCGGCGTATACTCGTTCTGGTGGCTACAGTGACGAGTCTAACTTGGCAACAATGCCACCATTGATGTTAACTTTAGCCATAGCATGCCCTCAAATAATTGGGGTTCATACAGTGTTCACGTTAAATAAAAAAATGTGTTTCAGTGGCTCTCATTATAATGGTGGTGTTAATACTTTAAAGTAGAAGTGTGGCATTTTCTAGAAAGTGTAGGGATATACTAGTCAAAGACCCAGGCTGTGTTGGCCTCAGGTTACCTTCCTGCTGTAACTTGAAGACTCACCATTAACCCTCGCAAGCTGATGATGCAATATTCATCTTCCTGAGGCGGCAGGCTGAGAAACCAGGGGGTCCCTCTTCATGCTGCACACTCACAGGTGTTCATTCTACAAGTTGAAAGTTTTCACATCTAGTCCATTGCAATATTTACACCTTTTTATATACGGTGCATATAACATCTAGAATAGTCCATCTACAATATGGTGGAGTAAAAATCGTGAAAAGAGGTTCTGTACAATGCTACCTGAAATTGTGTTAATAAAAATTAATTTCTTAATAAACCCAAGTTATATAATTATGATATTCCTGTTTTTTGGTTTTTAATACTTTATTTTCATGGACTTTGCCTGTATAAGGCTCTTATTAACTTAAAACACAAAGGTAATGAATATATTTCATGAAAATGCTTATAGATTATTTTGTGAATAATTATGTTGACATGCAAAACAGCCTGCCACCAAGGTCACTTACCCTTGAATGTTCAGGGTGCTTGCTCATCCGAGACCCCCGCCCTTCCCCCCAGCTGATAGACCTCTCCTCGACTCTTCCACATTCTTGGTGACCCTCCCTCCCTGATTGTCTGTGTTTACATAAAATAATTATCTATAAAATCATATTACCATTCTAACTATGCATACAGTTCTAGGATACCTTGTGACTAAATGAATCACAATGGACAGGGCAGGATTGGTGATTCATTCCATGGTGCTAGGTGGCAACAGCTAGGTGGGATTAGCAACCGAGTGTAAGGGAGCTGGGGGTGGTGACTCATATGGCAAGTTAGAAGACACTGCGGTGGGGAGTACTGGGACGGGAGGCAAGCTGGTGGGTATGTCAGGTTCAGATTGCTGACACTTTCTAACCTTACCTTGATCCCTCTCTTCAACAGTAGGAGACACAAGCAGAAACTAAATGTCCCCTGTTTCCCTGCTGTTATTGTCACTTTTAAAACTCAAGAGCAGAGAAGACAAATACAGTACACCACTGTCGCTTTTACTGTACGAGGTCCAACACAAAAATAATGAGATTGACCCTATAACTCGGGAACCAAGAGTGGGAGGAGAGGGACAAACAGACGGTTATTGAACATGTTCTAACCCGTCACAGTGTGACAAGGCTCAACTCGATTACTTCACTCAGTACAAGTGGACGTGTGTTGAAGTATAGACGTGTTCTTAAGCTCGGTTGGAAAATGTCGGACTTAAAATCTGAGCAACGAGGTAACATCAAGTTTCTTGTTAAACTTAAGAAATCCGCGACGTAAGCTTTTCAATTATTGACTGAGGCTTACGGAGAAGATTGCACGTCTCTTGCACGCATTTTGGAATGGCACAAACGATTTTCATGAGGCAGAAAAATCATGAAAGATGTTGACCTCTCAGGCCATCCACGCACAGCAGTTACCGATGACAACATTGAAAAAGTGCGAGATGTGATTAGAAAAAGCCATAGCTGAGAAGGTTAACTCAGACAGGGAAAGTGTTCGACTCATTCTAACGGAAGAATTGAACATGACAAAGGTTTGTGCAAAAATGGTTCCAAAAATGCTGACATAAAAACAATTCGCCATTGCGCCAGCCCACAATGCTTTGTCTGTGAAGCAGTTTTTAGCCAATAAAAACATCACTGCTTGAGCACCCACCCTATTTGCCAGACCTGGCTCCCTGCGACTTCTACCTCTTCCCAAAGATCAAGTCCGTGCTCAAAGGAACCAATTTTTTGTCAGTAGAAGAGGTGAAAGCAAAAACGACAGAGCTACTCAACAGCCTTACAGAACATGATCTGCGGAATTGCTTTGATCTGTGGCAGCATCGTATGCAGCTGTGTGTCAACTCAGAAGGGAACTACTTTGAAGGCGATCACAGTTGATTTTCTTAATTTGGTAAATAGAGTTACAGCGTCAGTCGCGTTTTTTGGGTGCCGGACCTTGTATTCCTACAACAGTGCATCCACCTTTGAAGATGTAAGAGAAGGTTGCAGCCTGGACAACACATGTGGTTTCACTGCCAATGCAGGCTGGTGCTTTTTCTAGCCCTCGCCTTCCCATCACCTTTATTCTTCCCATCTCCTTTACTCTTCCATTGCTCCGTGACCAGTCTTCCTGCTCCAGCATTGATACACACACACACACACACACACACACCCCAGGAAATTATGAAGTATCTGTGTAAATGAATATACCTGAAACCACGGACGGTGCATCAGATGCATTTGTCGTAGAGGGTTGAGTTGGGGAGACTTGAGTGTGAAACAAATAAGGGAGGAATGCATCTCCCCAGGCTGATTTGGGTCTGCTCACTGCCTGTCCATTGGCTACAGTGTGCCAAAAAACGGGGGGAGTGATGCAGTGTTAAATTCAAAATATTCCACCAAGAAATAAAGAAAACCATTTGGATGACACATATTATGTCATCGGCTTGTAAGGGGGTGAGATTTGCACCGCACCCCTGGCCTGTGAAAGGGTTAATTATCTCTCATTTTCATGAGTATTTAGCTTTTTTAACTACTAATTTCAACAAAATGTAATCTAAATTAAGAATAGATTTTGCATGTCTTGACTAAATTTTACCCTGAAAACTAGCTGTACATTTGTGGTACTGAAGAAGCCTAAAGTATCTGAATATTAAAATTGAGCTTGAAACCACAAATAAAACATTTAAAGTTTCAAGGTTACATAATTGTTTTCTTTGTATATTCTCAAACAAGTTTGATATTTGTGGATTATTTGTGTTTACAAATCTTGATTAATTTATACACTTACATAATTCATTCCTTTTATAGATGTGATTTACACGTAATGGTCTTCTTCTTTGTATCCAAATTTAATGATAGTTAGAAACATTTACCTCATAAAGATTCAGGTAGCAAAGATAGAGGATATAGATTCATAGAAAGTATCTGAAACTGATACCAGAATAGCTGAGCGCTTCACTTGTATCATCAAAAATATATTATCATTGATATTTTAGCAAATGTAAGTTTTTTTATTTAATGTCCTAATACTGTAATATATTCTCTTCCAATAGGGATGGAACTACTTGCTATGCTGACCAAGATGACGATATTATCTTTGAAGATTTTGCTCGCCTTCGGTTGAAGGGTGAAACAGAGGCATAGGAAGTTTCATAGAATGCAGGTCAGGATTCTTAGTACAGTACAATATAGTGTTCCCTCGGTTAACGAGCACCTCGGTTAACGAGTTACCTTCCATAAGATTCTTAACTTCGGTTAATGAGCAATCCCTCGATTAACGACTTTCTTACGAGCCGACCTCCACATGTTTTAGCTTGCATTTGGCGGTCCACCAGCTGTAGTATTAGTCCGCCAATACAGTAATCGGTTCTAGGGCTTAAATTCCTTACCCTTTTAGTAAATATCAAGAAGTTTATACTATTCAATAATTTTAAAAGTTTAATATTAAATTTTTTAGTCCTTTTAACAATTATTGAACATAATTGAAGGTAGGGTCACTAGTTTGTGGCACGCCATCCAGCCTACCAACACAGCATACAGGTGTCAGTCTTTGTGTGGAGGTAACATCTTGCTTGAGACTCTCTTCAACTAAACGCTTTTTTTCTGTGTTTACAAGCAAATTATTGGTCATTTTGAAATTTATTTTACATATTGTCAATATATAATGCAGTGCAGTGTTGATTTAAAGAAAATTATCTTGAATTACACCAAGAGAACTAAAATTTTATGGGTGAAATGGCGCATTGGGGTGCCTTCTCTTCTCCCTTCTCCTCCACCCCCATTCTAATTCCCATCATCATCATCATCATCATCCACGAGCCTTCTATATACACACCTCAAAGTAAGTGTGCTTTTCTACCTTTTTTGTTGAATTTAGGCATTTTTCAGTGAGCTGGAACCAATTACCCAAAAACCCATTGAAACAATGGTTTCGGTTAATGAGCAACCTTCTAGAACGGATTGTGCTCGTTAACCGAGGGACCACTGTATACACATGTTTTTAAGGGTGAAATTAAATATTGATTCTTGGGTTTGTTTAATATTGTGGTAAAACTTCATTGTATCTTAATTCTTTTTATCCTGAATGCATATTTAATATTCATATAGAACACTGAAACAATTATAGATCATTTACATAATTTAAACGTAACTTATGTTGTACAGTACTGAGATTAGTACAGTACTGTAGGAATATTTGAGAAATACAGTGATATCTCCATTAGCTAGAATTTTTGATCCCCGGAACTTTCCATTACAGGTATCCCCCCGATCTACGATCTCCCTTTCTATTATATTCCACTTTAACGATAGTGATGTATTAAGACCCCATATCTATGATTTAAATAATCTGCATGAGTGATGGTAATTGTCTGGCCAAAACACATTACAGTCACAATAAACATAGCAAAAATCACTTCACAGTCACCAAAACAGAGTACAATGTGAAATTTAGTGATGCCCTCTCTCTATAAAGTACTGTAAATAATACAAAATAATGCCAATGATAAGTAGCAACACCGATGCGACCGACAATCATTGAATTACTGTACACTATCTTGGGCCATGTGGGATCACCATGGGACAGAGCTTGGTACTGTAGTACACAAATTGTTCTGGCTAATGGGGAGATTACTGTATAATGTTAACCTATGAACTGCATTCCATTATCAAGATTTTGTCAAACTTCTTTATGATTTTACAGTATTAATGAATTTGAGTTCAGTCTGTAAAACTTAATGGTTGATTGGTGAAGTATTAAAACAAAGGACTTCTCCATTTATATATGAGAATTAATTTATTGTTCTTATATGTTCAAAATAATTTTCAGATGTATGGAGTCTACAAAATAACAAATGTTATTTTGGAATAATACTGAAGAAATCAGAAGATACACAATGGAAATAAAATGTTGATGTACAGTAGTTATTGTGATGATAACAAGTGAAAAGAATTTGTAATCTCATCATGTGACACTGAATTCAACAACCCTTATGTGAAGGAAGGTACAGTATAGTACTCAGTCAACAGTCTGTTGCCATGCCGTAGGTGTCAAAATTATGGAATTGCCTACTTGTGCTTCATGTTTTAGCTTCAGCCGTTTACAAACAATACTGTGCTTTTTTATTATTTTTTTTTCATTTTGTACACTTGCTGTATATGAAATGTATCCTTACAACAGGACAATACTTGATAGATTTTAGTCTGTGTCCTAGATTTTAGTGGCTTGATCAACAGAGCACAATCAAAGCTTCAAGTATAAAAGGATTAATTACACATCTTAGAGTGAGTGCTTGCTCTGTGACAACGAAAGTATGTATTATTGGTTCTTATATCCCCTTGAGGAAACCCTCTGCTTGACTGGATTATATCAGAATTTTTACTTTTTAATTATTTTATTTATTGAGGTACCTCTTTGTTCAATATTTTTTCCATTATACTGATGTTCATAGGACAAAGTGGGTCATGTAAAATTTGAAGAACTAAGCAATGGGTATTAATGTAAAAATTTCAGCTGAAGTATTTCTTTACTCCTCTTTTACATTAGAATTTTGCAGTTTATATTATTGTTTAATGCTGTTTCTAATTAGCCTCTGCCACGGTTTTCATGTTACCCTTAAGTCTGGAACCAAACAGTCATAAAGATGTAGTCAGGTATTGTGCACAGTTAAGTCAAGATGGTCCAAGTGAAATAACAGGAAACTTATGTCATTGTATTTTAAGAGGGAAGTTACCTCAGCACTTGTGAGTTACCTCTAAAATAATTAATGTGTTGTCTGTATGGTATGACACTGTAATTAGTTGAAAGCATTCCTTGTCACTGGGGATCTTGGAGATGTGTTTCCACTCATTATCCAGGCTGTGTTAGGGAAGAGTTTTGGGAGGTTAAGACATAATCCTAAATGTAACTGTATAATTTTATAGAACAGGATCTTTCTAAGTAAAATATCAAGCTCATTTATGTTGGCTTTATGATGAGCATCAAATTCAAGAATAGATTTACTGTGCATTATTATTAATCTGTACAGAACTGGTTATTTCCATTATGACCACTAAAGTAATTGTCTATATATCTGCTGATGATTGTGCCATTTTCCTCCGTATTTAGTGTGCCTCATCCAAAATCTAATTGAAGCACCATTTGTGTCTGTATTATCTAGATACTGTTTGTTTGGAAAAAATGGCCTGCTTTCACTCCTGATGAAATTTAGGAAAATATTATTTCAAAAATTTATTACCATGAATATTGGCGGTGATTATGGACTAGATCTCTTTAAAAGGTATTGTAGTCGATACATGTATTGGCTCTACCTCTGATTGATGAAGCATTAACACAAAACTTGATTAATTTGCCATTAATTAGAATTCTTAATTGTTATACTGTATTTTTATTTTATATGTGAGAACTTGTGAATTATTAAATACGTATATCTACTTTGTTTACATATATGTTGAATTTATGTAAATTTGTAATTTAACAGCTGAAATTTAGAAAATAGAAAATTAAAATAATGTACTGTACCTTAGTGTGTTTGCTCTTATATATTTTTTAATGATAAAACTATGTAGATTTGATGATACTGTAGGAGCTGGGTATTCAAGTTCCTTCTGTATTGGTTAATTATAGTTTTTATACAGGTGATCGAAGACTCATGGGAGAGATTGATTGTCAGAAAAATCTGATCTAGAAATGACATTGAACTTACTAGCAGGGATAAAATAAAAGGCATTATGTTATTATTTAGATTGAATATATCATTTTCATTTATTTCATTCTTAAAGGAGATAATGAATGTCTAAGATGTAAAGAACAATACCAATGCAGAAAAATATTTTTTTAATGGTATGAAAATTTGTTGTCTGGTGTAAATTATTGAATATTGTGTGACATTTTTGGCATCTCAGCCATTCATGTGTTAGATGTAGGAATGTGCACAAAGTTAGGCACAACATATTTTTTAAGAAATTTTGTCCCTCATAGCCTATTCAGTGAGTCACTTGTGTATTGTACACTTTTGTTTACACTTAGAGTGAGAAGACTATATTTGAAATGGGTTAAGTTAAACTCTTTGACAATATGTTTTACAGTTCTTAATAATCTCCTGTGCTGTTCAAGAAGAATATTATAAAAAACATTGAGGTATATTTGTGTGTGTTTGTAAGGGGGTTGGATGTCACCACTGTAGGATTGATATTTACATATACTCATTATTCATACAAATGTGGTATTTCAGATAACAAATGTGATTTTGTAGTATTTGTACGGCTTGACAGTTTTATCAAATAGATGTTGCTAGGCAAGTACTGATAGAAGTGAGGAGTAAGACAGGTATGGAAGGTTCACTGCCTGTAGTTAGTGTTATTTTAAGTAGAAACAAAACAAGAATGTCAAATGCTCCCCAGAAAGCAAACACTTCAAAGTGGCATAAAAGTACAGTGTGATGTAATAAGTATAGATGTACAGTGCAATTTCATAAACTATTTTTCAACCTTTGACCTCTTACATGGAGACTTTAATATGATATATTATACATCATTTAGTGATGATATGAAAGTGAGTTCCATATGCCCTGTGCCCCATTAAGAGTGCTATGGGTACAGCACCCTGAATATGAAGCCTTTTTCAGTGCATAAGAAGACAGTGATTTTAAATACAGGTTGGACCTTGCTAATCCGGAAAGCTTGGGACCAGACCGGTTCCGGATTAGCGAAAATTCCAAACCATCAAAGCCGAGGTTCAAAAAAGGCCAAATAATGTATAAAATGTACTATTACTGGTACCAATACAACTTACATCAGCATAAATCAATCCCAGGCTTACTGGACCTCTTTATGACAAAGTGTTAGTGCTATGGCATGAGTTAACTGTACACTGGTCCCTCTCTTTATGAGCATTCACTGTGGGAATTCGTATATTATCTTCAGAACTAAACAAGAATTTATTTGGAATACTATACTTTGTAACATTCATTGTCATAATATCCTGACCACTGGGGTTAGATGTACAGACTTTTCCCTGTGAAAAAGCCATAATTGTGAGCAACATATTACTGTACAGTACTCACTTTGTACTCAAATGTACTATGCTAAAGGATTAAAAATTTTATCTTGTGTACAAATTATTCTGCTAAGTCAAATCCTTATTGCCTTCTTGCTGGGGGGAGGTGTGGTGTTGACAGGGGAGATTACCAGGTACCTAGTTATCAGTGGAGGAGGAGGGACTCAGGATTATACAATAGGGGGAGTCTAAGTTTTTTACTTAGAAAGTGTTGCCAACTTGACTTAGCAGAGTATAACTTGTATTGTTGGAATTCTTGCAAGATAGCAATTAATTTCAGTATAAACATCCCATAGTTTACTAGACTTAAATTTTTTTGTAAATAACTTAGTACATTTGAGTACAGATTGTGATAATTGTAATGTTATTTCCACAACTCTTATAGCATTACTGTTAACTTTTAGTAATTGTGGAACATATCCTAATTTTCCCCATAAGATTAAGTATTCACTATATGCATCCTGAACCATCGAAGCTGCTGAACTATTGGTCCTAGATTAGCGGGGTCCAACCTGTACTAATGTATCAATACAAGGGCCCAGATTCACTAACAGGTTATAAACTTTGTAAGCGCTTAAGGAGTTCATATCTCCTGTGGTGGTGATGCACTAAATAGTTAGGAAGTCCTCAAATAGATTTAAAATGGCTGACTTTTCTTGGTAACTTACAGTGGCTCCGGAGGTCTCGTAAGCTTCTGCAAGGCGGAAATAAGATCATGTAACTCCCGTTTTCTACTATACAATTCGTACCAAAACAGACACAGCTGCCAGATGTACTTCAAGCATCACTAGTAAAAATGGAATTAATGATTGGGTAATACAGGAGTTGTTTGATTTCATTCATTTTTTTTCCCCGCAGATCCATAATCTTTTTCTTTTCTATTTTTAATTTCTTTTTACTTTTATTTTTTCACCCCATAGGTCCCGTTGAGGGTCGATGACCTGTGGGCTATTTCCCGCAAAAAAAAAAATAAAAAATAAATAAATAAGTAAATAAGCAGATAAAAAAATAGAATAAAAAGAGAGTACAACTTTTTATTCTAATTATAAGTTGTTGTTTTGGGTATTCTAACTACGATCATAAATCACCTGTAGTGGGCAGGGCATGAAGGATGAGGGAAATTGTAGGGTAAAACACGGTTTAATATGGTGGGTTCGCCTCCCGGCTAGGAAATTAGATAAGGTTAGGTAGGTTTCTTCGGTTGGTTAGGTCAGGTTTTATTCGGTTCTACTAAATGTTGCCTCTTTTAAAATAAATACTATAATGATAGGAACTTCTGTGGAAAAAATATATGAAATTGAACAGTGCCTCTGGTGTTAGCCATCTCCTCCAGGATGACCCATGATTGCTTTAGCTCATGACCGTGCACTCTGTAGGGAAAGGGTATTTAAGAACCCTTTGGACCCTCTACAAATTGATGACCACCTACTGCTACAGTACTACAGATTTCCACGTAGGGATACGTTCTGGCTAGATATTGGTCTAGTGGCAAGGTCGTCTCATGTGGTCCCAAGACTCCCTATGCAGACGTTTGTGTTAATAGCTTCAAGATTTTTCACAAGTGGTAGTTTCCAGAGTGTAATTGTTGAAGCTACTAGCTTAAGGCAATTGACTGTGTCAGAGTGACATTTGCTCCAAAAATAACATTACGTACTGTTCCATGATAATATTATTATTATCGTCATCATTATTACTATTAGTATTGCTTTTATTATTGTTATTATTATCGAAAACTCCATGATCTATTTTCTTCTATAAATGTTGTCAAAAGAGATCACAACACATGCATCCGACGCAGTCTTCTGTTGTTGTGACATGATTGGCTTACATCTCCTACTCAGTTATGTATCAGTCGCAGTGATTGGCCGACAGGAAAATTAAAAACACATCACCACCATCTGTTAGCATTATATGAACTACTGTAATGCCCGAGTTCATACGAGGACCATAGCTAAGTTATGAACCGTTTGTGAATCGTTCTTTCGGTAATTCGCATGGGCTTCCCGGCAGTTATGAACTTTGTATCTCAGCGTGTTATAGTGAATCTGGGCCCTGGATAGTGTTTTGACTATGAATTTGGCAAGAGACATTAATCTTTGACATTGTCTTCTGAATTTGGTGTTCATCACAATGCTCATGTAAAGTTCCATCAAAATATGTGTACAGTACAGTATCAATACAATAGTCTGACCTTTGACATTTTTGTAATCTAACTGTGTCAGACAGTTCGATTTGGTGTTTGACTCTTTACTTGACGATATGTAAACTTTCATAAAAACAATTGCAACAGTACTAGATATAATCTAGACCATTTAACTTGACTTTTGACATAGTAGACATTTGAATTTGATGTTCTCAACTTTATCTAGCGATAATACTTATTGACTTGAAGTTTCATCAGAATAAAAGAGTCACATTGGACAAGTTTATGATCTATCTGTGATCTTGACCTATGATATACTAGTAAATTCAGTGATCAGCACTTCAATTCAGTGATAATATACAGCAGTGTGAAATTTGGTTATACAGGTAATTTCTACATCAGAACAAGAGTTATACTCTAGACAGTTGTGACCTTTACTTTCCACAGATATTTGAATTTGGTGCTCAGCACTTTGCTAAGTGATAATACAGTACACATTCTTGCTTTGTTGTGTCAAAATATTTTAATCCAAACAGGAGTTACACTGGACAAGATTTTGACCTCCCTGTGACCTTGATTTTTGGCCCAGATTTTAATTGCGTCTTCTGCACTTTGTCTCCTTAGTATACATCATCTTTTAAAAATTCCATTAAGATCAGTCTGGCTGTTTCAGAGATATGCTGGATGGATAAAGTGGCATCAATTATATTTCTCCTTTTCGGAGCTTGAAAAAAAGGAGAATTGTAATGCCATGAGACATTTTAACATATTTTATGATATTCTGCATGATAAACAATAACATGTACCTTTAGAAAATGTAAACCCTTTGAGAATTAAGTTACATCTCGGAAAGTGTTGTCAAAAGTTTCATTAGATTCCTCAAATGCTTACAAATCAATGTAAACTGAGCTGTAAATTACTGTCTATATAAAAAAAGCATATTATGAGGTTGGAACATGCGAAAGATTAATCTGAGGTATTATTTTAAATGTGTAAGTACTATTTTATTATAAAACTGCTTAGAAATATACATTCAAATGAATTTGTTAATATGTGATACTACTAGACAATAAATTTACATACATAGAGTACTGAAAACAGGGTGAAGACACAATGAACAAAATACAGTATTAACAGGATTTTTTCCTATGTGTAGGGACTTTTTTTATTTACTAATTACTGTATTCTGCGCCTGAACATTTGATCGCTGTTTTTGCTTAGCTATAACAATTTCCAATTTCATATAAAAGAAATTGCATTTTAGCTATTCGGTTTATTTCACTACTCTTCATGACAAGTACAGTACTCCTCAACATACTGTTTATGGAACCAAGATAAAAAAAAATATTTGAGAAAGGGTCTTGAGCATGATCGATTAAAGGTACTGTCAGTAGTTACTGTAAATTTTGGATACTTCAGACGTGTTATTCTGCTATTGGGATCAAGCGTCTGTGCCATAATTTCCAAATTAGAGGAAATAAAAAACTTATCTCAACATTGAATACCTTGGCTTTTTCTCTCTCTCTCAAAGCTTTTATTTTGCATTGCTTAGAATCACTTCTTAAGTACTCCTCAATATTCTAATGAAGTATCCAAGATAAACAAGCTATATAGGCATGAGCTAGTTTCATTCTGCAATGTTTTAGCATGAGGCCTTGTTCACACACGAACAAAGTCTTGCCTTAGAATGTTGCAGAATAAAACTCCAACTGTATTTACCCACCATCACCATAAACTACTCTTTTCTCATTGTAGATAATTCACATAAACAAACTGCATTTGAGTAAGCAGTCTTGTTAATGACAAATGAAGTTTTGTTTATCAATTTCTTTTCTCTAATGTATAAGACTACCCTAACTTTGCTATTAAGGCAATTTTTTACAAGTTTGATTTCATTCAAGATCACCCGATATTATTCAAGACGATTTATTAAGCAACAAGGGTCAGAAATTGTAATTTGGGTACCATTTTATTGAATTTCCCAATAGAATGAAACTACTAAACTGTGACATAATGTTTTCATTTTATTCAAAATTACAGTCGTGTTACATTTTAAAATACAGGTGTATTGATTAATGAGATGGGGTTAAAATTTTTACTCTAGGTAATTAGTCTTGCTGATGATTAAGTAACTTGACTCGTTTTTATTTGCTCATTACTAGTAGTGTCTTGTTTGTTTTTGGACTGCCATTAAAACCAAGCTACCCATTGCCAAGAAAGTTTTGGTCCTTAATTCTTAATTGATAATAAAAGAATAACAATGTTGAAATAATGAAAAATCAGATCTCCCTCAGGATTAATGTACAGGTAGTATAACTGATGATTCGTTAGTGATGGCACAGCCACCACCAGGCACCAGTACAATGTTTCTTGACCAAGACTAGCAGACACCATAATGAACTCACAACATACTCATTTCTATCAATTCTGCAAGTGGAATAAATGTTACTGTCCCCCTTTAACACACACAACCACAATATGAAGTGTGCTCTCATTTGTGAAGATACCAAATTTTGAGTATACAGGTACTTTTTCTTATTCTTTCAGGCCTTTACCCACTATATAAAGCGATGCTAAAAATGAACACACACACACACACACACACACACACACCTACCTCTCCCCCATATACAGTACATAGTCATTCATTCATTCATGCATGGTACTCCCCTTTGACAACAAGGCTCTAAACTTGATTTTCCTGTCACTGCAGCAAGCCAGCATCATCCATCATCTGCATGTCTTTCCCCAAATATCAATCAATGCTGTACTGTACTCTGCTCATTCACTCACACTTGCTTTCTTAATGGTAATCCTCCTTATTTCAATTGCATCCTTTTCTCCATCTTTCCATTATTTTTTTTAGTCTTTCTCTCATCCTCCTGCCATTCATCTCTGACTTGTAAACTCTTTTGTACTAAACTTTCACTTTCCTTTCTATTTCTTTTTCACTGCATCCTGTTTACATCATACATTGCTCAGTGACATTCTTTTTGTCGCTTTCAATTTGCTCCCTGCCCTTGCGTCCGGAGTCTATGCTTCTTTCCTACATAATAATGCAAGCACAGCAATTTATGTGTACACCTATTAACTTTCTACTGCTCTGTGGTTCAGTACATCATATATTTGCTGACACATTATTTCCCACTTCTCTTCCATTTAATTTCAGACTAGCATTTATTGTTCTCTTCTCATCTTACTTTAATCTCTAGTTCTCTTTCACTATCAACTTTTCCATAAGACCCAATCACTAACTTGTCGTGACTTTCTTTTGAATTCCCCACTCAATTGCAGCATCGACTGTAAGCAGCAACTGACTAACCTCCGAAAACCATTGATTCACCAAACTTGCACCTATCACTCTTCTTTTCTTGGTACCCCTTCCATAAATATATCAAACTGCAGTATAATGACATAACACATTCTTGATGTAATCCTGCTTTATCTGGAAATTGGTTTCCTTCTTCCCAACAAACTAACATGCTAATTTTCCATATGAACACTGGATAGTATTTTACAATTTCCTATTTATTCCAGACATTTTTAATATTAATCTTTTCACTTCTGTTTTTTGTATGCATTTTCTACACCCGTAAATGCCACAGACAAACTCCTGGCCTAAATTTTCTTATAAGATATTGTTTTGCAAATTTTGTCTTTGAAGAAGATTAATTAATTTAGATCTTACAATTTGCTAAATGTATTTAGGGACAAATTGTTAAGGTTTCTGTAAATGAGTGAATGTACTCAGTACCCATGATGTCATTTTATGTATGTGTGGATCTCTCTCAAATACAAATGTAAAAGATAGGGGAGTCACTTTTCCAGCCACTGTAAGTCAAATTTATGTAAATGACAAATGAAGTCTTTTGTACATAGGTTTAATGATGTAAACCAAAGTGTTTAGCATATGTCCAACAAGGCTGACTTATATATATATATATATATATATATATATATATATATATATATATATATATATATATATATATATATATATATATATATATATATATATATATATATATATATATATATATATATATATATATATATATATATATATATATATATATATATATATATATATATATATATATATATACAGTAGTGAAAATTTTAATTTTATGTATGTAGAATTGTCAAAATTGCACATAATATCAACTGTATGAATGAAGGCTCTGTGTTTAAGTTATGTTGTAACAAGGAAGCATAATGGTTTATATTATTCAAATCCGTGAAAATACTAAAGATGTGTTACAGTAATACAGAGTATTCTTTATATTCAAAAGAATGTATAAAACTTACGTTTTGCCTTTAAAATCTTTCTATGAAGAAAAAAGTATGAATCAGTGTTCAGTATATTAGACATTTAAATATCCTGAAGAATTGGAGTTCAGGCTCCAACTTACAGTACATACATTTACTGTAAACATTAATTCAAAATTCCTTTACACCAACATTCCTCCTTAAATGAGTACACCATGTATGTGCTCTCTTGCTTGAATCCATCCAAATCAATAATAGGTTTAACAGGAGGTTGAGAGCAATCACTTTTAATAAGTAATGGTGAGCTTGCTACCTTGGGTTTTTTGTGTAGTCTCAGATGAATACATTGAGCTCTTAGAGTACTTGGGAGAACTTTCTCATGTAACAGTAACCTAGTCCTTTTCATACATCCCCAAAAGGTTGTAACTCCATGTACTCTACACAGTTGTAACTTATTTACTGGGTCATAGTTTATGGGGGTGTGTAAACTCCCAGTAGTACCTGGATTTTGCTTGCTCTTACACTCCTGTCATGACTCGTGGACTAGGGCTCATATTCATGAGATACGAGAAAACGTTACTTGTGATAAAATACTATTGTTCAGTGCATTTCACATATTTATGTATTTATTAGACTTATTTCATACTGGCTGATATCATGAATGTAGTTTTTGCATGTGTTCAGTTGGGATTAATAAGCTAAAAAATACCAATTTGACTGCTCTGAGTTAAGTGTATAATTGTGTGCAAGTATTGGCTTTAGTTTCTCTCCTGAATATAACTCATTACTCTTAAAACCTTGCTCATGTGCCCTCTTATGTATCATTTTAATTTAGCCTTCAGCTTTCTGTAAGAAATGAGAAATAGTCTTATGTAAAAATTTTAAACTACAATATTTGTTAAAGCTGTACACGTATGAAAAGAAGGATTGTAATTTTTATATTGTTCCTCAGCCCTCCTGTATTTCAAAGCAGTACTACTTTGCACAGTATAAAGTCTTTTCAGAGATTGATTAAATGTACAGTTCCAATAGCATTGGTCACAAATGTCCAAAACTTATTTTATGTCCTTTGCATAAGACATTATTTTATGTATTTTCCTATATATTTGTGTATAATAATGAATAAATGTAAGTGTACCACAGTGCAAACTTTCTTCCTCCGGTTTCCTGTTAGTAGCATTCAAGCATCACTATTTAGTGATGTCATTCCCATTCAAGTCGAAAGCATTATTGTAAGTTTGCCTTATATTCATCGCATTTTTAAAAACATGTCTGTAAGATAGTCTTATTGAAAACAAATCTTTACAGTTTGGAAAATGTTAACACTTTAGTCACAAAACGGATATCGTATTATGAAGTTTGAATCACAAACACAAAGTGTACTAAAATCTGAAGAATAGTTATGTACTCCATGTAGGTTTTCTTGAAAAAATATTTTGGAACTTATTCCTATTATATTTGAATACTGTAATTAAATTTCATGATACATATGAAGTTACAATAACAAATGGTTACTCTTGTATGTTCAAACTGCTAGTCTTGTATAATGCTCAATTCTCACTGTAATAGTGGGTTGGTAAAAGAAATGCCTTCCACCTACTGCAATTTGATACTGCATTGCTTGTCCAGGGAGTACTAGTTATACATTTTATAAGCTGACACTTCCACTTTATATTACAGGAACCCAGGACTATTACCACGAGATGTTGTTCCATCAAGAGCATAATACCTCAGTTATTTTTGGTATCATATTTTGCATGCAAGAGCCTCTATAGCTGGTTGTGGTGGGCCTCTCTTGAAACTACTGGACTGTGGTACATCAGTTTTGCTTGTGTACTTCGATTAAAAATTGCAGTGGTGAGCAGCACAATATCTTTCTCGAGCACAAGATAATAAATGAACATGTTACACACAAGCCACCGTAACACAATGTACAGTCCCCTTCATTAGTGTGTTTACAGGGGCTCGCCAGGTTTTTTGCAGTATGGAATCAAAGTACCTGTAAAACAACATTAAAACAAATATCTCAATGTAATAATTTGTGGAATGTTTATATGACAAGCACTCGTGAAGAGGACTGTACCTACTGAAGGAAAATTGGAGCATCCTAACCTATAGTCTTCACTCTAACCTTGCAACTGAGAGCCGAATGCAAGAACTGCCATCGTGTACATGATGCTGTGGTATCCCGATGGGCACTTGGCAAGAAGCACTCTGCTTAAAAAACAAAACAAAAAGTGTGATTCATTATTGAACGTCGGCGATTTCCATGGTGCTCTCACCCCCCGCCCGATGCATACTACCATGGAACTATATTTTGAAACCAAAAGAAAAGAAATAGAATTGGATTTACATAAATTGTAGAAATCTGCAAAGGAATAATATTTTTTTATAAGATATTCTCCATATGGAACAGCATATGAAGAATTTTATTGTACTCTTTAAAAGAATTCCAGGTTTGTGTGGGAACATCCACCAGCCTCTACTTGCCTCATCGCTGCTTATATCCTCCAAATTCTCCTAACCATCATTAAAGGTAAGCCTTTAAGATAGCTAATCCAAATAATTTATGTGTAGGAATGTATGCAAATCAAATTAAGCTAAAAAAAAACCTCATTAGTGGTCTAAGTAGAGTGGTGAGAGCTGCTCCATCTGGGATGGTGAATGACCTCCCTTATCCGGAATAATATCGACCCAATTTTCGTAATGAGTGCACTAATTAATCAGCCAACACTACCAAAATAGATACTGTATTGTATTAGTATGAATATTTAGTAGCCTAAATTTCATATACTAGGTAACCAGTGCCAGGTAGTTCCCAGACACCTAATACATCAACTTTGTTTCATTTGTGTATCAGTTTAACCACAACTTCAATGTCAAATGCATGTACTTTTTTTAATTCCCTTAGTGACACAATGTACATTATTGCAATAAAGAACTATCTTCCCACTTTTTGTCCAATATTTGGTGTGGTGGTAATAATTCACTCTACCGTTGATTTTCAGGTTTTTGTTTTCAGTATAGACGGCACATATCAAGGGTTTCCATATGTTTGAAGCGTGGTGTTCATGTTTGTAAATAACCCATGATGATATCGTTCCTTGAAAGGAAAATTTTTCACTACAACATAGGTGAAGAGAGATACTTAGCACGTGGGGTGGAGCGAGTGTATCAATATTACTTTACACCATTCTTCACAACTCGCGTGACAAATCATGTTTGAACCTACAGTTCGACAAACAGATATGTAAAGAGAGCGAGAGAAGGTGAGAGTTATACATACAATATATACTAAAGCCGCTCACGGCCAGACTGGGATGAGAGTGGGGGGTAATGAGATCCGTCCAGTAGTACACGACAATGTTTATTCGTTCATATCTGGAAATACATGTCACACTATCAGTTGCAAGCACCAAACACAAACAGTATCCATTATATTTAACTCACATCCAGCAACAATAACAATCAAGTGATTAATTTCCCAAGTTGGCTTAATTCTGAATACAATAATACAATTGTTCAACACTCACTTGTGTCGGGTCTGTTGGTATAACATGCATGAGTACAATGGCAGGCGATTAGGGGCGAGTTATCATCGTACACTGAACTCTGTGGTTTCCACTATCACCGACTGTTTGAGTTAGGTCACTGATGCACGGTTACTTGATAATGGCTAGAAGTCATCTCTGGGCAGAGTAATAGGCAACCTAGTCTGCACACTGTACCACACACACACTAACCCTCATATGTTCAATACACATCTGGCCACCAGACCCTTATCGGAGCGCTAATGGACACGGTGCTGATGAAGTCACTCACTTCAAGCAACACTCCTCTCTCTCTTTTTCTCTCTTCATCACTACCACATCGCATGTCCCATGAGAAAGAACCAAAGGGGCAGTGCGATATCTATAAAAGAAGAGAGACTTGAGAAACTTCATTGTTTCTGCCACACACCAGCTTACTAGACGTTAAGGCGATTGGTCTGTTCTTTTTTATGAGCTTTATTGTATAGACAGTGTTAGTACAGGAAAAAACCGGAGTACCCAGAGAAAACCTGTGATGCTTGGATAAAACACCCTCTCACATTTTCAAAGGAAAAGGACTCGAACCCAGGACACATGGTGAGATATGCCTGTTACTTTGGAAATGGCTAACTGAAGTACGGAGACAGAATAGGGTTGCTAGATGTGTGGAAGCAAGTGGAATTGTGCATGAAGGATGTGAAGAGAAAACTGGGAGAATGGGTACAGAGGTAATACGCCTGGGCTATCACTCGCCACAATGTATATAACAAAAAATAACATTAGAGATAGGAAGAGTGGTTGAGAAAAATATCTTTAGAACAATGAAAGCAAGAATTAATGGATAATGACAAATAGATAAGCAAATATGAAAAATAAATTGAAGATATGAAGGTAGAAACGAAATATACCAGAACAAAAAACAAATATTAATGACAGGGTGGAGAAAAGATACAGGGCAATAAAACTTAAGTGAGCAAGGAAGCAACAATAATATAGATGAAAAGCCTGCACCGGCACTGTGTGGGGTACGTGATGTTTGGTTCACACTCAGGATGGGATGGAGAAAGGAAACTCACAATGTG
Source organism: Homarus americanus (assembly GCF_018991925.1). Classification (NCBI taxonomy): domain Eukaryota; kingdom Metazoa; phylum Arthropoda; class Malacostraca; order Decapoda; family Nephropidae; genus Homarus; species Homarus americanus. Next base: position 3,067,847 of record NW_024744839.1, read on the forward strand.
CTCTCTGTATACATGTTGTATTGGATGTACAATGCAGCTTGGTGCTGGGAAGTGGCAGCGTGGTTACAAGCGTGATGTAGAGAGAGCTGGTTGGTGAGGATGCTCAGAGGAGGACCAGCTTGTGGGTCGCCATGCTCGCCGGCGGGAGCGAGGGCCGCCAGGCAGGAGGAGGAGGAGGTGTTGCTTGCTGGTTGGTGTAGGTAGAAAGAGAGAGTGGTCACACGAGGTCAGGTCTTATATTGCGGAGGTAGGCGTGGCTTAATAGTTGACCTCCGTCATGTAAGGCGGCGCTGGTTGACCTAGACCACCAGGCATACACTGGGGAATTCGCGGGGTCGGCTACTCAGCGACAAACAGCGTTTGTAGGGGAGGGATCCACTACAACTGCACCTCAACAACTAAGGTTAAACATTTCAGTTGTTGAAGCGCAAAGTTACCTAGGTTAGTGATAAGTTACTAACATCAAAGTTGCTACTGCTGTTCAATATATATACTGTATGTAAATGTGTATCAAAATTAGTTGTTACAGTACTTTATTTCATCATCATTGTCATTGGAATCATGAGTTAAGAGGTGAAAGAAGATTATTAGGGATTGAAGAAGCGTGGTGAAACTGAAATACAGTAGGAGTAAAACGATTCTGGGCTCAACCAGATCGCTTCATCTTATCTATAATATTTTTATCTTTGTTTTACTCTCTCGGGTTGTCAGACCTTTTATTTTAGTTTAACAAATTTATTGACAAAGCTTGGAGTACACTTTGCAAGCTTCTAACCGCTGTACACATATCCGCCATTTTAATCATTACCCATTTTACAAAATATAATGGAGTACAGGGTATACTTTTTAAGAGGGTATTTAGAATACATAATTACCAAAGAAGATATTTGCAGTATGAAAGAGGGCCCAAATTTTAGGAATTTATTATAATAGTTTACCATAAAATAATTGTTTTCTTTGATAGGAAGTTAATATATTTTTAAATTGGTTGTTTTTAGCAATATTTGTAAGAAATATTTAATTGTTTTATAAGAAGAAATTTAAAAAATAATTTAATAATTTATGTTATAAAACAAGTATTTTTTACACATCGACTTTAGATTGTTTATACTATCAAATATAACTAGGAAATATATATTTAAAAAAAATTTACTAGCAATTGAAAACTTGTATTTGAAATCTTCTTCTTCAAGAATTGAATATTACTTCTTCTTCTTCTTATTTTTAAATGAGGAGTCTCCCATTTTGTGGTTGATCCTCTTGTAATATTAATTATATTTAAAACCGTCGATGACGTGTTAATTGCAAGAGCTTGAAATTCACATTTGCCCCCAGACAAGCAGTACGGCACATGAGCCTCTTATAAGTTTAACAGAGTAATGGCATAGTATTCATGGGAAGAGTAAGTACATCATTAATTGATCTAATGAACAGTGCGTAACAGAGACGTAACCGATTGCCCAAGCCGCTAACGAGTCGATCAGTGGTGAAGAGGATAAAGGTAAAAAGTAAAAGTTAACATTATTAGGAACCTGCCACGCTTTGCCATAAAGTTTATGGCATAAACAAATGAATTGTACCAGAACCCCACCCCACCACCACCACCACACACCCATCATCCTGTAACTTACTGACAAAACCCATGGCCCTTCAAGCACTTGCGTCCTTAATGCAGGAGTCACCAAGGCAAGCATGAACTCCGCATGCTTCCCTGTAGGGCGCTGTAAACGCTTTTGCGCTTCACCTTGCAGCACACGATGCAAGGGGTGCCCAATAAACTAGCCCCCTCGCTGGGCAAACCTGAATCTGTGTCATTACCATACATCGCAGGTTTTCTCTGGGTACTCATATTTCCTCTTGAACTTAACCTGGGCAATGAAGGTAATAACAATGAATAGACTAACCGCCCGAACAGCTAGTAAGCCTATAATAGGTGTTTAATATTATTTAAAGTCCCCAAGAGGGTAACTGTAACTGTATAAAGGCGGACCTTTTTTGTGCAACAACACAACCGGTGTGGAGGTGGGGTGGGAAGGAGCAGTTAAGGTTTAACTGCTCTTTTCCACCCTTCCTTCACTTGCATTTCGCGGCAGTTTACACCTTAAATAAATTCACGCCTAGGTGGTCCTTCAGCAGGGCTATCCTCGAACACGAGGGTAAGTCATTATTATTATGCAAGAGATATATATATATATATATATATATATATATATATATATATATATATATATATATATATTATTTTTTCTATTTGGGGGTGGGGGGGGTAGTGAAGTAAAAGTATATCTCCTTAATAACAAGTGGCTGGTGCAGCAGACGTCGGCGGACATTTAAATTTTCCACCAATCTCCGAATAGCTCTCATAAATTTAAAGTCTAGTCCACCATATGTCTATTTTTATTACAATTATTACATCGTAAAATAAAATAAATAATATTTTTATAGCAATTTGGACTTAAATATTAATTATAATCATAGTGTGATCATATGTAAATAAATTTATTTTAGAGAAAATAAATGGGCTAAATGGGACCTGTATTTGAATGGACCAATGAGCAGTCAGTTCTGTGTTGAAGCTCTGTCCCAGGCAGGAGCGCTGGCCACCAGACAAAGGCAGTCACGGGAACCGAGGAGTTGGTCCAGGTAAGCGCGCTTTAATATCGCATTAAATTGGTATTTTATCAATAAAATCATATTATCACCCTTTGAAGAATTGCAATAGTGTTCACAGGTGAATGTGAGTTGAATATTTATTGAGATATTGACTGTTCACACCACGCGACGACCATGTGGTTCAGAGGCGAATGGCGACCGGTACAAGATAAAGTCAACCAACTTGTTTCTTTAAATTTCACTGCAGTCAGGGTATAGAAGGCGCTCATACCTGATAATTTTTAATTTGTGCCAATATATATTGTTAAGGTTTTTATTTCACCGTTTTTGTGTAAAGACAACGTATTGTGGCATAACGCTAAACAGGATACGGTAAGAGATGTTTCCGTGAGTGGCCTTCATGACCTCCAGTGTTGGGAAATTCATCTCGTGCTTCGCGGAAACCACTGGTACATCCTCTTTAGGTTTTCAGATTTCATTTAACTTCGTATAAAAGTTATCATGTATGTAATGGTAGTGCATTGGTTTTATTGGAAAGTCATACTCGCAGACGATCTGATACAGCATTACCGAAAGCCTGTCGCAAGTACTTAATGTGCGTTTGTGTGGTCATGGCGATGCTCCTGTCTCCGCATTTTGTATGGAATACTGACTAATATGTAGAAAACACCGGCGCTTCTACCCAACAAGACAATTTATATTTATTTCATTGTGAAATGCCATGTGTGGAGTTACGGTCCGACTAATTACCCAAATGTAGCAAAATGTAGCCGCAATGAAGTCAAATAGTGGTCCTACATGAATAAATCGGACTGCAAATCACTTCTCGACTGGTATTTGGTGTCACGAAGTCACAAAAAATTGGTAAACTTAATTTAAGCTGAGTTAATAGATCCGAGTGCATGTACCTAACTTAACCTAACCTCGACTAGTATTTGGTGTCATAAAGTCACAAAAAATTGGTAAACTTAATTTAATCTGAGTTGTGTTAGGTTAGGTACATGCACTCGATCTATTAACTCAAATTAAATTAAGTTTACCAATTTTTTGTGACTTCGTGACACCAAATACCAGTCGAGAAGTGATTTGCAGTCCGATTTATTCATGTAGGACCACTATTTGACTTCATTGCGGCTACATTTGGGTAATTAGTCGGACCCTGGAGTTAGGGCCCCGTTCACGTATATATAAATCATAGTGTACTATCCACAGAACTTTATATGGAGATAGAGCAAAAAAAAAAAACTACCCGGTAGTGTTTGTTGGGAATTTAAATATATTTTATTTTGAATTCAGATGTGATTTCTTAAGGTTTTTTTTTCTTTTAGTATTTAGGTTTAGGGTATTACAGTACTATTGTTTCAGTCATCCAGCAAAGTTAGGTTTATCCCATGTTTTTTGTTGGGTTTTGAACGATTCTTATAATTTCAAATAGGTGGTTGACCGAAACGTTAATTTTTTCTAGGTTAGATTTACAAACCAAGGTCTTATTGCAACTATATCTTGCGTTAGTCAGGCCACACCTCGATTATGCAGTTCAGTTCTGGTGCCCTTATTAAAGAATGAATATCAATTCACTGGAGTCGGTGCAGCGAAGAATGACGAAAATGGTTCCGGGACTTCGAAACCTTCCTTTTCAGGATAGGTTAACGAATTTAAACATGCATTCCCTAGAAAGACGAAGAGTGCGGGGAGATGTGATAGAAGTATTTAAGTGGGTGAACGGAATCAATAAAGGGGATATAGATAAAGTTCTTATAATATCCGAGCAGGATAGGACTCGTAGCAACGGATATAAGTTGGATAAGTTTAGGAGGGAGATAGGAAGGAATTGGTTCACAAATAGGGTGGAGGACGAGTGGAACAAGCTTAGCAACTCTGTAGTAAGTGCTGGATCGCTTGAAAGTTTTTAAAGGAGGTCTAGGTATTCATGGATGATAGTGGTTGTAACTCGACAGGAGCCGCCATGCACAGGCCAACCGGCCTATTGCAGACTCCTTATTTTCTAATGTTCTTCGGAATTTAGCTATTGAAATTGTTTTAGACAATTCTAAAATACTTCTAGGCGGTATTCCTAGCATAGACTAACATAAATGTTTCAGTAGTTAAAAACTGGGGCGCTCCATGTCCGAAAGTACAATACCTTAGAAGTGGAAGGACCAGGGATATGTAAGAATGTGATAGAATGATCATCTTTCGTGTAAAACTCGACAATAAAATTAAAATAATCGGAGGAGCACAAATGACAACCAACCTTCACCACGGCCATTTTGAGACTGGTCAGTGAAATTACCCAGGCTGCTTCCTTTGAAAAAATCAAATGTAATTGGTAAAAAAAAAATTGCGTGAAGATATTGATACCTCATTGGTCACGGCTGGATGACGTCAGTCAATATTGCGCATGCGTGATGCGCCAATATCTCATGGATGTAGACTGAAAACTACTTGCATCAATTAAATTCAATTGTCGCTATTATCCATTTCCTCCAGGCGTATGTGGTTCAAATTGCTCAGAATAGGGAGACCTAAATGTTTCGGTATTTTACAACATTCGGGGGCTCTGTCCAAAAGTGAAAATAACATTTTCTATCCCAAGCAACAGTTATTTGTGCAAATTTAGTGAAATTTATGTTCATGTTGGGCTCAGAAACCGAAAAGCAACCACAACGCATTGTGGATGCTTGTAAACTAACCAGAAGCGAGATTTTGCTGTAGGTGAGTTTGGATTGGGTTAGTTTAGGGTAAAATGGAAACGTAAAATTTTGCTTGCTGGTTGTTTTGAAAACAACCACCCAACGCGTTGTGGTCACATTTTGGTTTGAGCCCAACATACTGTATATACGAGATGGGTAAAAGTGGTGCTGATGAAACGGGTATAGAATGTGGTGGCAAAATGGGCACATCCAGGCTGATATTGTAGTTAGTTGGTTTTGTCGGTTTGTGTTTTTACTCCCACAATAGCCATTTACTTCAAAGTCCTGTCTACTTTGTGTTCAAAATTGCATTTATTTTTTTTAGAATTTATTTATTTATATATTTATTTTTTTCCCTAATGAAGTGGCCCTATGGCCATAATAAGAACATGAGAATAGAGGAAACTGTTGCGGGCCTATTGGCCCATACTAGGCAGCCCCGTTTATACTCGACCCATATCGTTCATGTCAGTACAACTTATATTGCAAGCGTCCCAGTGTGCATAAGTTAATGATGTTCAGTAACGTGTTCCACTCGTCCACTTCTATTACTTTCAAACCAGTGTTTACCTATCCCATGCCTATATCTAAATTTGTCTAATTTAAACCTATTGAAGAGTTCATTCATGGTTAGTTTTTGTTTTACCCAGATTTCCATTTATACACCTTGATCATATCGCCCCTTACTCTCCGTCTCTTGAGGTAGTGCAAATGCTTGGGATTAGCCTCGTCATTCTCCTCTGAATCGGGGTTACCGTTAATCCGTACCTTGCTTTTCCGTATGTGCCGATTGGTTACCTTCCCGCTTTGTGTTTGGTTAGCGTTTGGCGTCAAAACCATTTTCTTGTTGACAATATATATATATATGTTTAATGGAAGTATGAATGAGAAGTAGGTTTTGAGTTGGACAACTTTTCAGGGATGTAACCTTTCAGTAACTCCATGGGATGCTTGAAAAGTAATGGGCTGTTCCTAGCACACACGGAGGAAATTTTGTTGGGAATTTGATTACACCACCATATGAAGCATGGCTCAAGAATATACAGTAGTTGCTAGTAAGTGAGCCATGCTTCATATGGCTCAAGAATATAGTTGAAGTAGGAAAACCTAAGTATAGTATAAGTATAGTAAATTTTAAAACTGTTTGCATTTTTTACGTAAATTGAGCATTTTCTTCTATTAATGTTTTTTTCCCCACACAGGTACTTGAAGAAATAGCAGAACGCAGTCACACCTCCCTTTATTGGAATTGTGTGCTGGGAGGCATACATTTTGTGCCACGCTATTATTTATAAATCGCTAGCCTGGAGCCCTCCGGCAAAATGCCAGCACCGGCTGTTGCCCGTGATAGCAGCCCTGGCCCCAGTCGCATGAAGAGCTTCAAAAATGCAGGCAAAGATATGGATGTAAGATTGTGAATTTATAATCTGTAGCTAGTGTGGCTAAAATGGGAGATTTGTTGTACATTCAAATTTCATTACCTTGCAAGTGATATGTTAGTAAGTAATTTATATTTTTTAATTTTAAGATTGGTTTAATTGCATTTTTGTCACAGGAGATGCGCAGACGGCGACAAGAAACTAGTATAGAATTGCGAAAAGCTAAAAAAGATGACCAGCTTTTGAAAAGAAGAAATGTCTCTTTGGATGATCCAACATCACCTCTTCAGGAGAACTCTTCGGTATGCTTTTTCTGTTTTGTATATATATATATATATATATATATATATATATATATATATATATATATATATATATATATATATATATATATATATATATATATATATATATATATATATATATATATATATATATAAATCAGTTGGTGGGTATCATGCGACATGATGGATAACCTTGCACATGCGCGTCATATGATTGTGAGCAAGTGCCTTGGCTTGCCATCACCTTGCACGTTCTGTGTTAGGCGTTGGAGGACAATGGTAACTGTCACTTACTGATAATAATGTGCATCTGAATCCATGATTCATCCACTTTAGAGGAGGCTAGAGTAGAAATTACAGACTTGATAATAAGAATAGTTCACTAAATTATTTTAGGTTTTGTACAAAAGCTTTGGATATGGCCTATTAGTAAATTTCAAGATTTTTATGGTGTTTCTTATTTGAAGTGAAGGTTTGTTAAAATATATTGTATAAAAAGTGGTGATGGTCATGTTGCCAATTGGAGTTTTTTTTTTCCCCCCGTTTTCTAGGGTCCCACGATGAGCCTCGAAGAAATCATCAATGGTATTATTAGTACAGATAGCAGTAGGCAAGTAGTTGCTACACAAGCAGCAAGGAAGATGTTGTCTCGGGAGCGTAATCCTCCTATTGATGCTATTATAGAGGCTGGTATGGTAAATCCTCTCATACAATTCTTGGAGAGAGCAGACAAGTGAGTAACCCTAATTACAATTAGAGGAAGACTTGGTGAATATCTTTAATACATGATTAACTTTGCACATGCGCGTCATCTGAGAGTGTAAAGGTGCTTTGTTTCACCCTCGTCTCGCACGTTCTGTGTTGGATGTAGTGGTAAGCAGTAGTGCTGGTCACTATAATTGATGATAATGTGCTAATGATTCTATGATAAGTTTCGGGAGTTACTTATTTTTATTAAATTTAGTAATGAAGCTGTGTTTTGCAGCCCAGCTTTGCAGTTTGAAGCAGCCTGGGCACTGACCAACATTGCATCTGGCACCGCACAACAAACTCAGGCTGTTGCAGGTAATTTTATTTGTATATACGTAAATATTGTCATTTTACGGCCATTTTTCACACTGGATTAGTCAAGAAGTGATTGTAAATTTAATCTACATCAGCAAACCCGATAATGTTGGGCAATTGTTCCTGGCATCCTGCATCAGGAGTTGCATCAAATAAAAATCCATAGGACAGTACAGTGATGTTTCCGTTAGCCAGAACAATTGGTGCAGAGCTCTTCCGAGAATGAGAGATGACTCAAAGCCGGAAAAAATTCCTCCTCCCTGGGATTTTCCGGGTAATGGAAAATGTTCTTGGGACTTCCAGAAATTGCCCATTACATCATCTCTCAAGCCCAGAAAAAATATCCTTCGCCCAGAGAATTTTCAGAATAACGGAAAATTTTTCTCAATTTCCAGAAAGTCGCCTGATTTTCATATCTCAAACTTGGAAGAAGAAAAAAGACCCCCCTTTCCCATCCCCAGAATTTTCCTGGGACCGGGAAAATTCCGGCTTTGAGAACGATTTCAGAAAATTTCAATTCTGACTGAGTTCCGGGTTTAAGGGATTCCGGCTGAAGGAGATATTACTGTACTTATTCATTTTGATGGCATTTAGAAGTTCATACAATACTTATCATTCCATAGGCAGTATATTATATGTTGATAGGAATTCATACGATATTCTGAGTTGCAACAAGATCAGCAGTTTAGAAAAGTGGTAATGCTTGCTGGATGACAAATATAACACCAGTTACCTTCTGTGAACAAGCTAGGCCTTGCCAGAGAGTACAGATCGGTTAGAAATTTACTTAGTATATAAAGATGCCACTCTTCTCTTTTCATAACCGGTATCAAATAGTAGGATTTATAGCGCCTAGTAGTTCTTTACATTTTCCAATGGGAATCCAAGACCATTTTACTTCTTGACTGTTTGGTCTAGAAAGTTGCACAATGTGATGTTCTTTATAGATAAAGCTCATTTTCTTGTGAAGCCTCTGGCTGTACAACCAGTTATGCAACTGTATAAAATGAATGAGCCAAATTTTTAGAATTGCACACAAATTTTACTGGCTTAAGGCTTTTAATTTTAGGCTGTCTCAATATGCAATTAAATGCATTTGGTAGACATTGGCCTGGACCCCTGGGTGACCTACCACTCATCCACGGGTTCAAGTCTGAATATACTGAAATATTTTAATCCATACAGGTTTGGCCCCAAGGGTTTTGGTGAAAGGATACAGTATTTGACATGTATAGTTTTAATATTGTGTAACATGTTTACCTCTATTAACCATACTTTGTTCAGAGTACTAGTTGTTAAATTGTACCTAACCTTACAAGAACAACATGGTATATGGATTGGATAATGGCTCCAATTCAAAGATTTTATTTATATACAGTATATTGTATGTATTTATCTTGATAAAATCACACAGGAAAGGGGGAAACAATGGAGCCCCTTATCTTATCCACATTTCCATTGTGGATCTACATGATATATATATATATAATATTAAACACCTTAAAGAATAGTACGTATCACCATTTCATATTTTAAAGAGTAACCAGTAGCTTGAGTGTCATGTAAATTTTTTTATCTAATATCTTGGCGGATTTGACATGTTGAATTTGTTTCTGGGCAAGGTTCATAAAATACAGGTGAATTTAATCTCTACATTCTATTTTTACTTACAGCTTCTGGAGCAGTAACATCTTTTGTGAAACTCCTACGATCACCACATGCCAATGTTGCTGAGCAAGCTGTATGGGCATTGGGTAATATTGCTGGAGATGGGCCTGAGCTTAGAGATTTTGTTGTCAAGGCTGGCATTGTTAAGCCTCTCCTTGAACTCATTAAACCAGAAACCGAGGTAACTATTTTAGATATTGTACTGTATGGTATGTGTATTGGGTAGTAAAAGGCAACTGTTCTTTAATTGGATAGGTGAGAAACTAATATACAAATACTTTTAATTGTAAATATATTAAAATTTAATACAGCTCCTCCCCAACTTAGGACCTGCCTCAATCGTACCAAAATTTGGTCAAATTACGTATTTTCGAGTCCCAGAGTCGGTACAGACAAATTTTTGCTTGTAATTCACTTTAAAATGGCTGGCAAGCTTAAAAGTGCGTGTTTTGTGGTGCTGAGAAGAAAAAGAGACGCCCATTTTAGATTTGCTATGTATTATTAAGCATTTCCGACTTACGACCTGGATGTCGGTTCCTAACCCCGCCCTAAGTAGGGAGGGAGCTGTACTATTATCAAGGAGCTACCAATTTTCAGCATGCATGTCTCAGTAGCTCATTGGTAGTGTTTGCTTTATAAGTTGTAGTAGCATCCCTTTCCAAACTGGATTATTGGGTTGGGTTTTATAATTTTACACAAGCCCTTGTGCAGTGCTTAAGTGCACTATTGGTTTGCTTGTTAGTGGAATAACCCTTCTATGGACCAGTTTCCTGTGTATGGGGTGAGAAACCCACTAATAAAATTTTGAGCACAGCACCTGATTGGCTGCCGATACTTGGTATTATGAAGAAAAAAATGGTTCCAGGAATTCAGACGTGATTTTGTCCACAGCACACATTTCTGCGTAATGTAACCTGGACGCTAAGTAATCTGTGCAGAAACAAGAACCCATCACCACCTTTTGAAGTAGTCAAGCAATGTTTACCAGCCTTGAGTCATCTGATCTGCCACCCAGACAAAGAAGTCCAGGGTAAGTCTGTCCTCTACACTGTTGAGTAAGAATTTGGTGAATTCGGAAAGTTGCCATTATTGCTATTAGATACAGTCTACCCAAAAGTTTCTCTCTCTCAGCCAGCTACTGCTGCGCATTGCTTGCTTCAGTTATATGAACTTAGTGTGTTACTTTGAATCATTAAATTCATTCATAACGGTTGTTGTGGTTGGTAAAGACAGTTTCAAACATCTGAAACCGGCAGTGCAGCAATAGCAGGCTGGGTCGAGTTAATGAACTTTTGGGTGAGACTGTACAGTAGGATAACTTCTGATGCGGTACTTGCGAGTGAAAACCTGTTAATGAGAAATTCTTTCAATTTTGAATACGGGTAAGGGTGAGAATTTCATTTTCACAAAAGGCTTTGTGTTGGCATTATTATTCCTTTTTTCTAGCTGATGCGTGTTGGGCATTGTCTTATTTAACGGATGGAACTAACGAGAAAATCCAGGAGGTTGTTGATGCTGGAGTCGTTCCTCGACTTGTGTTGTTACTGAACTGTGATGAGCTTCCCGTTGTAACCCCAGCTTTAAGAGCAATTGGAAATATTGTTACTGGCAATGACATTCAAGTGAGTATGTGCAAAGTAAATCCCTTCTATTGCCTCCACATTCCAGTTATATAAAATTAGGATATTAGAATATTAATAGCTAATTATTTGCTTCCTAGATTTCCATACTGGGAACATATGTTATTTTTATGAACAGAGATTGCATATTTACCATCCTAGATCTACCATACAAATCTTTAATGGAAAAATTAATAAACAATTCTGGTAAAGTTAATACTGTATCAGTAAATAAGTTTCTTAGTTTTATACTACTTTCGGGGTTTCAGACACCATAGGTAGGCTTCACTGAACTTCATTCTTGTAAACAAACTCGAGGGTAGATTACAGGAAGTGATGATAGTAACAGTGGTATTAATGGTAATTTTAAGTTCGGGTGAGGTCGTAATGGTGGTGGGAACTGGTTGGAGGTGATGCAAGAGTGCACAGGGAATTATGATACTAATTACAGGTATTTTTGAGGTGTTACTAAAATTTTTAGCTTGTATTTGACAAAATATGGGTACTTTCTTAAAAACAAACAAATGGAGAATGTGCAAAAGAAAATACTGTAAGGATTAAACAAACCTGTGGATTCGATATTTCCTTCTCAAACCAACACAAAACTCAAGTGTCGCTGTTCAGGAAATGCTGGGCAGTTGAGGCTAATCTTGGTTGTTGCTCGGAGAACAATCACTAGTTCAGATATGCGATTTGAATGTGGACAATATATATCAATGGTTGGGGCCCAGAGTTGGTGCAACAGTCACATTGAGATGTGTGCCAAGAAAATTGCACAGCAAAGTGTGACCAGGAGGTTGGCAGATGGAGACAGTTGTTCATACTGGCAATCGTTGAACCAAGAATGACTGATTGTAACTTGAGGATGAGTTATAAACGAGATTTTGTTACTCGGGTAACCTGTATTTGCCTAATGGGCGATATATCCCCCCTTCTTTTTTTTGTGTGGTGGGTTAACATGATTACAGTATTGATGTTCACATCCTGATGCATATGATGAGTTTTCTAATATGACACTTTTGAAGGGCTACAATTTACAGCTTCCTTGTATTAACCAATATTAATGATTTTTTTTTTTTTCTCCTTCCCCAGACTGATGTTGTCATAAAGGCTGGAACTTTACCAGTATTTCCCAAGTTGTTGAGGCATCACCGCAACAATATTGTAAAAGAAGCTGCGTGGACAATCTCAAATATTACTGCTGGCAATGTGGATCAGATACAGGCGGTTATTGACTGTGGCCTTATTTCCCCTATATGTCAAGTTTTGGAAAAGGTAATATGCCGTAGTTAATAAAATTTTGAAAGATTTTATTGGTGTAAGGTGTAACACTGTAGTGTGGATGGATGAATTGGAAGGTATGGCTGTAAGGATTTTTTGTTTGGGGAAATTAGAACCTTGTTAACCCATAAGTTTGTGTCATTGTCATGTAAGATTTGAAATGGATGAATTAATAGTAAAAAAAATGGTCTTTGGGAGTACAAGTACATATTAATTTAGGTACTTATGAACTTGCATATCCAAAGGTTTGTTTCAATTAAATTGACATAACTTAGAAGTAATGCTTGGAGTAACTGATTATAAAACCTGATGTTCACATACTGAGGATTTTGAAGACATCTTATAATATGAGCGAGTTTTTATGATTAATGATTATCACATGGTAGGGTGGTTTGTTAATACTATTTGGGTATTGCAGGGAGACTTCAAGGCACAGAAAGAAGCTGCTTGGGCTGTAACAAACTTTACATCGGGAGGGTCCCTAGAGCAGATCATAGAACTGGTTAGCCAAGGTGTCCTCACACCATTCTGCAACCTGCTCAATGCCAAAGATGCCAAAACAGTCATGGTAGTTTTGGATGGAATCTGCAACATTCTTCAGGTTGGTGATGTGGTTTACCCAACCTATCGTGTTGAGTATATTTGTTAGTGGATGTGTCATTGAATTGCGTAAGTATTTGAAAGAAAATAACGTGCATTGAGAATGCTTATGAATGTGGAAAGTTGGGTTTAAAATTTTGTATGGGTGTGAATTGAAGTATAAAAGTTGCAAGAGGATGAACAAGATAAACACTAGGTGAATAGGTGCTAAGAAAAATACTGGTGGTAAGGAGTTGTAGAAGAAAAGTTTGTTAATCCCTACGCCCCGGGCACGCTGGCCGTATCCCCCACACTGGGTAAATCGAGAAAAATTAACTTCAACAAAAATTATTTTTAACCTTTTTAAATGATAAAACCATCAAAAAGTAAGCAACTATATATTGACCCTCTAGAAACTTCCTTGTGGCAGCAGTGGCAAGGGAGATTGAGGACAGTTGTTTTGGCAGCTAGTGCACATGGACATTACACACTTGGCAGCAATTTTTTTTGCTTGCCTTTGTGTCCAGGATGGCTAGTAATGCTTATATTTACTGATCATAATACTTATTTGTTATAAATATTTAATTTATAATATTTTTACTTGCATTATTTTTCATAAAAAGTGCTCGGCAACACACGCAGTCATCTGCCAGGCTGTCATTGTGTTTGGTAGAGCAAGTAATGCATAAAATAATTATCGGAATAATAATTCCACAAATAAATATTTATAACATAATCATAGCATTATTTTCCAGTAACACTACAGTACAACTACACTATTAACAATATTACTTTGATGCAACATAAATTGGACAGTGAACATGAAACAGATGTAGGTACTTACATTCAGGAAGCTTCCCTGTGGCCGAGCGTGTGGCGTAACACGCAAATATTCGCATTGGAACCTGATAATCCACACCGGGCATTCAAACCATGCTGCAAAAAGTAGCGTGTTCTGGATTGTCAACCGGGACGTAGGGGTTAAAGAACAAACCAGATTTGCAAAGTCAGATTGGACATGGGAGAAGAGGAAATCAGTGTAATTATTTGTAGATAGGAGAGGGTATAAACAAAGGGTGAAAGGATAGTTAGAAATGTTGGATGAGAGGGGAATTAGACCTCCAGAAGCAAGTTAGGTTTGTTCATGAGAAAGTAATGTGTGGAATGGATTTTGTGGAAGTGGCCGTTTTGAAGCAACACGAGTCTTGGAATTGGGGACACCGTGTCAGAACTCTTAGGTAGGACAATTAGAATGCAAACATGATAGATTCTGTAATGGTATTCTCAACCTGTTTTGCAGTGGAAAGAATGAAGAAACATTAAAGAATTGGACAGGTTAGAACTTTTGAAAGGTTTCCACATCCCAAGTATACAAATTCTCAGTTATTACTTTTTCAGACTGCGGAAAAACTAAATGAAGTAGACCGTGTGGGCCAAATGATAGAAGAGTGTGGTGGTCTTGATCATATTGAAGGACTTCAGAACCATGAAAATGAAGCCATATACAAAAAGGCTTTAAGTATCATTGAAACATACTTTGCTGTTGAGGAGACTAATGGTGTCAGCAGCACATCAAATGGACAAGCATATGATTTTACATCAGCTAGTAACATGCCTGATGGTGGATTCACTTTCTAAGTCAGTTTTTCTTTGATTATGTACAAGGTAAATGCATTTATTGCCTTACTATTGACCATCCAAGTTGCAGTTCAAACAGGTCCAAAATGTGATTGTTCTAGTGTACATTGATCAAATCTCATTATTTTTTAGATAAATCCCCAGTATCCAGTTCTCCATTGAACAATTGCTCCATGTTTGATTCCTTCTGTAATCAAGGACATGCATTTTTTTTTCTAATTTGCTTTGCCGAGTGAAATTGCTTGGTAATGCTTAGGGTTACTAAGTTTACATATTTCTTAACACATGTGTGAAGTTCTAGGTTTTTATAAACTAAATTACAATTTTAAATAGAAAAACTAAGTAATTTTGTGAAAATGCTTGGAATTCTAGTTCTCACAAATTTGTGCTGAAGTATATTAGCTTTTCCTTGACATTGTCAATTGCAAAGTCTTTGGGACCAAACAAGATTAGCATGGATGTACTGCCCTTAATCATCCAGTGCTGTGGACTCTTCTTTTTCCTGTCAAACATATTATTTTCATATCTATATCTTTAATAAATCTTTTGAAAAAAAAAAACTTTTTTCTTTTATTTTTCATTTATACTTGAAAATGGCAGTGGAGATCAAACAATTGGACAGGTGAGTAATGAATGTATAAACTACTAGGGTTTTACCAGTAAAGAACAATTGCTATTCAACTTGGCGAAGTACAGTATAAAATGAGGATAGAAAAATTGGGAATGTAGTGCTTTCATATATACTGTACTGAACACCTAAAACTGTCAAGGCTTGGATGGGTGGTGATAGGAAAGTGGCAATCTTTGGCATCTTTTGTGCATCTCTTACCGAATTGGCCATCTTTGGTATTTCGACATGCCCAAATCATCTTGGTCTACCTAGGCACAGAACCTTGTTAATACAGTTGAGTTGTGAAATAAGAAATTTGCAGGTACTTTTATTACTACCTCTTATAATTACACGGTCAAATATTCATAGTTCACTGCCAGTTGGGTGGTGGAATTAGCTAACCCCCTTCCTGTGCTCAGTGACCCTCCATCTTGAACTTAATTGCTTACAGCATTTTGTAATGAAACCATAATTCCTATATTATTTAGGTTCATTTAGTACTGGGTTAGTAAAACATCGTAAAGCGAAAAAAAAACTGCCCCAGAGAGGTTACTGTGTGGCATTAAATTCCTGGTTCTTTTGACGACTTCGTTCGGTCACAGCCAGCCTGGTGCCTGCCTATAACCCACAGAATAATGACGAGAAAGGAAGGAGCCATTTATGTAAAATAAATACCATTTGTACAATATCTGATAATGTATTTTTTTGTATTGTGTAACTTGGTTAGTGTATTAAAGCCATTTTGGAGCAGTTTTGGGGTATTTTTGGCCTGTGGAACCAAATTTCCATTGTTTAGCATCAGCCAAAATAAATGTTAAGAATGACATCCCCATAGTGATGGGGTTAATAACCAGTGATATTCATATACAGTAATTGTTTATCCTATCTTGAGTGTATGAGTACCTTATTTACTATGCTTTAATATGTCTTAACTTAATATTCAGTGTAATACTTGTACGTTTTCTTCCTCCCACCACTTGTAATTACACTAGGCTTGTTACTCATTATTGAACATTTGCTTGGTAAATCCAGATACAGTTGATGCTGAATGTGAAGGTCAACCATTATGCGGTGTGATGGAAAACAAAGGGTCTGAGATTCAAGTTCTGACGTTTATACAGTACTAAGTCAACCGAGTCGGCAACAATGTAATGTTTGTGAGGAATATTTGTTACACTAACGCCATAGTGGAGACACCCTGTATGGCAGTCCATAACCAATGATTTTCTGGCTTATTTAACTTTAGGCTGTGGACTAGTGTAAGAAGACCATTAAATGTCTGTCGGTAAGGATCCTTACACCACCTGACAGAATCGTCACCCAACCAGAAAGTTTTGTACCTGTCATTCTTACCAGTAATCAACCTTGTTGGTCCTTCCCATCTAATTTCCAGTACACAAGGAGCATACATTGTCTTATAGCATAATGTCTCCACCTCACAAAATCTTCCTTACCATTGTACCACTGTAGCAACATTGACTTCCAACAACCTATAGTCTGTTCACTTGAACCTTGCAATCGAGGCCAAGGGTAAGTTTGTAGCAAGACAGCTGGTTAGCTGGCACAGGGAAAATCCCTACAGTTCTCTAGTATTTAATCTAATGTATTTATATTCTGATATTTTAAGAGAACTATAGTGCTCTCTGATAATTTTTGCTCTATGGGGAGCAGAAACTAGTATAGTATGTGAAATGCTATGGTAACAAATATCTTAAGAACATGATGCACAAGCTCTTATGACCCCACTCCTTGCTATGTTGTCACTTGAAATTCTACCAACTATTCAGACTAAAAATGTTAAACATAAAACAAGATAATGTAGTTGCACAAGATGTGGTGAGGTAAAATATCCATTATATATATTTTACTAATGCTTCCATAACAGCGATAATTATGTGGTTAAAAAATATTCTGAATACAGTCCGCAATGTTAATAAATTACTCCTGCATTTTTTAACGTTTAATATTAACTAGTAATAATATGGATAAGAATACAATGATCATGTTAATGTCAGATTATAGCCTTTATTAAAAGCAAGATATGTTATAATAAATGAATGATAAACAGTACAGTATTTAAAAAAAATAACATTTCACAAATATATTAATACATAATATCCATGTATATACAGTGTGTAAGTTGTAAGATTAAAAAATATATAAAAATTAAGGCATATGCGATGAGTACATTACTTTGTTTCTGCCAGTATAGTGTATTAGGATTAACTCTTGGTCAGTGGAAAATACCAGATTGCAGGGATATTCACATAAACTTAAAGGAAAACATACCCTCTTTTGTCACTAATGTAAATGGCTTATGAATTCTGAAGAAGCGTGTAAGAAACAATCCTGTCTTCCAAGAACAAACCAACCAATCAGTGTGGGTAGATTATTTCAAGTACTGAGAATTATTCAATTTTTTGTAAGTTTTGTTGGGCTTTTCTTAAAATACCTAAGATCTATAAATGCTATTTTCACATCTTTACCAGACAAATTATATTTCTGTCTACTGTATATCTCCATACTGTAGACATATTATTTTTGTAAGATGAGCTATATATTTTTTCACCATATTTATAATAAAGCATAATTATGAATATGAAACAGGATATGGTTAAATGATTATTTGTAATTCTATATATTTATTCTAAACATGGGAAATGAAACCTTGCCAATTTGGTTATACGTACAGTATCTGACAAAATAACAAAACATAACTCGCTACATAGAAATGAATCTAGAAAATGTAAAAAAATTAAAAATTAGCTCATTATCACGTTCCTCTCAATAACAAAAGAAAAACAGCGTATCAGAGACGTGACCGACTGCCCAAGCGGCTAATGAGCCGATCAGTGGTGAAGAGGACAAACGATATAACCCCGACATTCCTATAATATTGTCATTAATATACAACATTACACCAGCCTGCAATACAAGATGCATGTTATTGTTGGAACCTCGTGTGACTGTCAAAAACAGCTGATCACTATGCCACCGCTGACCTCAGGGTCCTCAAGTTGGTGAGGTAGGAACAGAGATACTGACAACGTATGCTAGCACTTTGTAAAACCTGAGTTAAGTACTGCAAATGTGATACGTATATGTTCCCTGCTCGGTCCAGATGTCCAGTGTATAACCAAATAAGATTATGCAATGTACATTATTGGCATGACTAAACGGGAGATTGTTTATGTAATGAGTACATTCGTATGTGTTCATCGTTCCTGCTGCGCTCCTCACTAGTCCCACAGCTTCCTGTCTATGCATATCATAATTCTAACATTATTCAATGAATTTTTTTGTACTACAAATCTCACCTGCAAGTAATCTTCCTTGAGTACTTCAAACATGGCTTGACAAGTTGCAGGTATTATGCGAGACAAACTTTGTTTTGATATCCTCGTTCTATACTGAAGTGACGTGTAGGTGCACCCAGTTGAAAGATATATGAGAATTGCCTCTAGAGCTCCCTCATATTGGTATCCTTTTTTTTTTATATATGGTTCCACTTTCGCTAAGTTTGTAAAAAGTGTTGGGGTCCATTCTCATGTAATTGGTGAAGTCTTGCTCATGTCCATCTTGCAGTTCATGTAAAATCGTGGCATGACTTCCCAATACTTTTCTTCGACCTAACCACTTTGCACCATTCCCTTTTCTGCATTTGGTTCTTCTGTTTGCACATAGCAGCAATTATTATAGTACACAACGCTATGCTCTTCTCTTTAACTGTCCGGCGATTATTTCTGCGACACACCATGGTGATCGTACTGCACCCGCCACTGCCAACCACCTACTAGCTGCCGGCGCCCGACTATGACTGCCGCCAACCACCTCAGTGTGTACAACACACAGGCTAGCCCGCCAGGCAGTGCTCGATCGTGTGGACGGGGCTTAAGCTTAGACCACATGTACAAAGCAATTTAAGCGTGTTAAAGAGTGTGATCTTGGAAACTTAAGTCCATCTCCGTTAGCCGGTGTAGCGGACCAAAAGTAGCCGAAACAATAACTGCGTAGTTGATGACGGAGCACCTTAGCTTTCGTCTTTATTCAAGACATCTTGAATAAAGACGAAAGCTAAGGTGCTCCGTTGTTTACCTTTTCCCGTGTGATTTTATCAAGATATATATATATATATATACACATATATATACACACCTAGACCCCGACTTACGACTACGTGGACTTACGACCGTCGGGACTTACGACCGCCTCGGATATAGATAAAAAAATAATAAAAAATTTTAAATGACACGCATTTTCTATACCGAAACGTTTCCAGTTAATGTAGTCTCCATGTATAATTAGAAAATTATGGGGGCCCCATGTGCATTCAGCTGACTACATTAAAGGTTAAGTGCTCAGTCACACTGTATCCATTCCTTATTATTTATTACTTTCACTGTACTGTATCCATTCATCATTATTCATTACTTTTACTGTACTGTATTTCATTGTAGATTTTTTATTATTTCGGACTTACGACCATGTCGGACTTACGACCTGGATTTGGGTCCCTAACCCCGTCGTAAGTCGTATATATATATATATATATATATATATATATATATATATATATATATATATATATATATATATATATATATATATATATTATATATATATATATATATATATATATTAAAAACATGATGCAAATTGTAGGGGTAATACCCCCCCCCCTTCTGCGGATGACCGTTAGAGCAGAATAGTAACTTTCAGTACGGGGAACTTCTGGTCCGCCTATATGTGGACCTGAGTTATGTAGTGGGCGACAACTCCTAGTATCAAAGACTTTGCCTGGTATGCTTTGACGTCATTAACCGCGCATGCACAGTTATCGTTTCGGCTACTTGTGGTCCTCTACAACGGCACCGAGTGTGAACTCTTTCAAGAACAGCACTGGAGCAGGTTCAAATATATGTGGAGCTGGTGCATGCCCAATACTTGTCAATCAGTGCGTGTCAGAGACGCGACTGACCGCCCAAGCGGCTAACGAGCCGATCAGTGGCGAAGAGGAGAAAAGTAAAGTAAAAGTAAAAACATGACTAGGATCAGCTTTCTCATCAGAAGGATATTTGGGGCATCAGATGCAGCATATAAATTGCGAACAGAGCTACGCTCCTCACACATGATATACAGTATACATTGTCCATAATAAACCCTATAACTGATGTGTTTGGGAAGTCTAATGTTTAAAGTTATAAGATTGGCAAATTTTTTTTCACATAATTTGAGTTGGCAAACTTGTCACTTCGCTAGAGTGCAGGCTTGGTACAGTTATTCATACGAGATTCTGTCCATTTAGACAATATAGACAGCACTTCTCTCTACTGCCTTCCACTTTCCTTACTGTAAAGCTCGAAGAGGATATGATCAGAATGTGTCATGGCTATATCTTGTGAACAAATGTCCACACACTACCTATATGAAGCCTCTGGTGAGAACCCATATACAGTATTTACATGAAATGTTTTTCCAAATAAAAGACCATTTAAACTGGATACTTTTCTCCAACTGCTGGTTTAGTCCATGTCTTTAACACATTGTATACATTTTTACTCCTGACATTGGGAAAGTGTTCATGTTTTGCAATAATCAAGTGGAGACAAGTAGGAAACATTGTCTCAAAGTTTCATATCTTGTAGATAACTGGAAGTAAAGATTTGGTCAATTTGCATTATTGCACACAACTCTGTTAGAAAGTCAAAACTATGTTTTCCCAGTGTATTGTACTTTGATTGGTTTTGGCCTTGATTTCCGTCGGAAATTGCCTGGTTTTTAGTTATCGGGAGTCCAATCTTTTCTCGTGTTTTAGTTTGATACATTTGATAGAATCCCTTGGGGTTCGACTTTGCCTCCCTTGCTACCTTCAGTTCATTATTCTTCTTTGCTTTTCTTATCTCGGTCAGAACGAGTTGCCACAATATCACATGTGTTGGTCTTGACGATATTTACATTCGTTCTTAGGTACATAATTAGCTGGTCACAGCTATGTGAATTAGGATCCCAGGGCACTAACCTTAAAGACAGGAGCCTTATATCAACTACAACGCCGCTGTCTCGCATCCCGGTATGAGTATGACAACTGGTGTGTTATGCGGGTCCGACTAATTACCCAAATGTAGCCGCAATGAAGTCAAATGATGGTCCTACATGAATAAATCGGACTGCCAATCACTTCTCGACTAGTATTTGGTGTCACGAAGTCACAAAAAATTGGTGAACTTAATTTAATCTGAGTTAATAGATCGAGTGCATGTACCTAACCTAACCTAACTCAACTCAGATTTAATTAACTTTACCAATTTTTTGTGACTATGACACCAAATACTAATCGAGAAGTGATTCACAGCCCGATTTATGCTTGTAGGACCATCATTTGACTTCATTGTGGCAACATTTGGGTAATTAGTCGGACCGACCGTGTTATTCTGTCTAGCACTTTGCAAGATGCCTTTTGTAACATGCCAGACGCCAATTTCGAGATCTGACAGTATTTCCTGGACCTAAGCTTAATCTAATATATCTAAACGGGACATCAGACAAAAACTAAATCTGCAGGGATTTTGTCCATTAATGTTATTTTGGTGTTGGCAGTTATTCCATGGTAAAATGTCAGCTAGGATTCACTCGCTTATCTGATAATAACCCACACGCACACTGGGTATAAACCACGAGATGCTTAACATAACGTCTGTCCCATTTATTTCCCAATTACAACTCATTTAATTTGTAGAGTAAGGTAATTTTTTCACTGAATATTGTGAAAGTGTAATAGGGTTAAATTTGTGGCTGTCCTATTTTGTTTGTCCTAGAGAATTTTGGACTATTGTGGACTCAGTTTAACACGTTACATGTTAATAGTAAATAGTAAAAGACAATAATGAGCTACTATTGAGCTGTAATCAATGAAATATTTGTCAGGTAAACTGATAAATTTGGTTGTTGGTTAAGAGCTTTTATTGAAAGATGACAGGTGATGTGTTTTGTTCAAGCAAATGAAAAGCATACTTTTTCTAGTTATGTATGAGATTTGAAATCACCTTTTTACAGAACTTAATTTTTGTGTTTGGAAATATAAATGAAATAATTTCAATCAGATTCGCGAAAGTATAATCTAATGGCCACTCCTGTGGTAATTATGAAAACAAACACCCACATATAACTGCGAAACGTCATTACGTCTCTCCGTGCAAGTTTCATCTTGTACACGACCCAACCAACCGCCAGGGTCTGATGCTTTCTATAACTTATAAGGTATGGCGACGCAGCTGTGACAGATGTATCATAATATATTCTAGATAACCGTACCTTTTCACCTTTATAAGAGATATTGCTAAACTGAATGTGGCAACTGAAAAAATACAATGGCATTGAAGAGATTTGAAGGCTATTTCGTAGAATGACAAGGAAATGCAGTTTCATGATTTTGCGAACTTTATTATTAAAAGACATTTATAAAATCGAATTTATATATACTGCACATGTATCTATATGCATATACGAGTCGTATCTTGAAAGGAATGTGTGATTGCAAAAGAAAATGTCTCGAAAACCCACAGGAAATGTAGTTATCGTTCTTCAGTCATCTCATGAAGTACCAACAGAAATGTTCATGTAAGCTTAAAATATATTTATATTTATCATAATTGACTATAATTTTATGTAAAGTAATTATATTATATAAGTAATAATTCAAAATGACTGAAAATGGGGGATGTTTTGTTGGTATCTATTACAAAAGAAATAAGGCTTGTCGGTATAGTTGGTATACTGCCATTGGAGTACACACGTTGAAGCACGAAGGATGTTTCACAATACCTTCACGTTCTGTTAGCGCGTCCACTACTTGTTTCAACTCGCACCTTACCACGTCCTCAATAACGTTGGGCGTTCCGTTGGCCGTGGTGCTGGTGAAACTGGGTATCCAACATGTAGCAGTGGAGTGATAGGTGAAGAGGTAAGCGCGTCCATTCGTCTGTAGTGAGAAGTTAACCCAAGCTGTAATGGGAGTTTATACCAAAGACTTCCTCCAGGGTAAGACATAAAAATTTTGATGTCCTGTATTTACTACATCTGTGGAACTTAAACTTATTTATTGTGTGCACGCGTGTTTGGAGAAGAGAACAGGGATTTTTTTTATTAGTAGTACTACGTCTGAACTTGGGATATTAAAGTTTAAAGTTTGGAACGAATCATTACATTGAATTAACACCCAATTTAGGTAAAATTAATTTTTAGATGGTTTTCATAAAACGACAAAGATATGTGTGCAAACTGGTCAAACTGTGGGAGAGGTAGATGGCTATTCACTCGGTTGAACTATCATACAGGCTGTATGTAAGAGTAATACTTTACTATTCTTGTGCACTTATGCTAGTTATTGTAGGGACTTGAACGGTAATAGTCTGAAACACCATCTCATGATAAGGAGCAACTGAAGAAAACTACTTTACTGTGGAAGGAAATGTCTTTTAGGTCTTTTTATATTAGTGCACCGTTCTATCTAACCTAACCTCCGCCCCCACTGGACACCCCTGATTAGGTTAGATTGGGTTTGGTTTGTTTTTGGTGATTTTCTATGTTTTTTTTTACACATATTTCTAATACCCAAAGAAAGAACGGTCCACTACTATTATAAATTGACCGGCATTTATCTTGGTGATTATTATGTTATACTACACCTCAATAGATCAGGTCTTAAAGCACATAATAAATTTCGTAATTACATGAGTCGATTAACAATTAAAAGTTATGAGTTACATGTTATAGAAATCAATGTATTTTGGCACAGGATATAGGTACAGCAGCTGTATGTGAAACATCGATGTCTATTGGTATGGCAGCCTAGTGCACGTTCGGGGTGGGCAGTTTATACAGTGATAATTACTAAAATGGCCTTCTTTCTGACTAACCCAACTTGCCAGCCTAACCATTAACAACACAGTCCGTCAATATGGCTGCCGTACCTCTATCTAATGTGATCTTTGACGTACTGCTGCTGTACCTGTATTCACTGTTATATTTACCCATAGACTGTCCAAGAAAATAAAGGGTAACGTTTCGGATATTGTCTACCACAGAAACAATTTTGTTCGCACTAAATAGGCAGGGCTTTGAAGTAGATGGAGATTTGTGGGGTAAAAATGTGAAAAAGCTAACCAAGTCAACCTAACCTAATTAAATCCAAACCTAACCATGCTACCTATAGGTACCTTGTCCAACCAAGTGCCCTTTTTGCAGAGTGTGGAGATTTCATTGTCTTGACGAGTTTCCGTCTTTTAGTAAGAAACATAAATACAGTCAGTGGAGAAACATAAGTATAAGATTGCAGTTCCTGCACTTTAATTTCAGCTTTCTAGAGGTAAGAAGTAATACAGTATCCTAATTGCAATACTGAACAGTACTGTACAGATATTAGTAATAAATGGGTGGTTTAGATATGCAAGAATCCTTAAGCATATCTGTTGGTTCCTGTCATCTTTATTTGCAATCTGACAGCCACCTTATTTATAACAGCAGCTGGGTAGACAGGCTTATGGTGTAAATTAACTTGCTCATAGTTTCACTCTTGTGAGGTACCATAACCTGGAGCCACTTGTTTGTAAGGGGAGTACAGTACTGTACAGTATAGTGACTACAACACCACAGATTGCACAGTGAGATCACATTAGTGTATGAGTATTCTTCCACATTGTTTTATTGTTTAAAAATTTTTTAAGTCACATTCGACACTTCATAGTCACGGCAATTTTTTTTCTATATCATGTGCTTCGTACTGTATGTTATTGCACTACAAGTACGTGTTTCACACTGTGGTTTAGAATAACTTTATTGCAATTTACAGATTTCATGCTAATAGATTTGGCAGTTTTAATTTATAGACTGGGTGATGTAGACATTTAAAATAGTGATAAATATAGACATGAAGGAGTCTAAGACAGGCTAAGGTGCAAATATGTCGAACTGTCTTGTAAATTGGGTACGAGTTATCTTATAATTGGGAACGACTGCGACATGTTCTGATGGGTACGATTTGCTCGGATACGAGTTGTCCAGCACCCTGTTCAAGTCACAATATTTGGGTTAGGTTTGAAACCCACTGCTGGTACCAGACCATGAACCCTGTGAGGAGATAATGGAGCTAATATCTAAGAACATATGTGACATATTTTTATATGCTTAATATATTTACATTAATCATGACTGTTAATGTCCACATATACAAAATTGTGCTATACAGTACAGTCTTTCACTTGGGTGTGGGAGCTTGGTAATTTCTGAGAACAGCATAGCCACAAGTAGGAGTTATTCGATTTTGTTAATTATTTCCACAGATGTTTTTAACATTATGGTAAGTATTTTAAAAGAGGCAGCAACTTTTTATTTTAATTATAAGTATTTTTTCCTATCTACGATCATAAATCATCTGTGTGGGCAGGGCATGAAGGATGAGGGAAATTTGGGGGTAAAATACAGTGAAAAACTGATCATATGACACTAAAATAGTGATTCTATGTGTTTTGTATGTAAAAGAATTAATTATTTACCTCAAAAAAATCGACAGTCAGCGCTTGTTGTCTGTTTACAACTGACCCGTTTAGTCTGAGCTTACTGTCATGTCCACAAAAAATGCAAAATTACACCAAGACACTTCAACAAAATTGCATTCATTGGTACCAGATATCAAAGTAAGTACAGTACTTTCTCTTTCATATGTTGGGGGTTTAGGTAAAATTCTTTGGTTGGTTAGGTCCGGTTCTGTTAGGTTATGTGAATTGTCTTATTTTATTTATTAATCATCCATGGAACATCTGCGGAAAAAATGAATGAAATGGAACAACTTATGGTGGTAGTGCTGTTTTCAGACATTACCATTAGTTTTATAATTCCTTCTGAAATTAAAAGATCAATGTCTTCCAAGCATTGGTGAATTTTGGAAAGTACTGTACTGTATATGGTATATTTTTTAATGGATGATCATTATCATTTAACTGATATAAATTCATTATAAAGTATCTGATAAATTCAGTTATATTTTACACAATACTGTTCTGTTTAGAATTGTGGCTGTTTTATCTGCTAAAAGGTGCCATCAGGTAATCACAGCTAATCCATGTAAGCATGGAAAATGGCCATAAATTGGTGATGATGGTGGGTTCTGGGATTAGTATAATAGATTTTAGACCTGAGCAGTTATTCATGGGAAGTTTTCATTTAACCAAAGTGAAAGTCTGCAATTATTGTTTTTTCTTCTTTTCCTTTCTCATCACTTCCAAAAGTAAGTTAAGAGGGGGGTATAGAAGATTTTTTTTTCATATTTCAATTTAATTATTCTTCCTCACTTCTCTACAGTACAATATAAGAAAGGAAGAGGGAGATTCTTCTGATTTTAACTTTCCGGATCCTCTCCTACCTCTCACCTTCCTTCTGCTTGTATTCCTTCCCTGAAGTTGAGAAAGCTATAACAATTCATTGTAATTTTGTTGTTACCCTAATCGAAAGTTGGGGGCATAAAATGATGGTTTCAGACAAACTCGTATTTCATTTAATAACTTCTCATGTTCTCAATGGATTAATTTCAAATATGGCATTGAAATTATATATGGCAGGTTCATGCTAGGGAATGTTGGCAGAGCATTAGCTAAGGTGATTTTTATTTTACACAAAAGTGTACTTTATACTATACCAGTAGAGGAAGCAATGTTTGGCAGTTGGGTATGCTTAATTTCAATGTTTTTTCTTGCTCTTAATCTTGTACCTTACCCTTTCAACCTTTTCTTGCATCTTCCTCATATTTTCTTTCCACTTTTTTCTATTTGTCTCGCTTCCCATTCATCTCATTTTTCTCTCACACTTTTGGATGCTATCTCTCCCCCATTTATTGGTGAGGAATTTGGAAGAATACAGTACAAGAGGTCCCAGACTTATGAACGGGGTTAAACCTGAAATTTACAGTATTTTATTTACTTGACGACTTAATTTTTGCTTTAATTTACTGTATTTTGTCATTCTCTTTCTTCTTTTGTCTTAAATTAAGTGAGTTTAGATGTGTATAAGGACTTAGGCTATGATATAGTGGGATTTTAAACATTGTTTTGTAAGTACGGTATGTATGTAGCATGTGTTCCGACTTACAGTGAGTTCTGCTATAACGCGTGTTTTGACAAAGCGAATTGGCTCTAACGCGATTTATGAATAGAGGAACGATATTTGTATAACGCGAATGCTTGTTTGCTGTAACGCGATTTTTGCTTACTATTTCTCCAATTTTGTGGTATTAATTGTGAATATGGTAAAGAAGAATATCTCCAAGAAGCGTTCTGGTGATCGCTTTCCCGGTTATGATCGTAAAAGAAAGGCTATAACCCTTGAAGAGAAGCTCGATGTTATCTACCTCAAAATCACCCTTCTCCTCCATCAAGTTATATTCATAGTTTTTCAAGGTAAAGTGTTACATTTACTGTATGATTTCATTATTAGATATGAATGTAACATTTATTTAGACTGTGCTATCCTTTGTGTTAGGCTAACTACTAAATTTTTTTTGATTTCGAGTAGTAATCTGCACCTAACCCTATTTTCTCCATAAACCCTGTTATTTCTATTACGCGAATTTCTATGATGTTTTACAAGAACACAACTATCGCGTTATAGCAGAACTGACTGTACGTACAAATCCGACTTACGAATGTCCTCATGAGCGGAACCCGTTCGCAACCCGGGGACCCTTGTATAGGCTTTCCCTCCTAAATGACTGATCTGGTGAAATGATCTTTTCAGTCAGTGCTCTGTTTTGATGATTTGGTAGTACCATTGATAAGGTCATTAGATAAACTTTTATATGTGATAGTATAAGTTTAGAGTTAGGGTGATGAGTTTAGTCTTAAGAGTTCTGTAACATAGTGTGAATTATGGGACAGGTTCCACAGCCAATTAGATAATGAGATTTCATGCAGTCCACAATTACAAGGCTAGCTTTATTGTTCAAACCTAAGTAGGTTAGGTTAGAATGAGAATTGCTGAACTTTCCGATATTTTTAAGATTTGTGTTTCTCATTGTGTTGGTTCAGGGGTCACTTCCTGGAGTAAATTCTAAGATATTTTCCCAAGACTTTGGCTCCCCTGTCAATCATCCTGACTGGTTGTGATTTGAATGATATGATTATTTTTTACAGTACAGTACGTATCTGGTTTATTATCAAGTAAATTGTTCACTGATTAAAAGGAATACTGTACCATACTAATAACCTCCAGGAGGTGGGGAGTGACAATAGTTGGGACTGTAATCAATATACTGTACAGTACTTTACAGTGTTTATGTTTATCAATTACTTGATGCATTTCCAGATCAGATAGTATGCTTCAGCAAAGGCAATGGGAAATAGAAGTTCTAAGCAACTCTTTCTAGACCTTTGTACTGTAATTTACATAATTTAGTATAGATACTGTACTGTGTGTTGTACTGTACAGTACTAGAAGAGTGTGTTTGGCATTGGGAAAAGATGTACTATACTCTTGATGCCAAACTCATTGTTTATAAGAAGAGCCATATACTGTACACTGGGTGTGTGTGTGCGTGCACACATGTGCATATCAGAACAAAATGAATTGCTGGGCAGGACCCAGGAGTTTGGCAATGCCTACCGTCCCTGAGTTCTGATGCTACCCTGGATCAACCCACCATTATAACTTATGTAAACTCATTATTATTTTTCCTGATTGGGTCAGATATGAATGGTAATAAATAGAGGGATAATGAAGTGTGCTTTTGTAGATATATTTGCTACACTAAAAGCGTGTGTACAGTGCAGTATATTGCTGGAGAAATTTTGGACATTTGTCATAATCTGGAGAGTTACAGAATAAATATGTACAATTGGGAAATTTAGTTTGGTCTGATGTTATGCATTTCTCAGACTCGCAAAGATATGCGCAATGAGGTAATGTCTGGACTGTACAGGTATTACATAATGTATAAGAAAAATACTGTACAGTATATTAATTTTCAGCCAATGTACTACTGTACGTGAAAAATATACTGTACCTGTATATTCATTCATAAGTAAGAACAATGCAGTACGCACGCTACAATTGTTGGAAAAATAGTTGAAAAGGAAGGTGATCTGTTAATTTACTTTGTACCTTTACAGAAAATTTTGCGTACAACACAATTAGTATTGCTAGATACTCAAAGAGGAATCAGATGAAACAAATCTTGTCAGAATGTGTCTGAAGAAATGATAAGCCATATGGTAGATACCTTAAAATATTACTCTTCCTTTCAAGACACTTGGTGCTATTTATAAATTCAATTTCTTAAAGTACAGCTCGTAAAGACACCAAAAACAGACACAGATCATTATAAAGCTGAATTAAGGCCCAAGGTGCCTCATTATATCCTTACTAGGCATTAGTCACTGAGCACAGTACTGTACTGATTTTAAGACTTAATTATTGCACTGTATTCAGAATCTGAAGAGATGTGGAACGAGAAACCTTGTGAATCTATAACACTTGCCAGATTGGGCCATGAAAACCTTATGCTGTATAGTAGTAGGGTTCATCCACTTAAGTGATGTCACTTTTGAGCTTATGAATCTACTAATGACATGTTAAAAAGGCCTCTAGATATGTTAATGAAACATCAACAGATGGCCAAGAGTCCTGAAATAATAAGTAGATCCCAAATTTGACATTCACAAAAAAGATCCAGGCGGTATTGGAATGCATTGTTAGATTTATAAATGAAAGTTATTCCATAAGTGTTTGTGTACTTCTGGACAAGAGGATGTCGTGAGGTTTGGTGTCAACCTCAAGACTGAAAATATTAGTACTGTACAGTACAAGGTTTTTGTTCTGGTGGACATTTATGATTGGATGAACTTCTCTAGATATTATATACAGTGCCTTGTGGTTATGGTGGATAATGTTCAGTGACAGTGTCTGATGAAAAGCTGACTGTTTTGGGCGAAAGCTTATATAATAGTTGAAAGCAAATTGATCAATTTTGTGTCACTCTTTACAAAGCTGTGCTTTTGAATTTGTAGTTCAGTGTCTATGAATTGCAAAAGTCCAGTGGTTCAGTCTTAGGATATTATATTGAAGTTGTTTCTGATTTTGAGAAACAAGATAGCTATGACTCTTGGACATTAATTCAGTATAATGTACTACATTGCTAAAAGTGATGGTGAAAATGTTAGTTACAAATTATACTATGGTCTTTGAGGTACTGTGTACGTACTGTACTGTAAGAACTATTTGCCAAAAGAAAGAAATTAAAGAAGTGCGAAGACATTTCTTTGTCTTCTGCACATTATCACTGATTGAATTCCATTACCATACTGAACAAGCTTTGACTCATTAAAACATCCTCAGTATTTTTTAAGTAAAATTAATATTTATGGAATACAGTGAAGTTATTAGCTATTATGTCAGACTACCTGATGGGAAAATGAGTAATATAGTATGCCTATCAGATACAGTGGTAATACTGTACAGTGCCATATAATGAAGCAGTGAGACAGAAAATTAAAATGAATTAACCGCTTTACTTACAAAAACAGTATTGTGGACATCTTTTCAAGCATCTTGTACTTTCAGTGAATTTTCATCATAAAATGGGGAAAATTTTGTCCAGAAGAAGTGTACAAAGGCTCACAAGTGTTTACATTGGGTTCAAATACTATATGGTGAACTTACTCATCCAGAGAGAGAATTTAATTATCAATGTGAAGCTGTGTGGCTGTTAAAAAGTATATTATATAACAGTCCAGGTAAGAACAGTATCCTGAACATTTACAGTTTATGCACCATAGCTAATTGTGTTGCAGATAAATGCAAAAATATATTTCTTATGTAGCCACTGTACAGTATCACAGTAATTACTGGAATTGAATACTGGAAATATTGAATAGCAGTAGAATTCTATATATTATGATGTGTAGCACCGTACTGTAGTTGTATTTAATTACACTGAAATGACAAGGTATTTGACATCAGTGTCAGTTAATGAAATTTTTCAAGACTTAAAGTATTTTACTATTGCTATACTTAAGTAGAGTATAGAAATGGATCCTTGAGTATAGTACGGCACTGTAGTTTAATTTTTAATCCCATTAACAGGAAGACATCAGTAATGAAAGTTACAGTATTGCAATTTCATATCAAGAAATATTGAATGGTGTTGATCAGGGAGTGATAGCAGTGGTGTTTCAGGGTGGAGAGCAGGCGAGGGTGAGATAATGCCACCCGACCTGTCTGAGGCAGCACGCTCACTGGCTGTGCTCCCTCCCCAGAGCTGTGGGGAAGTACTCAGTGCTAGCCCCCCCTCCAGACCCTCAACTGAGTACATCAGCAGCAGCAATGGCATTGTTGATGTGGGTTTGCAGAGCCAGGAGTACCAATCCTCGCCTAGACCTGTAGCTGAGAACTTTACCTGCTACAATGGCGGACAGTCTCATCAGCCTCACAGTCAGGTGGTGGGGTCTGAGGCTGGAAATGGTGGTGGAGGGTGTAATGATACGGGAGCAAGAAAACCAATTTTGTCTTCCTTCATTAACATGTACCACCTCACTCCTGCTCTTAGAGCCACCTTTGCCTCTGTGGGAGCCACCGATAGAAACTACCTGTTCAGAGAGGTATTGCTTTTACCAGGGTATTTTACTGCCCGTGCTTGGTTAGTGTGTAGTTTTATTTCTATTAAGGATGCAGATGTTAGTTTTCATCTTTTATAGTAATTTTTATTATGAATAAACTGTAACATGTATCCAGTCTAAAGAAAAAGAAACATCTGCATTTTTCATATTTTATTTTTGTTATTGAATTGTTTATCCTGATTCATAAAGCATTTACACTGAGTTTTCCTCAACAAAGTTCACAATAGCCACAACCACCCAGTCTAGCATAATCATAAACAAATCAAATAAGGTAATTTACAGTACACTACTGAAAGTATTGTAGTGTACCTATAAATGGCATGAGATTCATTTAATGTGTAATTTGAAAATATTTGTTAGTGTTATATTGAATAATGACATGCTGTACTCTTTTGACCATTGGTTTAGTCTGCACTGGTTGGTTTACTGAGCACTACCCTTAATAGGCAGGCCCAGGGCTCAATTTTGGCTGAACTGTATTGTGACTGGACTGAACTTTTGTTCTTCCCAGCCTGAACCCATGGAGGGAAAGCTTCCAGTTTAAATGTAGTCTTCAGGCAGCAGCACATTGGGCAATTTTCCTCCCAACCATGCTGGGCAACACGGTCCGGCCAGCAGAACAAAGAGATGTTTTCATCACACTGGGACTTTTTGTTTGGGTTTAGGGGAAGCCATCGTGAAGTTTGTTTACAAGTGGCAGCGGCTGGCTGGTAAAAAAAAACCCTGGATAATGATTTAATAATACTAAAGACGTTTTAAAATGATGAATAAATAGAAACATGCCACCTTTTTATGTGTTATATTTTAATTTATTATTGTTTCATGATTTATTTTAATTTCTACTTAAATATTAAACACCTAGTATGAAGCTCATTTGAGCACTGGCCAGCAAAGCTCGCCGCCAAACCGTTGTCCATTTCTCCCAACAGGTGAAATCCTGCTGCTTGCTGGGCCGTCAGGCCAGCGGTCAGCAAAAACATCCAACATGTTGGGAGGAAAGTGCCCAGTGTGCCGCTGCCTTTAGTCTAGGGGATTTGGGGTGCACTTGTATGTACCAATATGAATTTATCCATTTTCTCTTAGGTATGCATTACTTTATACAGTATCTTACTTAGACAGATGGATTCAGTAGTTAGTTTTAAATTATAATATTTTTTTTTTTATGTTCCTCATTTAATCAAATTTTTTTTTTAGTAAAGTATATTATTATTTGAGTAAAATTGGGGATTTGTTTAAGGGAAATTGATTCCTGTACTGACATTTTTCTGTCTGTCTAATTCTGATTTATCTCCTTTTTCAAACTTGGTAGTAATTGAATGTTTATCATGCTTCTTTTAAGGGACTGTATGTGTGATAGTCACATTTACAGTATAGCTTTTCATTTTCACATTCAGAGTAGTATTTAAATTATATACACTTAGCATAACACAAGAATACCGTATGCAAGAATCTACCAAAACGTGTTTCTCTATATACAAATAATGTTTATCAAGAGTCTAAAATTAGTCTTTAGGCATCCTTGGACACAGTAACATTGTATGGTTTTCCTTCATTTCTTTGTCCCAATGCAGAATTAAGAGAATGGAACCTTTAATAATGCTGAGCTGCATAATATTTTGCATGCAGCTTCACATCAACACTATTCAGACTGAGTTTGACAATTACAATAGCTTTTATATTGGGGAGATATTACACCAGGTAGACAAACAAGTTTTGCTGGGGTATACATCACTTTCACTGATGGTCTGTGCGTCTTCCCATTTGTATTGTTTCAGTGATACCTCAAGATTGCTTTTAAGAGATTTGTTTAAATTCTGAAATGTACAGCCATACTTTGATAACTGATGCATATGCGTACTGCGAAAAGTCAACCGGCAGTGGATCAATGGTTATCAAAGCAATAAATCCCATGAGAATATAACGGATTCAGGAGGTTAAGGACCCGCCACCCCAAAAAACTCCCACCTACCCTTGATATATCTCTGTCGTGCACACTGTCAAGCTCTATCAAGACTCGCTCACCATTACAGTGTTTTTAAATAAAAATGATAAAGTATACAGTATAGTAAATAGCTTCATCTTGATATCTTTTTATATTTTATTTCTCATCATAATACATTGCTTCTCTCGATGATTGTTTAGTTACATTACTATGTTGTTGGAAGGAGAAGGGAGGGAAGATACAGTGACACGTCACCTACGATACAATGTAGCTTTTTACTCTCAAGTCAGAATACAAATTATATACAGTATTATATTTTTTGTTATATTATTTATAATTAATATTATGCTGTAAGAGGCTGATCATAGTAGAGTATAATAATAATAATGAATCAATATAGTCAGGTGGAAAGCTGGCCTGGACGGCAGTAGGGAAGATATTAGCTTCTCATACAGTTTCTCTATTAATTAATGTTTTGTTATTTATGTAGAAACATACACCATAAGAGGCTGATCATACCAGAATATAATAATGAATAAATACAAACAAATTGGCAAATGTGGCACAGCCAGTCCTCCCCCTCTCCTTTACGGATGGAGGGGGTGAGTGATCAGGAAGTGGATTACCATGTGTTTTGGCTTGTCTTTTATTTTGAAGCAAAATTATTTACTGAATTGTATTTTGTTGTATTAATTAATGCTGTATGTTATATTATTTATGATGAAATATAAACCATAATTGGCTGATCTTATGAGAATATAATAATGGATACTGTAAATAAAAACAAACTGGTGAACGTGGCAGTGGCCAGTCCCACCCCTTACACATGAACATCACTCACTAGCTGTCATTAGGCATACTGTATATCTGATTAAACCACTGTACACTATCCCTATTAGAGACATACTGTATACTTTACTTAAAATGCTAGCCATCGTTCATGGGTTAAATGGAAGAGGAAGTATTGCTGGGACATCTTGGCATGATTGCAGAACACATGTAACACACAAAGTTGGATCAACGGAGTAGTCAGCAAAACTTGTGGGGTATTTCCCTAATACATAATCGGTCAATGGGACCTTGGTTAATGGGGTATACTTGTGTATCATTGTTATGGTCCCAGGCACAGATCCTGACTCCATAACCAGCAGTTAGTTATTTGATTCATAACTGTTGAAATATAATAATTTTGATGAGTATAATAGTCGTATAAACAACTAGTTTACGCTTCATAATCAATCCCCATTTTGATTCACAATCGCATTAATATTTTTTCTACAGTTACCACAGTTTCTGTCTGCTGTTTGAATTCAAATACAACTCGGGTTCATGTAATTCTTTGAAACTTAATCTCATGATGAACTATAGTGGACATTTTCTGTTGTGGTGGGAATGAATAGCTGGTCAATTAACTCTAAAAACAAATTTGTGTGTCAAGGTCTTTAATCAAATGAAATTTGCACATGAAGATTTTGTTGTCTGCACCTTATTGCACTTGAAATAACAAGTCCAATTGCTTGGAATGGTGGGCAGCATGCATCTATGGTACTTTGTTTGCTAGATTTTCAAAGCAGCATGGAAGCCATTGGCACTTTAAATATTTGTGGGACATTAGAAGGTTGAATTATTTATTTCATTTTATTATCATAGGACAGTCTCAAGACTGACAACGCTATTGACATCTTTTGTATTATATGTAATATAGTAAGGGAAATCTTTCTATAATTTTCTTTGAATTTTTTAGTTTTTTCAATATACAGGTGCTCCTCTTCTTATGAACAAGTTACATTCCTGAGGCTTGTTTGTAGTCCAACTTTATTCTTGTAGGTACCAAACATATTGTAAAAAATGAAAAGATTGTGGATATTTAGTACAGCTATACCCTTTAATACAGCCTTAAAACCTGGCTCACTCTTCTCCTCTAGGTAATTTTTGTTATATCTGGAATTTTCTTCAAAATAATCCAGTCTCATCCACATTAAACACCTGTTCTGGCAGGTAACCCCCCCTCAGTGATGATGTTTGTATCTCTAAAAGTTTGTAAGTTGAACGTTCTTAAGTAGAGGAGCATCTGTATGATCTCGTATGATAATGCTTAAAGTGTTCTGGAAGTTGTTTTACATGAACAATAAAAAGATAAATTACCAGACATTATGTGATGTGCAAAATTATAGGTAATGTAATATTTTTAAGTAGAGATCAATCATTTACTATTTGATGAGTTTTGCTCCATCTCATCCAGCATTGATATTCTGTACTGTAGTGATCAATTTTCTCCATTGAGCTCTAGTGTTTGTAACAAACTAGACTGGAGAAGCAAGGCCATGTAAAGGAGATAAAAATAATTCTTATGATTTTTCAGGTTTTGCAGTTGTTGAAGAAATACCTTTTTAGCAAAGTCCACCTTTTTGATCCTGATGACAAACTGTATGTTAACTGTGCAAGTGACCCCTTAGGTCAAGCGCTGCAGGTCGATCGCTTCCATTACAATGATGTTAAGTGAGTATATCATCATATGGATGCATTCATTATACAGTACTTTGCTTTATATAACCTCTGCATTATGAATTGAATCAGGGAAACTTAAGACATCCTTATGTTATTTCTGTTTATTTTGTAGGCACTGTTACAACCTCAAATTTTTATAAATGGTTGGTCCTAAATCCCTGATTAGGTTACAAAGTATGATTATTATGACATTATTTACTTCCTATAACCAGAATGAATTTTGAGCCTTCCAAGAAAATTTTCTTATTTCGGGCATGGGAACAAGTTTCTGAGGATGAAAACGTGCACATTTTCCGGAAAAAAATCTGAAAAAATCTCTCCATTGTGGGTATGGGAAAAATTTTCCATGGAGTTCCGAAAGATTGTATCTTGCTCTGACGCATCCCCAGGGTATGCTAGCTGCTATAGTAAAAGGTTGTTCCCTCACTCGGTGCTGTTTTTACATAAAATTTGTATTGTGCAGTATTACAGTACTGTACCAGGACACAACCAACCAAGAATAGTGTTAAAGCAGTGTTGAGACATAAATAGTGACTACAGTATACAGTAATTTACATATATTAAGTGTGCATTATAAGCTCAAGATGACATCATCTGCTGGTGAGTTTAGTACAGTACAGTATATATGTTATGGTTATTTTGCTAAATAACTTACAAACAGGCTAACCAAAGTTAAAAAAAGAACAGGACCACTTAACTGTGTATTAATCTACATGAGCCATCCTAACCTAACCAAACCTAACATAACCTACCCTCTTACTTAACCATAAGGTTAGTTTAGTTTAGGTTGTCTGTTTGTAAGTTATTTTGCAAAATTACTGGCATGCATGCTGGGATATTTGCAAAATAACCGATTTCGAAAAAAAAAACATAACATATGCAGTACAGTACAGTAGTAGTATACATTATTTTTCACATTAGTTGAAACCCTAATTGGCAAAACAAAAACAAAGTTCATATGGTGTATAAAATCTCCTGTTACATTTAGATTAAAAATTGCAGTCGGTTCAATGTTCTTAAGTAGCATGAGTTGTAAATTTCCTATTCTCTTGAATATTCCACCTTGCAATATGGACAATACAGACTTCCACCCAACCTGGAATTCTGGCCAAACTGGACAGGCCTTCCACTCAATTAGCCCAGATTAGAGGAAGTTTACTGTATATATACAGTATATTTGCCTTTCTTTCATATTTTACTTTGGGTTCATTGCTTAACACTTAATTTCAAATTTTCCGAGTCTTTAGGTGCAATTAGTTAATTCGATCCTAAAACTTTTATGTTTATCTTTCCTCAATTTGTCTCACATATACTCATGCATAAGCTCATCTAATTACATCCCCTTTAAAATCTAATTTCACAATTCAGGAGTTTTCACTTCCACATCCTGTGCCTTGTTCTTACGTTCTCATGGGGGTGCGACCTTATTTTTTCTTTGTAATTTTCATCCAAATCTGATGATCCCTAACTATTCTGTCATTCCTATAATGTTTGTAACCCGTAATGTACCAGGTATCTAATAATCTACAAAATTTTGAAATATGTCTTCAATGGTCTACTGTACTTCATCAATTTCAATTGTGTGAAATCCAATACAGATGTACTGTTCATTCTAAAGGCTTCCTGTGCGCTCTTACCATTTTTTTCTTTTGTTGTATACAGGTATTCTACAGATTATGAATACCTGTACATAAGGTGTGGTTACATATCACTTTTTTATCTAATGATGGAAAGATCCTTAGC
The DNA here is from genome assembly GCF_018991925.1 of Homarus americanus. Lineage (NCBI taxonomy): Eukaryota > Metazoa > Arthropoda > Malacostraca > Decapoda > Nephropidae > Homarus > Homarus americanus. The sequence continues at coordinate 3,106,127 of NW_024744839.1, forward strand.
ATTAAAAGAATGTTTGATTTTTCATACATACCTTGTTTATGATGATTAATTTCCATATATTAATTTCAGGTTATTGATAAGTAAGCACATTATCAGGGCACAACCTGATAGTGTGAATGGAGCCTGCTCACAGACTATTGGTAATGGTTATCCTCCAAGAACCCCACCTAGTTGTGCACTTGTAAATACAAATAATGGTTTAGATACAACTAATGGCAGAACAGAGTTGTTAGTGCCCACAAGTACTACAACTCCAGGACATTCAACTACTTCTGGGACTTGTTTTAATTCGAGGGAGCTCCTGTCTAGCCAGCAAAGTACAGGTAGCTCTATCCCTGTTCCTGGGCCCTCTAGGGAGAGTGAAGGTGCACCGGACCACAGAAGGCACAGCAGAACTACCAATCATTTGCCCTACACTGTCCTCATCCCTGAAATTCCAGATAGTAACTCTGAAGCAGAATCAGAATATAGTATTCAGGGATATGAAACTGGTATGCTATGAGCTTATTACAAATCTTTTTTAATTAATGACAGTAGTGTACAGGTATTTGAGTTTTGACATTGATTTTTCCATATACAGGTACCTCTCGTTTTGTGTGTTTTGTTTTTTTGCCCGTTTTCGAATTAACATGAGGTCCAAAGTCAAAAAAATATATATAATTTACACGTTTCGTTCACAATAACACTCATAAGTTGTACAATAAGTTGTAAGTGTGCATAAACAAGCGGGTTTTATAAACGGGGCTCATGCACACTCCAGTCTTGTCTCGGACGCCTCTCTCACTCACTTTTTTTTTGCATAAAATTTGATTTACACGACCTCTTCAAGAATGTAACCCTCGTCTAAATTGAGAAGTACCTGTACTGTACTGTATTTTGTATTTGATACAGCACTGTGTTTTATATGTTCAGTGTTCAAGTATATCATAATGTAAGTAACCATCTTAATGGCTTATACTGCAATATGTTACAATATATTTATTCTAAGCTCTCCTTATACACTAATGTAAATCAGGTATCTAAATTGATATACTATAGTCTGTACTCTGTACATTTACTGCACAGAACATAAATTATACAATATACTCTTGCTGAATTCTAGAAAGTACTTGTAATTCATTATCTTACAGGTCTCCATGCTTAAGTATGACAAATGTTTTTAATTGTCCTTTTAGGTTCTTTACATATTCTCTGTTTTACTGCACACAAAGATACATTTGCTTTTTTTTTTTTTTTTTGGAGAATTGAATCCAATAAGTTTTGTGAATAGTTAATTGATGATTGTAAATTTCAAGGTTTCGAAAGAAACACAAAGAGCATTTCCAAAGAAACTTTGCTCAATAGGTGATTTGAGATAATTGATCCAACTTACTACAGTTTAAGTACACTATAGGAAAACATGTACCTGTAAGTTGATAATTCATTAACTAGGAATTAAAAACAATTTAATAGTAGTGTTACAAGATATTTTGCCTTATTTTTCATAGAAGAATACAAGCAGACTGAGACCTCTATACTGTATCTCTATTCCTTTCAGCCCTCTGTCGTAACACAGAGTTTGAGGAAAGCGATGATGAGGAATTGGGTAATGAAGATTCATATGAGGAGTATGAAATAGCTTCAGATGACGCTAAGGAAGAGGAGCATTCAGATGATGATGATTCTGTGGTTGAGGTTGGTTAACAAATGACTACCTCAGAACATATAGAATATGTGGGCATTAATGTAAAAGTAATGCTAATTGACAATATTTTTTCCTAATAACATTTTACCGCTGGGAATATTACCTCCCTGATTCATAGTACTGTATCCTTCATTTTCTGTTTTTGTTCTGTGGTTTATTAGCACATCTGTAGGATATGATGGTCTTTTAGATATTACAGTAGCACCTTCAGCTATTATTGGATGATTGCCAGGCCATCAGTCCATCACAGAAAAGTGACATTTCCCTTATAACTTTATCACTGGAATTCTGTTTTAGTGGGAGTGCATATCCCTTGGTCACAAATTTCAAGGGTATGTTGTTTATACTATAGTACATGGATATTGACGTTTGTTTTTCCCCCTGGAACCACAGTATTTTGGAAGCTAATTTTTGCTTTTCCAAGTGAGAAAATTATCATAGATCAACATAAAATAGTTATTAACCTTTTAAAATATCAGAATATAAATTTGATAGATTAAATAGTAAAGAGCTGTTGTAACTTTTCCTACCCGCCTGCCAACCAATCGGCTGCCTTCGTTGCAAGCTTTGAGTGAACAGATTGTAGTTCTGTTTGACTTGGAAATATTGATGGAAGCATAACATCTCCTTTGGTAATTGCAAGATATGAATTTATTCCTCTGTCATATTAAATATGTTTACATAAATATTGGCACATGGTTTTTGGGATAGATTAATAATATATTAATTAATATTATATAAAAAAAGAAACATGGCAGTCATGGAGGAGTCAGAATTGTACATTTTTCAACTTTTGCCACATTTTGGATTTCATTGAAGACAAGTGACTAGATTTTAAAGTATGGTGATAGGCTATTACACATGTGAATGTTTTTCATAATCTCCATGTAAGTCATCTCAGAGTTAGTGCCTCACTTATATTTATTACAAGTAGTTGGTGACTACTGTGCAAATGTGAAACTACTGTACGTATAGGTGTCATGAGCGTATTGGATCTTGGAAGTTGGAAATTGATGTTGTAACAAGGTGTAGAATTAAGGTCCACCCTGACTATGAATTCAAGAAATGTGTTCATCAAAATAACAATACTTTTGTACTTTACAGTATGTTGAGATAGCCCTCCTAGCTATTCATGCATTGTGCCAAGATGACTCAGAGGAGGACTTTTGGGCAGATGACTCGGACACAGATGATCAGTCATTGGATGACCCAGAGTTGGTAGTTGAACGATGGGATTGCCTTAGTTGTGGAGTCAAGAATAAGCCTTTTGTACGTTACTGTGACAAATGTTGGCAGGTAAGATTGATAACCAAATATAATTCACAGTACAGATCCTCTCTTATACCGGCAACCTTGGAGCCAGGGCCTTGCCAGATGATAAAAATTCCTGTTAAACAGAAGGCTGATGATTAATGGTACATTAGCTACACTTAGCATAGTGCCATTTGACACAGTTCATAGTGAATATATTTAATAAATAAAAAAAGTATTGTGAAAATATTATTTATTAGATGTACACTCACCACAAAAAGTATTCAAACGGTTGGGCACAACAGATTTCAGAATGAGCACTATGGCCCTTGTCATCTCAGAATGGTTGGTATGCCTGTTTGTGAAGTGACTCAATATTTCATAATATATGTTGCTTATCTTCATAGTATTTACAGGTGAAAAAGTAATTTGATTTGCAATAAAACTTCCTCAGAGAGCAATGTTCAGATTTCTCATTTGTTTTGTCCTACAGTATTGTACAGCCCATAGAGTGTCAGATAACTTTTTGTGGCGAGTGTACCGTATAATAAATTAAATAGTAAAATAAACGAAAAATGTGTAGAATTCATGCAAACCAGGACATGCACAGTTATAGTTGGGCACTTATAATTATAACATTCATGATTCAGTGTCCTTGAACAGTTTCATGTTTTTACAGCCATGCCTCCCAAAAAATAATTTCTGTACAGAAACACTTAGAGATTGATAAAAATTACCCAGTAAATATAACTCTAGGCATATAAATAACTTTAAGCATTAATAACTGTAAGAATGCATAAAAGTATTGTACAAGTTATGGTGAAGAATTATTTATTATAAAGCTTGTGCGTCATATTCTGTCTCATAGTCGATCTTCAACTGTTGTTCCTTCACCGTGCTCTTGTTTAATAATGTCTGATTTACAAAAAAAAGACACTGTCTCTGTATAAAAGCTGTGCTTGGTGAAGCACTGGCAGATGATAATTGTACTTATTATGCACAATTTGGGTGATTTCAAAGGAAGTACAGCTGCTCCCCGACTTACGACGGGGTTAGGGACCCAAATCCAGGCCATAAGTCGAAATGGTCGTAGGTCGAAAATACTTAAATAATACATAGAACATCTAAAATGGGTGTCTCTTTTTCTTCTCAGCACCACAGAACTCTCACTTTTAAGCTTGCCAGCCATTTTAAATTGAATTACACAGAAAAATTTTGTCAGTACACAGCGCAATCACTGACGTTTGGACTCGAAAATACGTAATTTGACAAAATTTTGGTACGACTGAGGCGGTCGTAAGTCGGGGAGTACCTGTAATTGTGTATACCTGTATATGTAAAGAATTTAGTAATGTATTGCATTTTGAAATATGAAAAATATAGGATAAAAATTTAGGGAACCTTCAGTATTTCACTAAACTAGATAATTGAGGGCAATTTTATGAACATGTATGAAAATAAAAAAAAGTTTCTTTTCAAGTCGTACACTGTAGATGAACCAATATCATACATCTCACATAGCTTATGAACAAAAACACTGCTGCTGAAGGGTGTTGCTAAGCTATGTAAAGTGTTTGTGATAAACCAGATTTAGATCTTAGGACCTGCTTGTAGAAGGGGGAAGAATATAGTACAATAGCTACATTGCACATCTTTTAGCATGAAATGGAGAATTTGTGTTTATTCTTGATTCTCTCCACTCTGTATTGTAACTGGATAAGACTTAAAAGAATAAAAAGATAAAATACTAATTAGAAAGAATATGATTGTTTATATTTATATTTTTATTTTCAGGTAAGGAAGAACTGGTTACCAGACCGACCAAGGAAACGAAGGAGAAAACCTCGACCAAAGAAAAGGCGCACCAGGTTTAGATCAGAATCTATCCAGTCAGATGATCAGAGTAGTGAGAAAACTTTAAAAACATTTGAAAATTTTATGGTATCAAATTGTAGTACAGGTAGTACGAGTTACAGTCAAGAACTTGAGGAGTTACCGGAATTACCAAGGACATCATCAACTGCCTCAACTGTGTCATTAAAGAGTGGCTCTCCTTGTAGGAGTGTTTCCTTTGATAAAGGTAGGTATAGTTCTCAAGACTCTGGAATTTCTCTGTCTCAAGATCTTTTGATAGAATTTGATGAAGAGCAGAATATGGAAGACAACAGAGTACAGGCAGAGGATGTACAAGTTAGTAAAGTCCAGTTGTCTCACACACATCAGAAACCATCCATAAGTAGAGAATGTATTTCTACATCAACTCTGAGTTTGTTAACTGAAGCAAATTTAGATGCAGGTGCATCAAGCAGTCGAAAACGTAAATCTTCTATTTCAGAGGATGTCAAACCCCACAAAAGGGCTAAAGATTGTGAGGTTAATGAGTCATCAGATGAGGAGGAGAGTGATGATGATAGTCATATAGAAGTTCAAGCCAAAGGATTTGCTCAGTTCTTGCAGTCACCTGCTGGCAAGGAGAGGCTTAGGCTTAAAGACATTAATGTCGAAGCTAAAGGCATGGCGCAGGATTTAGAGTCAGCTGCTGGGGAAGAGAGGCTTAAAGATATTAATATAGAAGTTAAAGCAAAAGGCTTTATTCAGTTCTTACAAACACCTGCTGGTAATGAGTGGCTTAATTCTCCTGATGGAAAGCAATTTCTGTACTCTCAGAATTTCCAGGAGGTTCTTGTTGAAGCATATGGAACCGATATGAGCATGGGGTCATCCAGCTTAAATTCAGTTGAGCCATCATCGGGAATATCCTCTTTGTGCTCAATTTGTTGCTTACGCCCTAAGAATGCTGCAATTATCCATGGTCGGCTATCCCATCAAGCAACATGCTATCAGTGTGCTCGACGTCTTCTCAATAGTGGTTCTCGGTGTCCTGTATGCCGACGAAAAATTCACATGGTTTGTAAACACATCATAACATAGCACAAAAACAATAACAGATTTTACTTTTTCTTTTCATACACTTTCTCGAGCCCACATGATTACAAATATTTTTCTGGTACTTTTTTTTTTTTTTTTTTTTTTAGTCGATGAAAAAATTTTATCAGTTTTATGAACCAATGACTTTTCTATACAACACTTAAGGAAGGAAAATCTTTTGATATAATTATTTGTTATTTAAAAAATTTGCTTATAAGGCAATTCCTCTTGTATTTCTTTTCTCATTGGTTGTATGCCATATGACTTTATTTATGATTTCTTAATCCAACATCTCCTTTTCAGGCAAAACTATTTAAGTTCTTCCTTTTATTCACTACAAAATGGCTGATTTGCAGTTTAGAGATCCATACCTGAAACAGTTATTAGTACACAAGCAGGGGTTGATCAAGTTCTTAACGTTGAGGTTGAATAGCTTTGGGGTATAGGCTGTCTCTCTCTCATTTGGAGCTGTTTAGTAGTGTGTTTCAGAATAATCTAGAACACGTGTATAAATGTGATAAGCTTGACTTTAAAACATATTTCATGATTTTAAGTCCGGAGGAGATTGTGATGTCTTTATTCAGCCATTTCTCTTTACTTTCCCACCCACCTTCATCACCCCCCACCAGCAATTAACTTAAATGCAACATGTGCCATTATTCAAAATTGTGTCAGGATACATTGTTAAAAAAAGTATTTGTATAACGAATGCTTTGACAAAGTATTTGTATTCACAGAATAATCTGATGACTACCTAGTATTTTGATAATAGAAATCAGCTTATTTTATTAATATCATTCACTTGACTGCCGAGATTTCATCTTTGGATGATATATTCAGACAAGTGAGAGAGGGAGAGGATACTACATCAGTGTCACTTTCACTAAATATTTCCACATGCTGTAAAGTAGTTGTGGCCTATAAAGTGCAGGTACAAATGTGATCTACAACTTAGCATTGTTCACTTGAGGCAGCTTCATCTAGCATTTGTATACAGTTGTTTGATTGTTCCAACTTAGTGAAATTAAAAATATGCAGAATTTTGGTAAATAGTTCTTTGCTATATAAAATTACCAAAATATTCCGTTGCTGTGTTGACTTCATCGATTCATGGAAGATATACAGTACTCGTCACTTAATAAATAATGATGTAATGTTTTTTATACTGTACTGTATATGCATTGATAAAGTATAAATAAATATAGCATATGCATAGTTATGAAATGTTGAATATCAAATATTAATATATGATATACAGTACTACGTACTATACTACAGGTTGTACCTCTCTAGTCTGGCATTCTGTGGTCCGGAACGATATTAGTTTGCCCATGGAGAAAATTAATTTGAGTCTGGTACTTTCGATGTTTGGCTAAATTTTGCCTTATTTATCCTACTTTTTTTTTTGCAAATTACTACCTGTAATAAAGTAACATCCTAATAAACCAATGAAAATAACAGAGATAAAGTTAAATAAAAACTAAAAACAACAGAAAAAGTTTTTATGTTCTACAGCTTCAGCTAGAGTTGAACCTGATGACTTGACAACTTCGTCATCCAAGTAAAAACACACACTACAACATTGGCTGTCCTTTTGTTTTCAACTTTACCACCACTGTTGGGTAGAATTTGTGTTTTAATTTCAGAAACATTAATTACAATATATGTGAACAGTATATAAGTGTTGCTTTCATATTCTTATGTAGAGTAATGACGATATGTTTTCACATGTGCACACTTACATATGTGCAGTCTCACTTTTTTCTTTACCATTAATGGTTAGCTACTTTTATTTTTCCATTTATTAACATTAAATAAGATTACTTAAAATAACCATATTAAATTTTTACATTAATTTTACTACAGCTTCAACCAGGGTCTTATTTTCTTCAGTTTTATATGTAGAACCAGTCGGTCACTGGTTTGTAAACATTAACGAAAACAATGCCTCCTCGTGTTTTAATATTCTACGTATTATTAATGAATTGCATTGTTCATTTTGCACACAAACATTAATTCAATCAAAAAGACATTCAGTAATAAACAATAATGAATCTTTTGTACATAAGAGAAATGACGTTTTCACGATTATGCACGTCTGAACGTTGGCGGGCCACTCAAACCCGTCGAAATTCGAGTTCCCGCCATCGAAATTTTAAATTGTGTATTTTTTTTTTTTTTTTTTTTTTTTTTTCAAAATAAAAAACGTTGAATTAAAAACTCGCAAAATTTGAGAACCTACTGTACAACATTTAACCCTTCAATATGTCTTCAAAGACACCACGAAGCAGTGAAAGTGGTGCTAGTGCTTCCAAGCGTAAGCACAAGCCACTATCTATCCAGGAAAAGGGTGAATTTCCATGGTTCGGTCAGGTCCTGAGGTTGCCGGACTAGAGAGGTACAACCTGTAGTAGCAATAAAAAAATCCTGGTTTTACCAAATAATTAATGGATGCAATCATAAATATTTCATAATGTATTTGTATTCATAAAAGTAGAAGTTTTCATAGTTGTATTTGAATATCGAGGTCCTGTATTCACTGTATCCTTGTCTCCCACCCACCAATGCACACACACATACATACTGTATTCCTCCTTGACAGAAAATGCTTCAGAATTTGAGTGTTTGGGTTCTATTCAATGTAGTTATTTTTCTGCAAATCATTACACTATTTGAAACAAGGGACTTATGTTAAGGAATGTTGTGTGGCACTGGATATTACAATAGCTCATTAAATTTGTCCTTTACCTTTGTCTAGCCTTTTGGATTGTTTCACAGGATGTGAAGGGACTCGGTACATGCACAGTTACACTCTTTGCCCATACAGTACACATAACATATGAAAATAGCTTAAATTTAAAGCATATAAGCATGGATTCATAGCCGAAAGTTAAAAAGAGGTTTATATCGAATAATCCTCACATTTAATCAATTAGAATTTGTACCTATAGTATTCCCTTAGTTTTCAAGTACTATAGAGTATGTATTACAATATATTTGATTCTGGTGATTAAAGCTCCTACAGAAGTACAGTACAGTACTTGGATAATTGAGGAATGTAGAAATGAAACTGAAAATACCCATTATAATTTTAAATTGAATGGTTCTATTTTGTGGTTGCATTATTTTATTCTTTCTTAATTTACGGGCTTTCTTTTTACACAGATAAACGTTTCTTATAAATTATCTAGTACAGTACCTAGTTATCTATTTTGATAACTTTGAAGTACACCAAAATGTGATTTTTTTTAATATGTAGCATTTGTAGGTTTTGCAGTATATAACCAAAGAATTGTTTTTATTATATAATTATATATAGTATGTGTGTGTAAATTGTGTATTAACACGTGCATATCTACATAACATACTTAACCTCCACCAGTGAGGTTTGAATACGGAATCCCAGCATGGTAGTCATTGGTGCTACCCCCAGGCCACCAAGTGCACAAAGACCTTGTCTGTTCGATCATTATATGCTGAATATCCATTCATCTTGTCAAGCATCATGGGTCTCCAAAGGACCAGTCCTTGCTCCAGTAGTTCAAAGGTAACTACTCAAGCTTACTGGTAAACATGGATATATATATATATATATATATATATATATATATATATATATATATATATATATATATATATATATATATATATATATATATATATATATAGTGGGGTATGCTATAACGAATCTAATTGGTTCTAGAACCTTGTTCGTTATAGCATTCGTTTGTTATAGGATTAATCCGTTCCAGGCCCCCAAATACAACCACTTAACACTGAAAAATATAATATAAAATTGTAAAAATTGTAAAAAGTGCATAAATATGCATCTAAACCCCTGAAATAAAGAATATCATTAATATTTGTAATAATAAAACAATAAATTAGAAAAAAAAAAATTAAATTATGTTCGTTGTAGGAGTTTCGTTCGTTATAGCATTCTCAATTTTATAGGTAAAACCGTTCGTTATAGGAATATTCGTAGTAGGATCCGTTCGTTATAGCATACCCCACTGTATATATATATATATATATATATATATATATATATATATATATATATATATATATATATATATATATATATACAGTATATTGTATTAAATAACACATGTGAGTAAATTTCAAGAGGTACATGCACACCCACTAATATTGCCAGTTCCTGCCTTACGGATTTTAAGATATTTTTACAACAAACATAATTTGCTTAGGTATTCTTCAGTACTTTATGCTTTGGTAATGTTTGATCTACTGCCATGGTACTAAAGATGAAACATTAGTAAATTCAGTGATGGCACTCTCTCCTTCACTATCACAACCATTTCTTGCTGGTTTAGTTGTGTTTTTATAGTTTTGGACATCTCACATTGAATATGATTTTGTTTGGGTATTTTTAAAAAATTTAGTTAAAAATTGGCAAAGATTACTGTGAACACAAGTTTGTATTTTATAAGTTTAGGATACATGGAGACAACTGCAGTCAGGTCATCTGGGTTTATATACAGTAAACCCTCACCAACTCAGACCCCCTTGCTTTGGACACTTTTCCATCCAAATCAGACAATATCCAAAATGGACAGCCGAGTGTGGCCACCTGCTCGGATAACCTCAAGTCTCCCCAAGGGTTTTATAAGCTTCCCCAAAATTGGTAGTGTGAAATGAAGTGGATGTGTAGTGGTGATGTGGATCTATAGTCAAGGTCAAGTAAGTCATATCCATCATTGGTCTCGATACATCATCACAACTTTTAAGGTTAGTTTTGTTTTTGATTATCATACTTTTTGTTTCATACACCCACCTCTCGTTTTACGTGGGGATACGTTCTGGAAAACCACCGCTCAATTCAAAAAAGTGTAAATTAAACATAATTGTCCCATAAGAGTACATGTAAACGGTACAGGTTAGGGGAACCATCATATACAGCACAGGGTACGAACACTTAAACCAAGCACGTGGCCAACCTCCAACACACGCTCTCCTCTCTGAAGGCGGGTGATCGTATTTAATTTCACGTCTATTGCGATTGTTTTTCATGCCTTTTTAGCTTTAGGCACCCCAGAGGAGGCAGATGAACGTTTTCCAGACATGCTCAATGGGGAAAACAGTGTTTAAAACTAAAAAGGTACTTGATAAACACACAATGCAGATGAGAGCACAGAGAAAAGGTAGTGCTGGTGTAAATTGAGAAAGTAACACGCGGGAAGCTTGCTGGACGTCATCACAGTTGCTGTATAGAATACTCCATTATCTTCATCATTAGTAGTAATAATCTTTATTAAATTATTATTAATTATAATAATAAAATCGTAGATGTTGATATGACTGCAACTTTATAGTAATAGCTTACAAGTACCTCACCAGGCATCACATGCGACTCCACTGCCAGGCAACCAGGCGAATGTGCGCGGCAAATTTAAACAGTAATGAGCCCGTTATTTAAAAAATAGGTGTGCATAAATTAGCTTTTGGTATTAATTCAAGTTGCATTATTCCAAAAACGCTTAAATCAAACCTGCGTAAAATGCGAGCTACCTGTAATTCGTTATTTCTAAGTGTAACTAATTATTTTTTTTATTTACATAATGGTTCATAAGTAATATTTTATGTTTACTATACAAAATGCATCGTTGTCCATCCATATTTTCTTGAGAGTAACCGAGTTAGAACAGGTAATCAGCAAACGACTCCCACTCATATTGACTTTTATTGAGTACGGGGAAAACTTAAAGTTTTCATCAACGTTTTTCATTTGTTATTTATTTATCTATAATTTTCTATATTGAAATCTCTCAAGGTACTACTGGGCATGGACTTTCGAACATTTCATCTTGGACTACCTTTTCCCTCAATTAATCTGAGTTGGCGAGGTTTTACTGTATGTGTAATGTATACAAATCAATTATTGTAATCAGGCAATTGTATACAGAACATATTTGTTAATGTAGGAAAAACACATGCATATTTATTTATTTGTATTTTTGTGTATTTTTGCACCAAATGACTTCCTAAAAGTGGGAATTTATGCTATGTTATTGTGTGTGTTCACAAACACAAGCATTTTGCTAATTTAGCATTTTGTGGTGCTTTGGTAACTATTATATTATCAAAATAAGTGGCATGGTTTGCCCCATAATTCTTGTCATAGAGATCAGGTTTATTTAACATTTTTTCAGAAGCCTAACAAAAAATTTGCTTTTTGTCTAGGCTGCTCATCCCTATGACTGGGCATGATAAGTTCTGCAATATGATGGAATTAATAGAAGATAAAATTTTAATCTTAATATGGGAATAGTTATTTTGCAGTAGTATTGGGAGATTTCATTTATAGGTTATTATAGTAAGACATCCTAAATCAGAATCAGTTAAATATAAGGAGAACTTAAAGTGCATTACAGAAAATTTGTTCATGATTGTTTTTTATGTTTGCATTTTGTTTCAGATCATTAGCATTCAGCATATGTGAAAGCTAGTTTTGTGCACATCAGGCAGTAGAGTTTGTTATATTGTCAAAAACAGCCAGTCTTAATTTTCATTGTAATATCCAGAGTTATTACGACCCCCAGCAAAATACTTGCATAAGGTGAGTACAATACTGCAGCATTCATATGAAACAAAAAATTTTCATGCATGTTGAAAAAGTATGTGATACTCATTTTGTGTGTCACATGGTCTCATGTAACAATAATTAGTATCTGGCAAAATTTACATTGAATCTTTGGATTATTTTGACTAATATTAATTTCAATTTTTTTTTTAATATAGCTATTATAGGTATATTGCTATTTATTTGGACAAAAGTTATTAACTCACTATGGCAGATGCCATGACTCGCTAGAAGTTGTTGGGATGTAAATAAGCCCATTTAACTTAAAATGTGAACTCGACTTCTGAATAAACTATATAATATATAACATCATATCTCTTTTAACGGAGAAGAAAAAATCAAACAAATATTAGTGAAAAAGAAGCAACTTTCTTGTTTACATCCTCTAAGGCAATCATCGATCATCTCAAAACATAGATTCATGTCTGTTGCATCACAGTAGCTTCATATTTTTGCTATCTGTGTGTGTTTTGTGAACATTTTATGCCCATTGTGTCTGTAAAATGGTCTGCAAGTGCATGTACTGGTAAACCTTTTTCTAATGTTTACAGCCTATTTTGGAGCAATCATTATTTTGTCTTTCTCCATAAGCATGTTATAATGGACCCTTTTAATGGACATTTCACGTATCTCGTCCGTTATAAGAGGTATGATAGTATATAATACATGTATTTGCATAATTTTTTTTTAGCTTATGTAAAACTTGTTGCTAGGGAAGAATATTTAACTTAAACCAGGGAAGAAAATTTTTCAGTTTCAAGGGTTTGTGTGTACATATGCACACTTCAGAATAGTAAAGATTGGAAATTTTCTGCAGAAGAGCTTAGGACCTTTTTGAAGAAGTGTACTGTATATTCTGGGTACTGTAATGTATACTACTCAAATTGTAAATTTATAGACCAAGAAGCTAGCGGTTTTATTATAAGAACTATCTAGAAAGGGTTTGCTAATACTTTACATATTTTTTGTGACCCCTGTGCAACTAGTCTAAACTTCATAAAATATTTTGATTCCAATTTTCTAAAAAAAAAATCAATATACAGTAAAGTTAGAGATGGAACAATACCATCCTAACTCTTAAAGTTTGTTAATTATAATGAAAGAGGGTAAATGTAAAGGAGTTGGAGATGGTTGCATACCATCCCGATTCTGAACTGTCTATTATGATACTTGGCTGGCAAAACTAAATATATAACTACATAAGAATTCTTAATATCTGTACTTTGGTTAATTTTGCCAGTTTTGAACATAATTTTTTAAATAGACAACTTTTAAAGGATTCACTTTTTGCATTACCCCTCCTGTGTACTGTATTATCACTGCAAAATTTTTACAAAAACAATAGAGGAAAATCTGGTTTTATTGAATCCCCTTTAATAAAATGTCTTTGGGCATGACAATCCTTTCCCATTACTCAGAACATTGATTGATGTGACTAATTGTATATTGTGCTCAACAGCAAATGTTGTGTTTAGTCTGCATACTGTCCACTGCTGAATGCAATATTATGTAACTATTACTTTTTACTTCTTAACATTTACAGTGGTGGTGGGATTAGTGGATCTCTTTTTACTGACATAACCTGATGCATTGTCAGATCACTGATTGTATATAAGCTCACTTCTCTCATTTGGGGTGGGAGGGGATTAGTGCTCACATTAATGACCTGATGCTATGTCAGGTCACCCATTGTTGGGGTAGGGGAAGGAAAAAGGCTAATGTGCTCCAGTGTTTCCATTTTCCTGTAATTATGGTACTTTCACACTTACTAAATGTACAAGTACAGTACAATATACATAACTAATAACTTTTACATCTTTAACAAAATTTTTTGCTTGTACAATGGCAGAGGACTATGAATTAACTGTCAAGAGGCTAGGTTAGAGGGGATAAGCTGGGAGATGAATCAGGCAATCACAGGTATCCCATGTAGTCACATGACTGCATTAGCCAATCCCCTAGGCTCAAGTTACCCAAGGAGTCTTTGCACCCAGCACACGAGGACACAGCTGAACACAATGCAATCCTTTTTTTAATTCCCAGAACAAAGGTTTGGAGAGATTTTTCTCTTTATTTATCAAGAAAAATTCCAGGCCAATTGGGAATTCAGGCTAACTGAGATTACTGTATACTGTACTGTACAAGTAGAATGCAAGTATGCACACACCAATTTGCTTAATATCTTGCTATGCCAAACCTATATGTGCAAAGTGTGGGTGGCTGTACAATACCTCGTATCCCTCCACAAGGGGTGGGCCGACCCCATGGGGACCAACCATGACTCCCTACCGGAGAATCAGTGCACAGTTTGGAAGGTTCAAGATGATTGTACACTCTCCTGTCCCACCACCTGGGTAACAAAACTGGTGGCAATGAAATGAGACAATAATAGTTAATCCAATACTTACCAGCACTAATCCTTGAGTTAATGGAACTAGAAGAAACCTGTTTGTACTATACACTGTACCGGTACTTTGAAAATTTAATTTGAAATCGGTAAAAATGCCTTTAAAAAATATGGGATTATCACTTGCCTGTAATAATAGCATGAAAAGAAAGAATATGAAAATTTTAATGTTATATGAATCCTGAAAGGTTACACAGAAGCATAAACATAATGGAATGAAATTTATTTAAAATGACTTACAGCAACTGGGAATAATACATTTTAAATAATTGTATGGCAAAATACAGACCTGATAGTGCTCTATACATTCTGATCACATAGACTACGTATTGGTATGACTCTAGTCCTACTTCTCTATCCACTTGTGAAGGCCAAATAGGTACTCAGGATATTTATTTACAATAATATACACACAATAGTAATATAATAAGTTTATTAGGGGAATATCATGTCTGCCAACAACCTGAACATCAGGTGTATGGGGGCGAGAGGTCAACCGGACTACAGAGGAGTTCCAACTCCCCCGAACAGCATACCTAAATCTTTTGCTGCGAGGGCCAAGGAAACAGTACTTATTAATGTCCACCACAAGACAAATTCCTCGGCTTCCAAAATAACAACAAAACGGGTTAAGCAAAGATCAAATTTTATACTTCAAAACAGCCGAGTGTAATTAGGTCCAATGGCAAGACTCCTTCCTAAGAACCTCCCATTGGATTTGGTTTGGTAAACTCAGGATCTTCAACAAAGCTTCTGAAGATTTCAAGACCTGGCCAGTCACCAGCCACTACACCAAAATTGCCTCGGTCAGTTACCAGATCCCAACCTCACACTCCAACAATACAGAAAACATCTAATATACTAAGAAACGGCCTACACCATACTCCAGTCTTCCACCCCCGAGCAACTCCCTATAAAACTGGTAAATTTACAATGAAACGACCATCTAATCAAGCAATACACTCAAGGAAAGAAGCACCCAGACTCAATTAAAGGTAAGACCCCATCTTCCTCACCTTTCAAAATCAACATGTTACACTTCAAGCGTGGTATTTATATTGAAAATCCTGTTGCTAAATACCTTTAGGAGAACCCACCTTCCTCTCTCATAGTGAATGTTAAATCTCGCCACAAAATCAGCCCCTTGAAGATGAAGAGCGAGTGTTCTCCGAGAATGAAGTTGGTGAACCAGACAGAAAGGAAAGAACATGACACCCAGTACCAGCAGGCTCATGCGTTACTGAAGAGTTGGCAACTAGTTTTGCAAAATGAGAAGCTGCTCTCTTAGGGATCCAGGATAATCTGAATAGATTAGGATTGAAAATGAAAAGTGGCCAAACTAGTGAAGAGAAAGAGCTAGTCCAGCTAGTGCACATCAACAAAAGAATATGTACTCCTCTGCTGTGCCCATAATAGTGAATGAGGAGAATGAGAGACTATGGCGCCGCATTAAAATGTTAACAAATAAACAACTCGCTCTGGTTATGAAGCATAAAGGTAACAGGGTGATGGCTAAAGTAACCGTTGAGGAATACCTTATTGACGTTTGTCACCAAATGATTCCAGAAGTCCCACCCACAAGAGGGGGAGTGATATCTTCCCCAGAGCCTTGGCCATCATTAACTGGGTCCTTCATGGAAGTGTCCATCTATGAATCACGTGAAGCTCGGTACACTAACACACTCAAGTGAAAGTCAAATCTTTCGGAAAGTTTATCTGAAATACCAGTAATTAAATATTTGCATTTGTGTGGTTATTTATACTGTATTTGTATTCTCAAATGTGTTATATGTATACATTACTAAAAAATCCACCGAGTTTCTTATCAAACTTTTACCTTTTGATTTTTATTAAATACTTAGTCAATGTTATCATAGATAATTGTTTTTATACCGTATAAGGATGCTGCCAAGTTTATTGAAATGCCCAGTGTTTATGAACGTGAAGACGTTTTTATAATTATATACTGTATATAGCTTCAAAGGAGATGACTTACATGGAAAAATAGATAAATTTACATGTAAGATTACATTGTGGTGTAAATTGGTGGCTTCTAAACTATTCATTCCCAGGTTTTACCTTTATAATAAACATCAATACAGTTTTTGATTGTTTCATCATATCATTCACATTAAAACAAATAAAAAATTATTCTCATTATACATTAATTCTTCACTCTTGTTTTATTCTTTAGTTGTGAGAAGGAACCTCCAAACATTCCACCATTCCATTGTACTTAAAATAATTTATGGTTATACAGTATTTAGATACATTTCATCCTCAAACATTACCTCAGAATAGATTGGTGTAGCAGTCTATCATCAAAGATCCTATTTGGCCTTTACAAGTGCATGATAGTTTATACTAAAACTAATAATTATTAAAAATCAATTTAGGTTTCAGTTAACCCAGTGCAAACAAAGAAAAACCTACCTACTGTATATTGGTTTCGTATGGATTTTAGTTAAGATTGATAGATGCCAAAAGAGCTACACCTCTCTCATAGAAGCTGTGGGGACTCTGGTTAGCAGCCATGTTGAGATCCACAGTGAAGAGAATGTCTGTCCTGGTGGCATTGAGGTACACAGGCAAAGTTATCTTGTCATTTTCAGTGACCTCAACATGTACCCAATGAAGGGTAACCATGGCTAGATCAGTCATGATTGTTTGAGTCAGTTGTAAGAAATTTTCCACACATACAGCACCCTGAAGCTTCAGACCTGAGATAAGAAGTAATGCAGCTTAGAAATGTTTTACAATTATCAACGATTATATTATCTAAGCTAGAAATGATATTCATTAATTTAGACAGAACACTATAAAACCATTTAATACCGCAAAATTGTTTTGGCAGTTCATCTACCTTACTATTCCAGCCTCAAATTTCTGGAAAAAGCTATCATGTACCAAGTTACTATATGTACATTTGTTAACAAAAATTATCTTTCAAGAGGGGTCCGATGAAATTGGCACTGAACAATCCCGTTGTCTCGCTATGGTTGGAAGGCAATATGATTCATGAATAAAAGTATGCCTCAAGAGCCTTTATCAAAAACCTTTGTTCGTGGGTTTATTTTGTTTCGCATAAGAACTGTGAAGATACTCTTTTACCAAGTGTACATCAAAGTGAAACATTGAATAACATTAATACATAACTGTAATACTTGTTAGGAGAAAACTGTAGTTACTGAATCCAGTGCAAAAACAGTCATCACACCAAAATGCACTTTGTACAGTAATTTATTTGTGCAAAAAAATGGTATAGAACTCATGTTTCTTTCCAATACAGTCATGCGTCGGTTAACGTCCAATCGCATATACGTCCGTGCCCCCCCCCTCCCCCCCCCGCGCATGACTGTATATGAGGTAGCCAGAAATTAATTAATTGCTTGACAATATAATATGAACTTGCTGCACTATATGGAGTGGAACCAGGTCGTGCAGATTAGCAGTGTCCAACTTGCCCAGACTAAGGTGCCGGACAAGTGATTTTTCATGTCTCTATGCCCAGCGGACAACCCAACATTTTGAGGTAAATAACTAGATGGGAATTCGTCAGGTGCTGCATGACCCCCATCTTTCAGTACATGTTTAACCATGGAGGTCATCAGTGTACCAGGATTAATAACCCATATCAGGTGCAGGTCATTTACCTCTACTTTAAGTTGCCAACCCACCTTTTAGTCAGTCGGTCAACATTTCAAAGGAGCCATCAAGCTGAGAGACTGTAGAAGTGAGGTGACAGGAGTAATCACCTCGCATGATAAGTGTTAATGCCACTAACACCAGATCATGAGGTGGTGGTGGGGGGGGGGGGGTAGTTAGAGTAGGTGTTAACAGGTGCTGCCTCCAC
This sequence comes from Homarus americanus, assembly GCF_018991925.1. Lineage (NCBI taxonomy): Eukaryota > Metazoa > Arthropoda > Malacostraca > Decapoda > Nephropidae > Homarus > Homarus americanus. The sequence goes on from NW_024744839.1 coordinate 3,124,854, forward strand.
CTATGCACACCCTGCAGGTGAGGTGACAGGAGTTATGACATCCCAATACAAGGGTTACCACCACTGACACCATTTAGATTTTGACTGTTTAAAGCTGTTTATCTGATTTTCTATTGCAAAAAAAATATATATATAATACTGTAATAAATAAGTAAATGTTCCACATAATCTACACAACCTGGGTGGTACCATTGCCTCCATACTGACCCCCCCAGTAATTGACTTGGTCTAGTCTGACTATTATGCTGTATGAGTAACATTTTAACTGCAGTAAGGTTTGTACAGATACCACAGTGATATTTCCCATACTTCAAAAATCAAGGGTAAACAGCCTCTGCTTCCTTGTACCACATGATGAAGGATGTGGTGCAGTGCAATAAAATTTTTTAGATTTTAAGTTTTTCTACTTATTTTTAAATTAAAATTTTTAGGTGGGTTTCTGTCCAATTGTGATGATTTCCAAGCAATTCATGTCCACTAGTATATTGTGGATAAAAAATCTGTAAATTTTGGTTTTGAAGACATTGATGTTTACTTCAAATAAGGTAATACTGTACAGGTACATAGTGATAGTTAATATAATTTGTACTTATGTACAAGAGTTTGGAACAGGCTACATGTACAATACCACTATGATAAAAAGTAACAGAATAACTGCAACATACCTTTGACGTTAAATCCTCCACGAGAGGTAACCTGGCCTTCTGAATCGGCAATTGAAACATCAAGCATAAGTTCCTCTAATGACCAGGAGTTAGCCTGAGCAACACACTGACGAGTAGCTGTAATGTAAGCTTCTGGATTGAAGAGCCCTCCAAGCCAAACTGTAACATTCTGAAAATAGATGAAAATAAGAAAATGACAATTCTGTTGCACAAAAAAGTTCCTGCATGTGTGCAAATGAGTACTTACCTAAGGGTGTAAGTACAGCAGAGATCAATGTAATGAAATCATGACATTCCTGTACAGTACTGTACAACAGTACATAATAATTAGTCACATTAGGTTAGCACTTGAGAAGGTACTGTACAGGGGAATAAATACCAAACATTACTTACGACGTTTAAAAAATTTTCTTTTAAGTACTATATGCATACAGATCCTTAAACAGCATGTTCACGAGTACCTATACTGAGATTTTGAACAAAATCAATTTTTTGGACGAAATGCCAAAAATTGTAAGGCTTACCCCTTACAGTATTTTTGGCCAAAAATACTTTTTCTCTCAGAACTAAAATATAATGTGCCTAACTATTTAAGTACATCCAGAATAATACACAATCACCAAGCAATGACCTCGAAAACCCTTAAGTGGCGAGTAATTAGCATTGCAAAAGAAATGTACAATTATCTAAAAATCACTTGAACAAGCAATAATTCAGATATCAAATTTTAGTTAACAGATCCTTAAGCAGCATGTTTAGGAGTACCAATACTGAGATTTTGAACAAAATCTATTTTTTGGACGATATTGTAAGGCTTACCCCTCACAGGAATTTTGGCCAAAAATACCTTTTCTCTCAGAACTAAAATACAATGTGCCTAACTATTTAAGTACATCCAGAATAATACACAAGCACCAAGCAATGACCTCGAAAACCCATAAGTGGCAAGTAATTAGCATTGCAGAAGTAATTAAAAATTTCTAAAAATCACTTGAACAAGCAATTATCCAGATATCAAATTTTAGTTAACAGATCCTTAAGCAGCATGTTCAGGAGTACCTATACTGAGATTTTGAACAAAATCTAATTTTTGAAAGAAATTGTAAGGCTTACCCCTTACAGGAATTTTTGGCCAAAAATACCTTTTCTCTCAGAACTAAAATACAATGTGCCTAACTATTTAAGTACATCCAGAATAATACACAATCACCAAGCAATGACCTCGAAAACCCATAAGTGGCAAGTAATAGCATTGCAGAAGTAATTAAAAATTTCTAAAAATCACTTGAACAAGCAATAATTCAGATATCAAATTTTAGTTAACAGATCCTTAAGCAGCATGTTTAGGAGTACCAATACTGAGATTTTGAACAAAATCTATTTTTTGGACGAAATTGTAAGGCTTACCCCTTACAGGATTTTTGGCCAAAAATACCTTCTCTCAGAACTAAAATATAATGTACCTAACTATTTAAGTACATCCAGAATAATACACAAGCACCAAGAAATGACCTCGAAAACCCGTAAGTGGCGAGTAATTAGCATTGCAAAAGTGATTAAAATTTTCTAAAAATTACTTGAACAAGCAACAATTCAGATATCAAATTTTAGTTAACATATCCTTAAGCAGCATGTTTAGGAGTACCTATACTGAGATTTTGAACAAAATCTAATTTTTGGAAGAAATTGTAAGGCTTACCCCTTACAGGATTTTTGGCCAAAAATACCTTTTCTCTCAGAACTAAAATATAATGTGCCTAACTATTTAAGTACATCCAGAAAAATACACAAGCACCAAGAAATGACCTCGAAAACCCGTAAGTGGCGAGTAATTAGCATTGCAAAAGTGATTAAATTTGTCTAAAAATTACTTGAACAAGCAATAATTCACATATCAAATTTTAGTTAACAGATCCTTAAGCAGCATGTTTAGGAGTACCAATACTGAGATTTTGAACAAAATCTATTTTTTGGATGAAATTGTAAGGCATACCCCTTACAGGAATTTTGGCCAAAAATACCTTTTCTCTCAGAACTAAAATACAATGTGCCTAACTATTTAAGTACATCCAGAATAATACGCAATGACCTCGAAAACCCATAAGTGGCAAGTAATTAGCATTGCAGAAGTAATTAAAAATTTCTAAAAATCACTTGAACAAGCAATTATCCAGATATCAAATTTTAGTTAACAGATCCTTAAGCAGCATGTTCAGGAGTACCTATACTGAGATTTTGAACAAAATCTATTTTTTGGACGAAATTGTAAGGCTTACCCCTTACAGGATTTTTGGCCAAAAATACCTTTTCTCTCAGAACTAAAATATAATGTGCCTAACTATTTAAGTACATCCAGAATAATACACAAGCACCAAGAAATGACCTCGAAAACCCGTAAGTGGCGAGTAATTAGCATTGCAAAAGTGATTGAAATTGTCTAAAAATTACTTGAACAAGCAATAATTCAGATATCAAATTTTAGTTAACAGACCCTTAAGCAGCATGTTTAGGAGTACCTATACTGAGATTTTGAACAAAATCTATTGTTTGGACAAAATTGTAAGGCTTACCCCTTACAGGAATTTTGGCCAAAAATACCTTTTCTCTCGGAACTAAAATACAATGTGCCTAACTATTTAAGTACATCCAGAATAATACACAAGCACCAAGAAATGACCTCGAAAAAAGTGGCCCGTAAGTGGCGAGTAATTAGCATTGCAAAAGTGATTGAAATTGTAAGGCTACCCCTTACAGGAATTTTTACTTGAACTAAAATACAATGTGCCAATAATTCAGATATCAAATTTTAGTTAACAGACCAAGCTTAAGCAGCATGTTTAGGAGTACCTATACTGAGATTTTGAACAAAATCTATTGTTTGGACAAAATTGTAAGGCTTACCCCTTACAGGAATTTTGGCCAAAAATACCTTTTCTCTCGGAACTAAAATACAATGTGCCTAACTATTTAAGTACATCCAGAATAATACACAAGCACCAAGAAATGACCTCGAAAACCCGTAAGTGGCGAGTAATTAGCATTGCAAAAGTGATTGAAATTGTCTAAAAATTACTTGAACAAGCAATAATTCAGATATCAAATTTTAGTTAACAGATCCTTAAGCAGCATGTTTAGGAGTATCAATACTGAGATTTTGAACAAAATCTATTTTTTGGACGAAATTGTAAGGCTTACCCCTTACAGGAATTTTGGCCAAAAATACCTTTTCTCTCAGAACTAAAATACAATGTGCCTAAATATTTAAGTACATCCAGAATAATACACAATCACCAAGCAATGACCTCGAAAACCCATAAGTGGCAAGTAATTAGCATTGCAGAAGTAATTAAAAATTTCTAAAAATCACTTGAACAAGCAATTATCCAGATATCAAATTATAGCTAACAGATCCTTAAGCAGCATGTTCAGGAGTACCTATACTGATATTTTGAACAATATCTATTTTTTGGACAAAATTGTAAGGCTTACCCCTTACAGGATATTTGGCCAAAAATACCTTTTCTCTCAGAACTAAAATATAATGTGCATAACTATTTAAGTACATCCAGAATAATACACAAGCACCAAGAAATGACCTCGAAAACCCATAAGTGGCGAGTAATTATTCTCATTTCAGCTCAAACAACCTCTTCCCATGTCATTCTTGGACAACCCCTGGTGGCCCCTCCCCTCAATATTTAAGCTATCATTTGTTTAAACAAAGCCTGTATACAGTAATCATAAAACATATCACTGATAATTATCTCTAGAGAATTCATTCCCCAGAATAACTTAATACAGTACCGTAATATAGTCCATCTACTTGTGGGTAACTGTTCTTTACACCTGAGAATACAGCAAAATTTACCTTGAGTTCTGTGGCACCAAACTGTGCAACCTGCTGAGAGATCTCTTGAAGTTGTCTTACTCTCTGTGAAAAGTCTGTTACCCACTGAATAACGGTTGCCCCACGTGGCACTGTGTAAGCCTTCCACTGGTCAGGGATGATGCCCTTTACCAGCTGACTCACCATTGTTCGGTGGTAATTTGTTTGCTTTTTCTCACCCTGAAATAAGATTGGATATGATTATGATAATTAGAAAAAAATTCTGAAAATTATAAAACAGAAAATATGATAAGCAGCTTAGAGACAGTTGCTGGGCCAAGTAGAAGTTTTGTGGTGAATGATTAAAAAAGTTTGTAAAGGATTACGAAAAAATTACCATACAGTACATTAAGGTGTAAATAGTTTTATGAGAACAGTTATGGAGACTATGAAATGAGAACTGGAGGCAAAGATGGCCTATTGGAATTTTGTTAATGATTTTTCTTATATACATGGAGTAATTCCAGTTGGCAACTAAATATTATAACTACAGTCAAATAGAAAACTTTAAAAATAATTACTTGTTTCAGAAATACAATAATTGACATGACCTTGGTATTCACTTACTGATCCTGTATTCTTCTAATATTTGGTGTTCTCAACTCTATTTCCTATCTTAAGAACTCTAACTACAGTTGATCACTTGCAATTGAACCCATTTCAGATATAAGCACTGCTGGTATAATGTGCTTGCCTCTCACCAATGTGGCCAAGGTTCAATTCCAGATCAGATGTGAGAACAGTGATGACTAGTGTGATCTTAATGAACATTACAGGTTTCCCCGAGCACACTAGTATTGTCTTGTACTAATTACACTGGATCTGTGAACGACTATCTCATTAGGAACAACTGTGGTATTTATCAAACCAACAGCTTCTATTCATTGTGGGAGAGGAAATTAATCTCTTGGCCTCATTACTGCAAAACAAGGGATGGCAGTATTTTTTATAAATACAATCTTCCCCCAAGAGCACATAAACCCAAAGTGACATGTCTAATCCAAAGCAAAACTTCCTCAGTGTCTTCTTTTCCACATACACATGGATTGAGAATCACACACATGAGCTTGACCTTCAATCTTAGTCTCTTCAAAACAGTTCTCCCACAATCATCTTCCACATTAACTATAATTTAATAACAACAACCTAACAAGTTCTATGATATTCTTTTTATCCATCATTAATTTGTTTGCATTCATTATCAACTGGTAAATTTTTTCAAGACATGATACCACATTTTTTAAATTTTTATTCCTCAATACCAAATTGACGTGTGCCTACTTCTCCAAAATAATATTAATCCCGTCTTGACAGCACCCTAGATTTCTAAACTATATTTTTGAAGACAAGTGTTTCAAAATATTAAACTGAACATATAAGTACATACCTTACATATGAGAATAACGTCACAAAGATCACTCCTCACAATACGAAGTAATTTGGCTCCAGAATTGACCTCGCGTTCAAAGTAACGATACAAGGGATCCTTGATGTTATCTAAAGTGCGACGTAATGTGTTAACCGATTCAGGCAGGTGGGAGAGCCAAGTCACAGCAGACTGTTGAAGTGTCACCATCCAAGAAGGTCGACCCTGGAACAAAAAAAATACTTCTACAGTCCTGGAAAACTTATGAAATAAGAAATGAATACTGCAATTTATTTTTTTTATGAACACTGTTGGTACAGGTATACCTTGCTATATGTTGTCTTGCCATACCTTGTTTTACTTATACAGGTACGTTGTTGATGAATTAAGAAAAAAATAAAGAAAACAAAAAAAAATTCTTACCTCCACATCTTTGCGCTCAGTGCCAGGTGTTTCATCTCCTCCATATGCTAACTCATCATCATCCTCCAGTACCTGCATCTTTAACAATTTGCTGAGCATGTCAGTACCTGTAAATGGGATATTCAATTAATTTGACCACCTGTGAATCCCTTTAATAAAGAAATAATAATTTTAATAGAGGTATTTTCTTTGATTAAGAAACTAACAACCCAAACTCATTGTGTTTAGAGCCTGTGTTAAGCTACAGTATCCCTGTTCTTTACATCCCAAAACCATTCTACAGTTAAGTCATGAATCAACTAATTACATACCTTTGGTGGTGAGGAGGACCTTCTCAGCATTGTTTGGCAGTCCCAGCCAGGATGGAGACTGGCGATCACTGAGAGATTCAACCCAGTGTAGGAACTGGTCTCTTCTGATCCCATCCGGCATGGTGATATTCTGCCCTTCATGACCTATATGGAAAAACATTAATTATTTAGTTCACTACCTGTGTGAAAAACTCATCAGGTTCTTTTGCAATTTGCAGCTCTATGAATGACTTTCTAGGCTTACATATTTTTTCAACCTAAACTCTCCTCACAGTTGGGTGTACAACACAATTTATACCTAAACACAAATGGTGATATAAATTCTTACGCTTACATATGCTAAGTGATACCCAAGACTATAGGAATTATTAAAATCACTTTCTTTTCTTTATGAACACATTTATAAAATTAAGGTCTTCAAAATGTGTAACTAAACATTAAAATATTTGTCCTCATCATGCTTTCCGATACAACTAAATTTTAATAAACCATAAACCATTGCTTGGTAAACCTTACCATCAACATTGCAGACAAGTGGGAAATCTGGGTCAAAGCTCCTTGGTGTAAACAGTTTAGCGAGGAATGAAGTCAAGAGTCTCTGGTCAAACTCATTATCAATTTTGCCACCATAGATGCACTGTGACATTAAAGTGGCCAAGGCATCCCATGGTACTTTCTCTGGTGGAAGATTAGTCCGTCCCTGCAAAGAAAAATTATGTACAATATCATATAAAAGCTATATATACTCTTCCAAGTTTTACACTGAACTAAGAAATTCATGTAAAGAAATATTAATAAGAAAGGGTCGAGTATAAAAAAAAATAATCATGATGAGTCAAAAATGGAAAAAAAGAGAAAAAAGAAATGAGATTATTTTTCATTTTAAATTGCATATACTATACAGGTACAATACATTCAGTGAATCATTAACTTATGCATGATAGATGAGGATTCAATGAAAATAAAAGAGTCTTTGCTGCAACACACTAGACTTACCATTGCTGTTGCCTCAATCCAAGTGTCAAGGGTGTCACATGCCACCCTCAAGTCCGACTCATTGAACTCATAATATTTGGCCCAACCAAGTGGTGCATAGCGTAGACGTTCTTGTGTGATGGCATGGAACCAGGCCAAGATAAAGTACAGACGTGCTCGTTCACTGGGAGCACGCATCATGCGTGATGCTGGTACCTGAATGAGTGCAAGACAGAGAGTGAGACATTTTATTTTTTATTTTATGCACTCTTAGGAATAAGTAATTATCACAAATGTACTTTCTTCTTTAAATGAAAACTTAAATTTAGAGAAGTGAAAATTTTAGAATTTTGCAAGTATCAAGAATACAATACAATACAGTACAATGATAGTTCCATGAAACAGCCTACTATATATTAATTTTTCCCCACCCTGATCAATTTAATAAGAAAATATAATAAAAATCAAGAATTGTTTACCACATACAGCACAGTAAATTCACATGCATTTCAACTTGAATATCCTTTAGCTATGGAAATACTTACTGTACTAAAGGTTCGCATCAAATTAGCCCGTACACCGGGTGGTGGCTCAAAGACAAACACACGACCAGCACGCAGGAGGTTGACAGGCAAACGTGGAGATATTTCCATTGTAAGGAAGAGACGGAACTGTGGGTGAGGGTGAAGTGAATGCAATTTCTTCTCCAATTGCACAAGCCAAGCAGGAGCCAGATGTACATTCTTAAGCATCACCCACCTATTTAGAAAAACAAATTATTTTCAAAGCATTGTCTATCATCACATCAACAGAAGCAAATATTCTTCACAGATAAAGTTACTTTATACTTTGACAAATAATGATAACTAACCTGCCATTTTTAACAGCAGAATTAATTGCTTTGTCTGCTTGGTTGAAGCCTTCAGCTGATCCTATTGCTATGGCTGTGATTGGTTTATTCAGCTCAGCAGCCAAGTCATCAATTCTAGCAGAGGCATCAAAGCCCTGGACAGCACACATGAGTACTGGAGTACTGGCCTTAACTTCATTCTCAACAACTCCTGCCATGTCAACTTCACGTTCACCAATGGCTAAGAAACCATCACCCAGAACCTATAAGGACAAAACACAATCTCATTACAGAAGCAGTCCTATATTTCAGCTTTGTGAGCAAGGATCAAGTCCCAACTAAGTCCCCAACTCTTATTATGTATTGTTAATTAAAAAAAAAGAAGATATTTTTGACATTAAACATAAACATACATAAAATAAAGATTGGCCCATTTAAATGAGAATTTTGTAAAAGCTACCATTATTATTAGTTGGTTCAAACTTACTTTATCATTCTTTAAAAACAACACTTTTGGTTTACTCTTACTTGAGAAAACTATATTTGGCTTTTAAGTTATAATACAGTACTGTAGTTCAATTATGTATCCAGGTTCCTAAAATATTTGTATTTATTAAATACTTACATTGTTTACAAAGACACTAATTGCAGCACATAACCCATCAGGTCTGAATGCCTGGATAGCCAACACTTGGTATACGGACTGACCAACTGGTGTGAGCTGTTTCTCTGTCTCCCAGACGTTTGGAACATTTACTTCAGGAGAATCAGATTCAAGCCAACCTTGGAAGTCCTTGTTACCCACAAATCGATCCACATTGCCAAAAGCATGTACTCTGTATAAAAATACCAGTATAATTATTAAGTGCTTAAAATTATAATATTATCAAGTTAGTAGTTCAAGCACTTATATCTCAGAATAAATACTGTACATTAAAAAGACTAACTTTGCATACACCTGTTATTAAGCATTAAGCAGGTTTAACAGTCAAAAGGACAGTATCTTATTTCTAAACCTATATGAAAACTTAAAATATATCTAGTAACAGTCAATCTAAGTACAGTACTGGGACCATCTTGATATGTACTTATGTGTTGGGTCAAGGAAGAACAAATAAATAGTAACTCCAGACCCATCTTTCAACATACCGTAAGTTATTCATCAAAATCGACCAACAAACTAGTGTCATCTCCAAACATCAACTGACTTCTCTCCCTTTGCACCCTATACATTATCCTTATTTTTCAAACCTGCATCCATTTCCCTTATTCTTCCCTCTTCTTATTTATGTATCCATGAAAGTTTGGAATCATTACAAATCCATTACATAGTCCTATTTCCAATGGGGAAATCTGTCTCTTCCTGAAACAGTCTAGTTCAGAATTACATAATAAACCTCCAGCCATAAATGTAAAGTACTTACTTGTTACTCAGCCTCAACATGGAATCTGTTTGTTCTGGTGTAAGGCCGGCCATTGCAGATATGGTCGAGTTCAAGAGACCCTCTTTACTCTTCAACAGGAATTGGAACTCAGAGTCATATGAACTCTCAGATGTGACACCACGGAGACGGATGCGAGCCAACAATACAGCAAAGACAATCTGGTCAGTGTGCAGCATACCACGTGCTACACGCATATATGTCAGCTGCAAAAGATGATGATTTTTAGTTGTATATATTACTTCCTTCTTCACTAAATATAATACTTGGAAGGAGAATATCTTAAAATTCACAAAATAAATCATTAGTGATGAAAAAGTACAGGAAATTAAATATAAACAAGGTGCAATAAATCTTTGTATACATGGTAAAGATCAGGACCCAAACAGCAGGTTGGAGCCAGGGTGATATTAACATTATAAAATTCTGTGTAGGGCGAAATGAAATAAGATCTCTCTCCCACGCACACACACAAAACTTTCATTCATATTCTCACTGACGTAAACGATGTGTTCTATGTTACCCCCTTTCAATCACATCTACTAGGAATTTACCATACCAATGTTTTATCTATTCTATCATACTTTTTCAAAATCCATATATACTACGTCACAAAAATTTAATTTCCATTCGCCATATTTTCCCACCCCTGTTCTTTAATGTAAAACCTTAACATATCCAATTCCTTTTCAGAATCCACAGTGCTATTACCCAAACACACAAAAACAATCAGTCCTTACCCCCTCAACTTCATTTCCCACTCATCACTCTGATCACATTCAAGCAAAATCACATTTCCCATATTAATTTGTTGTAACTATAAGTGGAGGAAGTGTTATTAGCCTCACATATCCAGAATAAGAGGGGAGGTGAGTCAGGCCCCAGGCAGATAACTGGCTCCCATGTCCATGACTACTATACTGTGTTCTGTACAGTCAAATTAATTTTCTTTTTAATTTAGCATTATTTTTCAGAAACTTTTCATTGTATACAAGTTATTGTTGTTTGGCTTAAAGTACTATAACTATTAATACTTACCCGGAAGAGATCATTGGTTATGATTGACAATCTGCGTGCATAATCAGTTTGGTCCTTGATGTTTGGATTGTTGGAAAGAACATCAGTGAACACATCAAGGAAGAAGTGCAAGGAGTACTGGTACAAGAAGTGAACTTGATGGAGAGCATCCAATGTGAAATAGATACTTGAACATGCCTGAAAAATAAAAATGGTTTCAATCCAGTTTGCCTTTGGAGATAAGCTTCAAAATACTTTCATCAATGACATCTTTACTTGTTAATTCTTGAGTGAAGTAACTGAAGTATGTCTATTTCTACTACAATTTAACAATAAGTTGGCAAATAAATTTTTCACCTACAATGGCTCGTTAAAATCTTTTTTTTAAAAAAAGAAGAAACAGAAAGACTTCCAGAGGTACATTATGCTATTAGTATTACCACTTTGGAACATATCCACCTGGAATTAAGGCAACATAACTGATGGGAAAACGTCATAACAAATAGGGCGTCATTGGGATTCATAAGGGGTGACAAATATTAGGCTCCCCTGGACAAAATAAAGAAATCCTTCCAAAGGGAATGTACAGCAATAAATACATGTTTCATTTCCAACATGTCAACACAACCCTATCTTCCAACAGAGGTTTCATAATATGCTAAGCCTTCAGTTGAAAATTTAAGGGAAAGTAAACATGTCTTTCAGGTGACGTGGAAACCAATGAACTAGCTCAGCTTAAAATTTTTCCTCTCATAACAACAACAAAGAATTCCTGATTTATGCTCTTAAAACAATGTATATGATCCATATGCTGTTTTCAATGATTTTCATGTTCTTCTAAGATGATATAGTCTCAAAGGACAGCAAAGCATAAAAGTAATTACGTATCTTGCTTCTGCATTATCAGAAGAATAAGGAATGTCTCAAGGGGGACAAACTGGGCATTTAGCCATCTTTTCCCTTTTTTATCTTATAGCATAACTTAATTCAGCCACAGGCTCATAAAGGCAAATAATTGATATTCTAACACTGAACCAATCGATAGGAAGCCACATTTGGATATGACAATAGCACATGGGTCTAACAAAAATAAATTTATATTACAATCCTTTACAGTATAATGCATTCAAAGCATTTAAGGTGATTTACTTTAAAATATAACAGTACATCAAATAAATCTTACCGAAGACAGTGGCAGATACTGCTGAGATACCATTTCAATCTCATGCATAGTCTTGTCTGTTTCTTGCACTTTCAATGAAATGTCAGCTGCTTCCTTCTTGAGAGTCTCCAGAGTTGTGATTACAGAATCATCATCCAAAATCTGGCCCTTAGCATCATTTAGTACTTGCAACAGGTTTTTCTCCAATTGCCTTAAGCGAAGTTGGAACTCACCTGTATTGTAAATTATATACTGTAAACTGTGCTGACAAATGTTTAGAAAATTGTAAAATTTACTGAAAGCCCACTTATGTACACATACTGTATTTCCTTTCATTCATATCAAAATCCAAATAATCTTGAAAAAACTCACCCTGCAGTTTGAGCAAATTGGACCTCTTGTCATCAATATCCGGACGTTCTGCCTTCAGAACTTGGTTCAAGCACTGAGACTGAAGTGATGATCTTGTCACAGTGAAATTAACAAATGTGACACGCGAGCAAATGTCAGGCGGGAACTCCACAGTTGGGTCACGAGTGGACAGGAAGATGGTAAATGCCGGGGATAAATCAATATCCTGAAAAGTAGAATAAGCATTTCAGGGCATTAGAATGAATTTATACATCATGCAAGAATCAACATGCTGTATATAAGAAATACACTTAATGTAAATAAATAGTAACATTTAATGATTCATCTGTTCATATCTGGTTCTCAAACACTAGTATACAGAGCAATAATTGCCAAAAATGAATAAATCAAACTAATCCAAATTTTCCATGAAAGTAATACCGTTAAAGAAATGCTTTTCTTATGAAGATAATTTTCTTTCTTTCATAAGACATAAAATCATGCCTTGACCTCACTTAAAATCTTGTACAGTAGTAGATTTCCATTTTTCTTTCTTCTACAATCTACCATATCTTTAAATCTTTCAACTATTCTTAACATTTCCAATTTCTTTTGCTTCATTTTATGTTGTACAAAGATTAACCAAACACAGCAATTCCAATTGTAGAGAAAACCTATGCTATCATCAGTAAGATACGCAGACATTAGAAAACTAATATATAGCTTTAGGAATGATTCCCCACACATCTCTTCATAAACTGATACAGTATTTCAGAAATTAAGGCATATACAAGATACATTAATTAAACTTAACTGTACAGGTACAGTATTGTAATATATTTTATGAAATATTGGTTAAATACAGTTTCTATAAATTCTCATTATGTCATTTACCTTTACAGCCTCAAACTGTCTTCTTAAAACACTAAATTTACCTCAAAATAGAAAAACTTTCTTATCTAAGCATTCAAGTAAGTTAAACACTGCACCAAACCATACCTGGTCTCCCAGAGTTATGAGTACGCGTCCTCCAGTCCTGCGAAGTTCGCGATTTAGTACAGGGTTGAGAATTGGATCATAATTTTCAACATCTTGAACCAAAAGTGGATTACCAAATCGGAGAGCAGATTCGAGATTCTTTCTGAAGGAGTCATCCAGGAAGCTGGTTCTAGTAATTTTCTTGTCCTTGAACTCATTCATGATGAACTCTGTGGCCTGACCAGATGGATCAATGATCAGTGGGTACCTATTGAATCTGTTTAGCATAATGGCATTCTCTGTACAGAGTTCATCTGCTGGAAGGGCATTTGCCTGCCATCTCAGTCTCTCGTCTGGATTCGACAAATACTCAGTTCGAGCAATATCTCCACGGAATTGGATACTTGCTTGTTGGAGATGATGACACCAATTTGTGAAAAGGTTCTCACGGAACTGCTGGTCAAAGTATCCACCATAAGCTAGGAATGCAGATGATAATAACACATCACCAATAATTGTTGACATTTGGAACTTGAATGTATCTGATGTTGCAGCCCAGCGATCCTTCTCAATACTAAGATTTCTTATAAGAGCCATGGAACGGTCAACCTTGGCCTGTACATTCTCAAGATCTGTTTTGATGGCTTGGGCTTGAGAAATGAGTACAGCATACTCATCCTTATAGGCAGCAATGGAGCGCTCAAGGCGATCGATGAGTGTTTTCACGTCTTCATGCTTTTTCTTGTTCTCGTCTGCCATATTTTCTAAGCTACGCAACTCATTTCTTAAAGGCTCCACCCTCTTCAGCATGTCAGCAAATTCTATTTGAGCTATGGCCCACTTCACCATTGGGCCACAAGCCAAAGAGGCACGATTGACTTTTTCAAAGTTGTAGTCTGGATTACTTAGGTACCTATGCTTCATCTTTTCTCTAATATCATCCATCAAGTCATCAGTGTTGAAATTAACAACAGTATTAATAAAGTTATCTTTCATAATAATTGACTTGATTGTCTTCCAGTCTGAAGTAGCTTCACCAAGAAGAAGACAGATGGACTCCAGAGCTAACTTAACCATTGGTGGAGGATTAGCCATTGATCGAACTTCAACCAAATGTTGCTTCTTGATACTCTTGACAGCATTCTGAGCATCTTGCACAGCAGGTTCCACCTTACTCAGATCTTTCATGACCTCTTCACGTTTGATACTGATGCCTTCTGTTTGGGCTTCAAGCTGTTCTTGAAGTTCTTGACTGGCAACTTTCTGTTTTTCTGCTTCTTGCTGGTCTTTGACCATCTGCTTCAACTTCAAATTGGCTGCTTCATTTTTAGCTTGAAGTTCCTGATTTTTGATGGCCAAAGATTTTTGCATTTGTTCCACCTGTTCAACTGTCTCGGCTATTTTGCCTAAACCAACATTCAGATGAAGCTGTTGCTCTTCAAGTTCAGATCTCTTCTCATTATACAGCTTTACAAAGTGGTTAATGAAGTCTAGATAGTGTCTTGGAGTAATAGCCATCACTGTGCTTCCTCTCTTGGCCAAACGAGTATTTGCTCGGTGGAGTGTCTGATGTACATGCACAAAGGCATTGATGATGGCATCACGGTGAGATGGAGGTACAGGTAGACTTTCATAGGCAACAGGGAAATAGTCTGGAGGGGTCCAATTCATCTTCCCCAGGTCAATACGATTAGTGAATTCCTTGCCAACTTGGAACAAGGCACCATTAGACCAATCTCCAAACCAGTTGAGTACACACCTGTTGAACAAGGCTGGGGAAGTAGCAGCTCGGTCCTTTAGTCCATCTGTGGATGGGTTCATAGTGAATACAACATGAAGATTCCGCATAACTTGTCCAGTGAACCATTTGTAAAGCTCTTCACTCGAGTCAAGCATTAGGCCTTCTCGCTGACTTCCTTCTTTACATTGTGTCATAAGTGTTGTGTATTCATCACCCTCAAATAATCCTGGCACTTCTCCATTGGCTAAGAGTGTGTTCATGCGTTCCAGGAAGGAGGAGTCGAGTACATTCGATTCATCAAGAATAAAGCAAATCTTCTCATCCTTACAGCCAGAGCGCCGCAGAACAGCCCTCAAATCCTCATCAAAATCTTCTGGTGTGTATTTGTTGTGAACCTTGATCTGGAAGATTGACAGTCCATTCATCCAAGCAACAAAGCGTGATAGTGTGGTTTTGCCAGCACCTGAAGCTCCAATGAGTAACAAGTGGCCCTGTGGTTGGCGGAAGATACGATCAATACGAAGTACATGATCCAACACCTCATTGAACAGTACCAAAGGCACATCCAATTCCTCTTCATAGAATACCTGTGCAGAAGTAGAAAACAGAAATGTAGTAGCACAATCAGTTTTCAGGATTTTGCAGTGCAAATTTTAAATACAGTATTTTCAATGCAGTAAAATTAATAATTTACCATACAAAACATATCAATTTAACCTCAGGTGTATTCGGTAACATTATTTTGCAATGTTCAAGATTTAAAATAAAAAAAAAGGATTCCATGAATTTTGTCGGAGTGTTAATACAACTGATTCTAGAGAGCTTAAGAACATCAGTGAACAAGGAAGTACTGTACTTATGAAAGAAGAAAGGCCAAAGGATGGGACTGTAAAACTATGTTTCCAAAAACCAAACAAGCCTTTTATATGTTTCTGTCACAAGGTAAGAACAGTATGAGGGTAGTCCTGTACTGTACCTTCAGCCTGGCCTTGACATAGTCCCTGAGTTCCTCCTGATCGACAGGAAGATAATCTTTGGATAACCAGTTGGAGTATAGGATGGGGCGGTGCATTGCTCTGTCACGATCAATGTTCGGGAAATGCTGAAAGAAAAAACTTGAATGATTCTCAATTCCTGATTACGATCACTAGTTAACACCATTAACAAATGGGGTACAATTACAACAACAATAACCCACAATCTTTAGATCTGGTTTCATCAAATGATTCTTTCAATATAAATACAATGAACCAGGAAATTTATACAAGGTGACTTTCCAGGAGAAAAAAAAATATATAAAGTATTCGTGTATAAGATACCCTGCTATACATATGAAAAAGTGGGGTAAGCTTACTTCATTTTCTCAGAATTAAGTTACAGCATTCACAATACTATAATAGTTTAGTTTCTTACATGTTTTTCAGGCCTTTTCTCCCAATATTGGATGGTGGTTCAAGTCAATATCAAAGACACTCACTATTCACTGTTACCCATTCACTTTTTCTAATGTAGACATCCAAATCCACTACCTGCCATGTTACTATATCATCCATGTATTGTACTTTACTACTGTACTGTACCACATGAATGGAACTATCTTCCTCTTTTCAAGTATGTCCTTTACTCCTCCTTTCCATCTCTTCCTTGGTCGTCCCCTCTTCCTCCCACCAATCACTTCTGAGGTACAGTATATGATTTTTTTTTTCAATCTTTCACTACCCACTCTCTATGTACCCATATCACCTCAGTACACCCAGGTTAGCTCTGTCTAATTTCTGTATTTTTTACTCACTACATACTACTCTAACATATTTCTAAATATGCTAATTTGCTTTTTTCTCTTACATTTAGAGACCATGCTTCACACCCATAAAATAAAGTCATCTCAAAAATCCTCTTCCACATCCCTGCTTTGTCTCATTTGACAAGATTATTTCTTTCCACACATTCCTTAATGCACTTATTACTTTTTTCTTATGCTACTCTGTGACCCAATTCATTAGTCCTTGTCACAAGCTGACAAAACCACTCCCAAATAACTGAAACACTACACTACAACCATTCAATCTCCAATCCAATAAACATTAAATTTTCTGTTTCCCCTTTTCAATCTATTTCATCACTTTAATGTACTTTCTTCACAATTCACTGCCTGCCTTATCTTTCTTCTAGTATTTTGAATTGGCCACTAGAGTTGTATCATCTGCAATCAGTAACTGACTTCTCCCTACATACAGTATTTAAAAAAAAATCTCAGTTTATTTCTATTTTCAAAAATATTCCTTTTTAATACCTTTAGTGCAATGGCATCAACATTCTCATTGGTCCATTTGCGTTCTTCATCTGTGACCAAACGGTCATGGAAGAGGCGCAGTGCTTCATGAGCCCACAGTCTCACTAGACCCTCAACATCCAGTGTCTCAAGTGGTCTGTTGATAATACCAAATGGGGGAAAATAAGTTTGTTAATGTTTTCACTGATATCAGTCAAATGCTAGATCTCAAGAAACCTCATCAATGTTTACATAACCTCCTTCATGGTCATACTGTACATGCAAAGTCTTACACAACAAGAGCTTGTTAGAAGTTCAGGAGATTGGTTCACCATAAATCCTGCCAACCAGAAAGTTAAAGAAAAAACAGGAAAGAATGATTTGAAGCGACAATATTTCTTTGCCAAAAAAATTACAAGATCCAATCAGTGTTAAATACACTCACTACTGTAGTTAACTATATTTAAGACATCTGTAGATAGTTTGAAGACATTTTGAAATGAAATACGTACACCGAATCCTCGCTTTATGCGCATTCACTGTATGCAGAAAAGATTCCCCTATTATGTGTTCTGCAGAAGATATTATTTACTAGTTATATATTATATTATATTATACTATATCTTTATTTTTAAGCCACATTAGGGTATTTTAAAAATTTCCACAACTCTTATAGCATTATTGTTTACTTTTAGTAGTTGTGGAACATATCCTAATTTTCCCCATAAGATTAAGTATTCACTATATGCAGATTTCCATTATGCTGTGTTGTTGCAGAACGCAACCATAGCAAAAAGCGAGGGTCAGGTGTATTAAAATATAACTTTTGCAAATGGTAAGAGAAATTATTGCGTGTGGGGTACACTAATAAGCTGGATACAATGAGAGTGTAACTAACGGGTAGAATTATCAGTGGAAGGAAGGACGGACAATCCCATCACCTAAAATCAATGAGAGCCTTTGTATATACTTCCTATGATCAAAATTATTTAGCAAAAACATTTTGTCATGAAGAATATACAACAACCCCAAGCAAGAAAGTCATAAAACACACCAAAACTTATAATCATTCTACATATTAAGTCTACCAAAAATTACTGTGCAGAAATGAAATTTGCTCAGGACAAATAAAAACCATCACTAATATTATCCACCACACTCATTCATTGTGATAAAAGACCTTGATTTACAAAATGAAACAAAGGAAGTGAAAATTTAAATTATCACCGAAAGCCAATACGTACCTTATTGCCTCACAAATTCCTCGAACCCAACGAGTCATCTCTCGTGGAGAGTAAACATAGTGAGGTTGCATATCTTGAGTAAACCGCTCTTGGGATTGCAGGTAAAACTCTACCATAGCATTTGTCAGTGGATCTGCATATGACCTGAAAAGCAAAAGAAAACAATAATAATAAATAATATTGAGGTCATGGGAAAAATGAAAGAATATGCATGAATGTCCCATCATCATTCAGTCATTCTCACTATCTGTTGTAATAATTGTCCTATATGGTGTTCCCTTCCACATCCCCAAAACTTCCATCAGGACAATGACACTTTATACAACTCAGCAACACCCATCAGCAGCAGTTCTCTCCTTATAAACTACTGTACTGCACTTGACAATATTACTGTTTCTGCCATAATCTTGATCTCACTGATTTTGTTCAAAATCTCAATATCTGTACTCCTGAACATGCTGATTAAAGATAAGTTGTCCACAATTTGATATCTGAATAATTACTTGTCCAAAATGACATCTCAAAATTTTTAATTACTTTTCTAATGATAATTACTTGCTGCCCATGGGTTTTCTTCATTTAGTCAAATAAATGCTTTAATATTATAACCGTGTGTTTACCAAAACCCAAATGAAGTATAAGTATTCATTTATCACCCAAAGGCAAGTGTAATGACTTTAGGAATACTGTATCTCCATATATACAGTATAATGGTGTAATGACTTTTTAACACATTCAATTAGTGCTCTTCTCCAGGAATGTATTCTGAATGCTAAGCAGGGTAATACTGTAATCATTAATGATGAGGATAAAAAATAAATTTTATTCTAAAGAATAAGAACAATAACTAATAATTACCATATTATTCTCTAGTATCATGGCCACATTTCTATATATTTACCTGAGGGATGGAATGATTCGCAGCATAGCCCTGTTGAAAGTGCCATAGATCTGTTTCAGAGAAGTCTCTCCAGGATAGTCCACATACACAACAGGAACATGACGTAAGAAGCGGTAAGACAAGGGCTTTCGACCAGGGTCAGTTGGAGGATTGCAAGCACCAACAAACTGGATACGTTCTAGTTTCACCCATGCTTGGTCTTGAAAAAAATTTAACAGCCTTTTAAAACAATTTCATGGATTTATACATAGTGTATCATATAGTAATGGTACTTTACTTAAGGTATTAAAAGAAATTTTATCTCACCTGACACTCGATAAAATCCACCATGTTCCACCATCTGTCGGAGGAAGCTAATGACTCGCTGGGTGCCATACTTGTCCATGTCTGGCAAGTTAATCTCATCACAGAACACAACGAGCCACTTGCCCAACTGAACTGGTGATAAAATTATACCATTTGGTGTTTTACGGTATTCACAGTAGTGGTCAAATGTCTTGAGCAGCAGTTCTGGGGAAGTTGCACTGGAGAAGTTGAGGCCAACAACTTCCAAGTCGGGCAATGCTCTCAGGGCAGAGAAAAGGGTCATAGTTTTACCTGACCCAGGAGGACCACAGAGAACTAATGGCTTATGTTCAGCAAGCCACGTGTAAAGAAGGGCTTCGTGGCGCACTGTGTCAACTGTGGGCACCACTACATCTGGTGCAGCTACCTTGTGTGTTTCTACTTCCATGCTGGGAACTTTAGTGGACCACAACATCCATTCTCCACTAATGGCTACCTCATAGTCAATAATAGGTGTGTTGGTGTTGGGTGGTAGAGGTATAGTGGTACAGTCACGAATAAAGTCACCCATATCACTACGTGCCTTTAATTTGCCATCTCCAGCAAAGCTCCAGAGAAGTGAATGTATCAAACACTTTGGAATATACCTAAAAAAGAAAGAAAAAAGGACAACATAAAAACAAGGACCAACATATAATGTAGTTTCTATTATAAGAAATCAAATGCACACACAATTATTCTGAAATATATGACCCACATTGCCATACCTTTCAAGTTGATCTGCCTGCATAGGAAAGTCTGGATGGGTATTATTGTACTGCACGACATTCCTGACGGCTTGATTCAAAAGAGCAAAAAGTGAAGAGAGGGCACGCATACGAGTGAAGTCCATGATGTGCTCCAAGTTGTTGTTGGCATACTCTAGACATTTTACAACCAAACCATCAGGTGTTAAGTGTGGTGATAGGATAGCAGTCACATCCCGCTGAACCTGTTATACAATACGGTTACCATAAAAATTGTGTACTAAACCATGGTTGGATTCATATTATCTTCTGTCTGATATTCTAATAAGTTAATAAATAAAAAAGAACAGAATTTTTTAGGATACTTCTCTTTTATTCACTATTCTATAAGTGAACTAAGTCTCCAAGCTACAGTACTTCCTTTGTCCTCTGTTACCTTAATCCTCTCTCCCTAATTAATCATTTTCATCTTCCACACTCAGGCTGCAGACCATCTCCCTCTGCCCATCACACCTACTACACTGCCCCTGTACACCCTCTTACTATCTTCTCCAGCACCTTTCTTATTATGTCCACATAATTTCAGATAACCTCTCTACCCACTCTACCTTTTCACAATTTACACCCTCATCTTCTCAGCCATTCCAAATACTGTACTGTACTCTAAATACATCATTATCATTCTTAACACCATCCCCAATTACTTATTGACCTTGGCTCCATAGATTATTTCATTCATCCCAACTTTTAATCTTAATTTGCTAATATATGTGAATAATTTCCTGTTTTTGCTATAGATACATGGACTATGGGACCCCCTACCACCAATACATCATCCCTGTTCCTCACCCATCTCATACTCATTTTCTTCACTCTCAATTGCAACCGTTATCGACTTTCCCAAATACGTATATTATATTCAGTAGACAGATTTCTCCACAGTTTTTGCAAACTTCTTTGCTAGTTTTTGCTTATATACTGTACAAAGGTTCTACACTAGCATAAACTTTGGCCACCCATCTGATATATCCCTGATTTCTGTCCCATTATACATAATTTTGATAAGCTAATTAATTTTTCCTCTTCATTTTTTTAAATCTTTGCCCTAGTGAATTTTACACTCATATTATCACACACTAGATGACCGATACTGTACTAAAAATTGATGTACAGTAACCGGCTGTCACTTTACCTGTAGTGTTGGGGTAATATCATCATCTTTCTTCTTTTCAGTTTTCTTTATAAAGGCGGCATCTTCTTCTGTCTCCTCTACAGGAATGTTGGAAAGGCGAAGCATGAAGTTTTCAAAGATCATCTCCACTGACAGCACATCCTCAGAGAACCACACCATGCCACAACGAGACACAGTCGCTAGTGTTGCGTACTTGAGATCTTGTACCTGAAAATATTTTCTAAATAGCTTATCATGCTCCTATATTCGCTACTTATAATCACAGTCACTTGTTCACCCAGAAGCCTGTCAATACTAGTTCCCTTTTCTATTAGTGATGTCTAAATTATTCCTAAGTTAACTATCTCCAAGCCTACAATAATAAATAATCCATTTCTGAAACTATCGAAACTAGAATATATTTTGTAAATATACTATGATAAAGAGCAGAAAGGAGTACAGTATGTCTACTGGTGCATACATTTTAAATGCAAACTATGGACACATGGTGGTCATGCTAATTTATGGCAATGACAATTATTTGTCTCTTTAAAGATGTCAATTTACATGGCACAATAAAATGCAAATAACAGATTACTTAACTCACTCAAAATCTTTTTAAAAGAGAGCGAGTCCTATTTATATTGCATTTTCTAAGAATGTATCCCTGATGTCAGTGACTTACTGTAGTGGCCTGGATGGACCTTTTCTACCACAGATCACGGATCATTTATCCTAAAAACCTTGGGATGGATTGCATTTCAGTTGTCATATTTAAGTGTTTGGATGCCATGGACTACTTACATTACAATAACCTAACAAATTTCACTAATATCAATACCAATCCTTCTCATTTCACAATTCAATCTCTATATAAATGCTATCTATCGTTCACCTTCCTAACATTATATACTCGTACACTTATATAAATCTTTGTACACCTATTTATCCCATACTTCTTGAGTCCATACATCTTAATATACTTCCTAGTGCCTTGTATACAACAAACAAAGGCTACTTGAGAATGGCAATGCTTTTCATTTTTTGATCAGACAAAATTCTCACCTCAAACATGATGCGGACATTTGGTGGAATTGACAATCGTTCTCCATTAGGTAGTGTGAGTAGTTTGTTGTCATCCAGTACAGAGTTCAGGTTCTCTACCCACTCTGGGTCAACATCCCCATCGAAGATTATCCACTGCCGCTTGTTGATCTCTCCACGTACATTGTCAATAATTTTCCTGTAATAATATGAAATGCATAATAAATGACAAAAAATTTTTGTATTTGATAAAAAAAGAAAGTACGGTAGCTACAGACACATTTATGTATCTCGTATATCAACTTACTAAAACAATGATACTGCAACACTGAATAACTCACCTTAGAATATGGGTAAAGAGACCATCTGTCCATTCTCGAGTGTTGGGATCAAGGACACCATACAGAGCTTCTTTGCTCATTGCCTTAGGGTCTATAACATGAGCCACACCTTCTGTTCCCTCAAAGCGTTCAAGGGCTCTGAGAAGGACACGCCAAGCAGTAGACTTTCCTGAGCCACTTGGGCCCACCATCATCAAGCCATGGTTCAAGTTGCTTATCTGGTACAACTGAAGCACCTGCAAATATAATGGATAACATTAACATTATTATCATATGTAACACAATTTGAAGTTAAGAGATTCAAAAAATTTCAAACTTTATTAATGTTAAGCTATGCATGATCCATGACTGATAGGAAACCTTATTTTTGTAGTTCATCTTGAAACATTTAGCAAAATATTTCTGAAGGTGATTACAATGTAAATACTAGATTACTCCAAAAATCTTTTCAAATACAAAATGCATATGAACAAACAACTGCACAATCAGTGTATAAATTTGTGAGACAGCAACATTTACATGATCAATACAGGATACAGAGTTGGTGTTGCCAGAAGAAGAAAAAGCATTCTTAAGACAGGGCAAATGCTACAGTCAGGCAGTGAATACTTAAGAACAGGAAAACTGGATTTTATTAAAAAAGGGAAACGATAAAACCTAAGCAAAAATTTCAGACTATATTCATTTAAAAGTCTTTAAAATAAACATTGTTTACATAAAGATTTAAATTACAATGACTAAACTAGCTTTTTTCTAATAGTTATTTAAACAGACTTTTATAAAACCTCATATATACTTATAAGTTACATCAACAGCCAGTCCTCCTACATGAAACAGACTACGTACACTCATTACATCTTGGTAGCCTGTTTACTTTATTTTCACTTACTTTGTATACAGTAAACCTGTACTAAATTCACTACTAACAAATTTCATGAAGGAAAAGCTGAATATAGACTGAAATATGCCATTAGAATACCATAAATCCCATCTTACGGCCAAGCCCAAAACTAAGCAATTCATATACAGTACACTGTAACACTACATGTTAAAATTCGAAGTAAACCTTCACATTAACAGCTGGTACAGCCTTCCTGTTACAACCAAATCATCAAAGGAATTTCAGGACCAAGAGTGACTAAATAAGATAGAAAGAAACAAGCTGTGATGTCACATTAGCAATTGGACATCTTGTTTGCAGCCTGATTGACCATGTTACAATTTTAAACATCAATCAATTCAGTTCCAGCCAATTTCCATATTACTTTCTGGGAGGAAGCGTATCCAAGTTGCTTAATAATATGCCTGGCCATTATATGGTATTTCAGGATCAATCCTTCATTAATGGTATAATGCCTTCCACTATACAACTAGTGTATCTGAGGCCTCCCAGAAGATGGAAGGAGGTGGCACAAACAAGCTCTAAGTACCAGTGTCATGCTCCTCATGAAAGATGTCAACATTGCTAAACACACAAGATGACACAAAGAAATAACCAGCTTCCCCTTCCTAAACAGTTCATCAAATTAGTTACCACACATTATAGCCAAAGACTTGTTCCTTCCACTTCATAGAATCGACAAGTTTCTCAGGTCACTCCCAGTTAATCCTCTCGGGAAAAATCTTTCCTTTCCAAATCCCTCAAAACTACCGAGTAGGGAATCCTTCAAGAGATAAACACAAAACATTCTTACCCAAGTGCCTCCCCCTTACTAAAGGGAACACTAAAATCTCTTTTGAGTCTGAAAAAGCTCGAGTTCATTAACAACACTGCCTCACAGTGAAAATCACTTTATGGCATCAGTGGACCTTGAATAGCTATACCTCTAGTAAAGAGAGAGCCCTAGCTTGTCCAACTGTTCAGAAAGTTTTCAGAATAGATTAACTAATTTACAAAAAGCGAATTGAAAAAATCAAGCACCTTAACACTTCTTTGAGTATACACTACAGGTATACTCAAGCCATGAAAAATTTAATGGATATAAAATGAATGGCATCCTCAGACAACTTCAATAGGTCTGCCTGTCTTCTAGGATAGTACCAGCTAAATGCTGGGACCTTGCCTACAAAGGCTGGGGACCTATAGACCCATACAATTTTCCACAAAATGTGGAACCACCTCCCTTGACGGTGGATGAGAATTCCAAAAGTCAACATAGAGAAGAGTCTGTTTATCTCTGAATCAAAACCATTATCACAATGAAAATTCTTGCACTTCTACCTGAGACCACTTCAAGAAATTCTTATACCTCTGGGCCATGGCCCCAAAAATGTTGAAAAAAAAAAAATTATATTATACAAGACGAGTTATTCACGATGAAATCTGCACAATGCTAGGACGAGGCAATATCAAACATGTATGCTAGTGTAAGGGTACCGGTATGTGGGTACCCACACATTAATCTAACTTCAATTAAATCATTGTCAAAACAAACACAATATTAACACGAAAACAACTACATTGTAATACTAGCGAGTGAATTCCACCTATAGCTCTTCAAGTGAAACAAGGTGCCCTTGGCTCCATCAAGAAGACTTAATGAAGCAGGAAGGCATTTGCTCAGTTTAACTAAATGGACTGACACCTTAACTTTCAAATGTTGCGGTAAATTCGTACACACTTGTGTGTTGTGATTCATTGCCATCTAAAGTAGCAACTTTGCTTCTAGATAACCTTCTGGGGGATTTGGTTTTAAGAAGAAGGCTTAATAAGTCACTGAATTAGTCCCAGCTTCTAATGCTGAGGGTTACCAAGGGTTTCAATCACTAGAGTTAATGGGTAAATGAATGTCTCTCTTAGTAAAGGGCAGTAAGCCATAAAACCTTTCAATACAACCATCAAAATAATATGCTTAGCTATAATGCCATCTATCTAGATACATCCATAGTAGAAAATAAAAACAAACAATATTACTACTGTAGTGCTTAAAATTATGGTTAAAAATACTATTCCATGAAAGACCAAAAAACATTTTCCTAACGAATCTGCATTTATGTCCCAATTTGATGTTTGATGTCCAAATGTTTGTCGAACTCCAGTACATTCCATGTTGTGCAAGTGAAAATCCAGAAAAAAATTGCCAAGACCTTACTTTACGACTGGCCATTTACTGTGCAGGTGTTAACACTTAAAAATAATACTTCACTGTAAAAATATAAGGGATATTGACCTAACACTGCTTATAAGGCTCTTCCATGTACATTACTTTATATAGTTTGCAAATAAAAGGAAAGTACAGAAATGTTTAAATTACAAGGCAGCAGCAGTGAGTGTGGAGCTAATGCTTGGCAGCCATTGCTGGCATAAAGTTCAAATTTGTCTGAAAACCTCTCATAAAACTATGAAGTTCAAAAGAAACCAGAGGTAAATTTAATAATGCAAGAGGAAATACTTTATATATTTTTTTAGTTCAATTAAAGGAAAGATATTTTTTTATGTCTTGCTGCAAATACAAGCAAGACCTCCACCAAGCCAAGATAGTGCACCAAGCAGGGAACATGAGTCAGGATGGGCATAGGTGAGAGCAGGCATTCTAGGGCCAGACCACCCCCACCCCCCCCGAGGACCAGACCTTGGCCAGCGTTGCCCTTACCTTCTCACACCAGCCCTCCCCAGGGTAACTCCCCTTTGGCAGACATGGGGGTAAAGTCATATGTAAATCAAATGGTATGCACCAAAAAAAAAAATCATCATACACTGTCATGTCATGAATAGTAGTTTGATGGAGTTGACTACAAAATGATTGTCATTTTACAGTCACTCACAAAACACTTCCTCCTCATGAGATCAATGTTCAGTGATGACTTTCATAAAAATGCCTTTTAAAGGGTTGGTGCACCCATAACACTGACAATTTAATAATGGGAGCCAGATATTATGAACTGAATTAAATACACAAACTTGAAGTTAAAGATTGACACTTTCGTTTACTAACTAAATATGAAAAATTATTCAAAGAAAGTGACTACAATTACCCATCTCACTAACAACATTTACAAAGATAGTACTGTACAGTAGTAATGACAAATTTCATCCTGAAACACTATAATCAAGATTTAAATAAAATCAGTGAAAATCATTGCACTTAACTTTCATTAAATTTTTTTACTGTACCTATGTCAGTTTTATTATCATACAAGATTTTCTCAGTAGAACTAAATGTTATAGTAATAAAAAAAAAATGCCCTAGGGGTCATTGCAAGTCCCCATTCTTTAAATTTAAATGACAAAATTTGTAGTTCTTTATGTACAATTATACAGTAATACCCTAATATCATTCTCACTTGTTTGCTACAAGACTCATGTGTATCCTAACCCAGTGACTGAAGCAGCAGTGCCACTATCTGACCCAGCATCCAAACTCCACCCTGAAAACTTTTCCAAATACAGTACAGTATATAACTCTTTTTTCTACAAGTTTATGGGCAGTTTTATTGTAGTCACCTTCTTATGGAATATATACATTTTACAGCTGAGAGTTCTAATACAGTACTCTAGTAGTCATCAGGATGTCAAAGTCAATAAACAAAACTATACATAACACAATCTTGTAAAATGCACTTTGCATAAATAATCTTTTATAAGGATCTATCAATTAATATTTACAACTACTTTCAAATTAATGAAGACAAGAAAAAAAGACAACTACACTGTACAGTACTTTATATTCCTCTATTTCTAAGTGGATTTATATTCCTCTATTTTGAAGGAGTTTTATAAATTCTACACTTTCTATGTAAAAACAATATATTTATGTGGGAATTTTTATGAAAATTTTTTACATGCAGATTATTAGTTTAATAGTACAGTACTAAATTTTCAAATCCCAAAAGTCAAGTGGAAAGTACGGTATATGAATTCAAATTATTTGCTCTTCAGTACTGTATTTATATAAAATATTTTATACAATACTTCTTGATTTAGAAATGCAAAAAACTACCAATTTTGAATGATAGATAATATAATATATTGCCTTAGTGCAGCAATACTTCAAAATTTCACCCTAGTTTGGCAATCAAATACATACAACCCTCAATTGAAAAAGCCAAGCAAGTGATACTTGCTCCACCACAACCAAGTTATGAACTGCCTACCTCATTACAATCAAATTGCTTGTTACCCATCCCATCCTAGACAGGTTGTGGTGCATTAACAACATAGTATACATACAACAATACCACAGTAGGATCCTATATACACTAAAGTTATATATGAATTTCATTCATATATACAGTACAGTATAGTAAATCACAGGTTCCCTGTTTTTTACAAAATAGATGCATTCCTGAAAAGCTTAACCAACTGCTTCAGGTATGACCAATGGGCTACATAAAAAGTTAGTGAGGCAGGCAGATACTCCTACACTTGACAGGTTAAAGAAACACATCTATGGGCCAAATTCAAGTTAATTGGGACACTTAAAATAAACAAAGTGCCATAATGAAGATACGAGAGGTGAAGTAACAAAGTTCTAATGTATTCACAATAAATTCCCCGAGTTCACGCAAAAATGTTCATAAGTACAGTACAGTAGAAACTAAACAGCAAACTTTGAGGAAAAGTATAAATTTCATGTAGACATCAAAATCTCTGTATTAATTTCACTTTCTCTTAAACCTGAAAGCTTTCCTTACTCGTGTTAATGCTGCCCCATCTCACATTCAAATGGGTAAAAATCTTAGTGGGAGACATAACTGTCAAGATATTCCATTTCCTTTTTAGTGCACAAATCAAATGGGAAGTTATGCTTGGAAAATCAGTTACCAGTAAGCATCATAAGAAATAATTCAGGGACTGCAAACTGTACAGTGGCTAACCACCATGTGAGATCTTCAAAACCTCTGGGAATGACCTAAACAGCATTATTATATACTGTACTCTACTGAAAACAGTGGATGTTCACTTATGAACTTTGGGTATACTCAACCATGGTTTTGAGCATCCATATTTTATATTTACTACACCATTTCACCAACCACACCATCCAGTTAATTTATCGACAGGTTTGCACAGCCACAGCAGGAGACTCCTAACCCAGCTTAGTAGGAATGTTCACTGAATCAGGACTATCTTGCTCGCTAGTCATGATTGTTTTTCAAACGATGGAATAACGTAATTTTAAGTGAGAATAAGACGTGTACAGTGAAGCAAGGGAAAAGTGTTGTAAGGCAAGGAAAAAGAGTGTTGTAAAGTAAAAAAAAAAAAAAGTTGTCTAATGAAGTAATGGAAAGTCAAGTGCATAAAATTAAATTGCATTGCTTAGTGATACAACAAATGAACTAAATATATTTTTTTTTTATTTAAGGTGGTTTGAGTGAGTTGCATATATAATGATCAAATATTAATATGCTAAGTGATGTGACAAGTTGGGTGAAACAAGTGTCTTCAAGTGTACTGTACCATATAAGAAGTGCAATTTGGTTGTCACAAATGATGGGACAGGGCTTGCACAAATTAGTCTGGTGTTGAGAGGATTTGCTGTACAGGTATATCCTATTGAAATGCACAAATAAAATAAATTATGATTCGATATACTGTATATAATTATGTCCCACTCCAGCAAAAGGCGAGTGAGATAACTCGATTTAATCTCTGAAAGTTTTTGGTAACTACTTATCTATTTGTCTTTGCGCACTTTTCAAAACAGGAATGGTGTAATGTATCTAGACCTACAAGAGAACATAAATCTTGATGTTTACTCAGATAATAGCATGTTCAAATTACTGTAGTAAGAAAAGCTTTCAGGCAACTAACGGAGAATTCCTATCTGAAACTAATGTTACTAAAGTTGACTCTTGAACTCTACTTCTAGAAGCAAGCAAGGAGGTATTCTGAAAATTCCTGTGCAGTAATTTTAATGAATTAGGAATTTTTTTTCACCAAGTACTCAGTTTCAAAATTTCTGTTAACAAGTGAGCTCTATAAACACTTTCCTATTAACTCATCCCAAAAGCACGAGTTCAAAATATTTCTTCCTCTCTTGTTTTTGTATGGTTTACGCACAAACGTTCATGATAATCACACATTTCCATATCTTAAGAAAACTTGTGAGTGAAGCCATATTATTAAACAACAACTTATCAAAAATATTAACAAGTTAATCAAGTGCTAACTAAGAAATTCACTTATGTTGATTTTATGCAAATATCAGTACTTATGATATCTTCAGTTTCTAAGTACAGTAATTATCAACAATTAGTGACAGCCTTTTTAATTACCATGTATTGTTTATTTCAGCTTATATGTACAGTATTTCATCAAGTTATCAAAAATATTGGGTCAAGTTCAATTAAACTGTTCACAACACAGTTATAATTATTAAATTCTAGTCTACAAATAGACTAAAGCATGGTCACAGCACAAGGTTAAACAGCACTGCCGGGAGCTCTCTGATTGCAGTTCTAATTACATTAGTGGAATTACAAATATTGCTAACTAAAAGAAAAAATTTAGTCACAAACATCTGGAATTCAATGGCTGTTCAGTGCACAACTCATGAAAGTGTGTGCTTGAAATTATTAAGTACTGTACATCTCACAGATATACGTGCTGTACATTTCCTAATGTGTTACTCTTTTTCTCCTCAAATTTTCTAAGAAAATATTAGTACAGTAGATGATTAATACAATACAGCATTTGCAAATTCTGAACACTTAATAAATCCACAGGTTAGGTGGCAATACTTTAATAAGGACATGAATGTTACATACCTTCTCCATCCAATGAGCTCCTTGTTCTTCTCCCTCTCCACACACCAGGAACTGCTCTGCACACACCTAATATTAAGAATAAATAGTTTTTATAAGATCCTCAAAACTCCATTTACTGAATTGATAACTAAATCAGAATTTGAATGTTGTAATTAATTAACAAAAGGAAATTTTAGGAAATGAAAGTACTTCTACAAGTTGTTCATAAACTGACAATTGAAAACGTAGTTGGACTAAACTTACCTTTCTGATCTCTTCTTTCAGTCCCGTCATTTGGGCACGTGTGTACTCGATGCCTGGGAATACATCAGAGAGCAGAGAGAAGAGCAGAGGAATGTCCTCTGCTACAAGTTTGGGCACCATGGTTTCACATACACTCTGTATCAGAATCTGCGGGGAAAATGCTAGTCATAGGCCATCCTTTAGACAGTTGTCATTGTGGAATTTGCATAAAATTAAATGGGGACTTTTCTCAAGTGAAGCTAACATCAGATCCATATACAGCACCTTAGATACTTATATGCTTTTCCTGGGACAATTTTGTTTAGACAGTACTGTACATGGATAACAAGAGATTTCCTAATTTTCTAAACACATGGGTCCATTTTACAATAGCACAGTTTGTCTTGATAGAAAACCTAATGCATAGCATAAAATGGATAATACAGTTGGCCAAAAGTATTTGTGCATCTGTGTTTCATTAACCAATGAGGGATTACAGTACGTATTGTATTATGTGCAAATAAAATTATTTGTATATCATGCATGCAAGAACACACACACAATGCATAAGTGGAGCATAACTCGCCTCTTGCTCAGGAAGATTCTCAGCAATGGTTCCTTCATCTATGATGGCATCTTCTCTACTCCTTAGATCTTCCTTGATGCGCTGGATGCGATCACGTTTGACATTGCCGGCAGACACTAGGACTGACTTCAAGGCTCGTAAACCAAAGTCATAATGAGACTGATTGGATAACTGCTCATCACAAAGTCTGGAAGTTTAAAGAAAACCAATATAATTTTCTTAAAAATGTTATCTGTACTGTACTGGGGGTGAATCATCCTACATCTGGGCACTACTTTCGCCAGATGTGGCTGGCATGCAACCACCAGAATGTATTCTCCTACAACCCATTCACTTGTTCAACTACTACAGTCAGCAGCAATTATGGAACACTAAATTTTCTTTACATTAATTAATAATTGTAGGGAGTGAAATTACTGGGAGTGTCAATACCATTCACCCATCTCTGCACTCGACTAATTTGTTCCCACTGACCGACAATGTGAACTAATATCCAGAATCATTTAAGAATACTGTATCCCAAAAGGTCCAAAGGTTCCTTTCTAAACACCTAACTCACAATTAGAGAGAATCCTTCATGCTATGCCTCCACCTTGCTGTTGGTTTTAATCTATTATCTACTTCCACTCAATCTTGCTGTGCATACTCTTTAGTTATTCACTTTGTATCTAAATTTTATATACAGGCAGAGATAATGACATTCTCAAACAACCTGATAAATCAATCCTCTAGTCCCTAGGTACGGAACTAGCAAAGTAGTCAATAATGTGAAATCAGTTTGAAATTACACCATCTGGGGGTGTATTAAGTGTCTGGGGATATGCCTATAAACACATTACTCACTTGAAGAAGGGAACAATTTTGCTGGCAAGCTTTTCAGCTGATCTGAAGCCTTGACTGAAGAGCATGACCTCAGCAATAAGCTGTCTGTCAGGTGTGGTCATAGCAAGGGAACGGAATAGCTTCTTGAGGTTATCTGGAAGATTAGACCGGCCAGCGTAACCAGGATTCATGGTGATGAAGATGGCCATATCTGTTGAAACCTTCACCTGCTTGCCCACCAATTCTACAGTGAAGACTGTTGGAAGAACAAGCAATTATATAAAGAAATTAAGAAAACTGATGATCATTTAATCAAATACGTAGATACCAATTTTCTTACGTGCTGTCAAATACCACATGAAAACAACAATGTAACTAACCTTGAGTACCAGTCTTTTCTCCAGCTTTCTCTTTCAGTGCTTCCTGTATAGTCTGTACTTGCTGAGACACAGCTGACAACATCCTCTCTTCCAGACGGTTGAACTCATCAAAGCATCCCCACGCCCCAACCTGACCAAACAAACAAAAAATAAAGCACCCTTACCAAATGTGAAATATCAAACTATTGTGCTCCTGTACAGTGACTTATTTTATTTTTCAGGTAAAGAAGGAAATACAGTACAGGACTTGTACATAGTAGAATAACTTTACCTGGCAGAGTCCAACAAAGATACGGCCCATTGCTTGGAAGTCAAAGGTCTCATCACAGTTGAAGACTAACACAAAGCGACCCAACTGGTTACCCAGTGCCTTGACTGACTCTGTTTTACCAGTACCAGCCGGTCCTGCAAGCAAATGTAATGCGTCATCAGGATGAAAGAGGAAATACTCTAGAGAAGTTGTTGTACTACAGGCATGTCACAAATGCCTATGCAGGCAGCAGCTTAACTTACAGGTTCTGTTCCTGAAACCCATGAAGTTAATCAAAATGATACTAATTGAAACCTAAAACTCCATAGGCCTAATGTTATTAGTAAGAGTTACATGCCAGGGTGTTTATGGTTTGTGGATACTATCTCTCACCTAAATGTTATGTTTCTATCAGGAATGAAACAAAGCATTTACTTAAGTAAACATAAGATAGTCCTCATTTATAGCAACAGTTCCATTCCTGATAACCCTTGAGATGTAAATCTAATCTTCCCATAAGAAACAAGGAGAGGCCGGGGGATATATTTATGACCAGGAATTCCATCCTGCACCAGCTAGTCATCACCTACAGCAAAAATTTATTTAGTTTTAATCTGATCTACGACGTGAAAAAACAATATATATATATACATATATATATATGACCTGAGTGATGAAAAGCACAGACTACCTGTACTTCAGGATAAAAAGGGAATAAAGGTGAAAGTTGAGATATTTGTATAAGAAGACAAAAAGTAAAAATATGTTAGAAGGCTAAGTAAGATTCTAAGGGTGAAACAAGGTGCAGTAACAAGAGTAACCCAGTCAACTCAGGCCTTTTATATATCTCTAAGAATTTAAGATTTACAGACATAAGTCATTTAACAAAACCACTAAAACCTAATGAGTTATATATGGTATGATAAACTGATAACTTAGAAATAATAATAATTACCAAAGGGTGACCCTCCTAAGCGTGCTTCAAGAGCTTGTGTCATGGTGAGATAGCATCGGTCTGTCAATGGGGTCTGAACAAGTTTGTCCTGCACACCAAGATACTCAAATCCATAGTTGAACTTGGCATTGGCCATGTGAATGCTCAATTGCTTCAGTGGATCATTCTGCTTGGGGTCAAAGTAGAAACGCATCTGACAAAGCCAGTCAAATGACTTTGGATTCACCACCCTGTTCTTGATAAGGTTTCTCGTCACTGTTCTCTTGTGAACAAATTCACTGATCTGGAAGAAGGCAAAAAGTTATTCAGAGGTAGAACAACAAAAAACATGATGTTAGTTGATATTATTGTACCTTCTGAAAACTAATAACCAGGAGCTGATAGAGTAGGCAATATTTCAATGTAGTAAGTGAACATACATTGACTTTGGTGAATGGAGTATGTCTGGTCTGAGCTTATGCTACAGAAAAGAGAACTTAAACATTTCCTAAAATACCAATTACCTTTCACTTCAACTCTTTCGTCAAAATTATGGATCAATTATTTTATGCTGTACTGTACTGTATAAACAAATATAACCTACAAGTGTTACTGTGCTAAATACCAGGAGGTGCACAAAACTTAATAACAATTAACTGAAGTGATTAAAATTATATAACCACATATTGTACAGACCAGGTGTTCTAACTTCTTGCGGCGCAGAAGAGGCTGTTCCTGGAGAACAGAATCAGCCAATACATTCAGAGTTGCTTCCACCTGAACAAGGGTTTGTTGCATCGGAATCATGTCACCATTGGCAGCTGCACACAGTCCAGCTTCCACCTGTAAAATTTATGTTATTTGTATTTTTTTTCACCAAGATGAAGTGTAAGTATAAAACAGGCAACAGCCGTGTTTTATAATAACATTAAAATTTGGATCAAACCCATACACCCACCAAAACATAAAAAAATAAGTACCTGTACTAGGTTCTTGTTTAAACTTGTTGGACAAGTGTCCCTGCATCACCATGTTGGTAGACCCAATAACTGTATCATACTGTACAACATATGGAGATGTCTTCTATCAAAAAGTTTCCCTGTTCAGTATTTCAAATTGATATTCTTAATAAATTCTATACTGTGTACAGCATAATAAATTATAGTTTACATATACTTACCAAGACAGTATACATCTACAATAACTGTCAATTATATTACCTTTGTCAAAATACAGTAATCATATGTTTCAGCTAGTATTACACCATCTGCAAAGTAAGTCTACTTCTAATTATTTTTTTCATGATAATTAAATGTGACAAATTAACCAACGTACCTCTTCACTCCAAGAGATCTGTGCAGCCAATACAACAAGCTGTGCCTGGTATTTGTCACACCACTGAAGGTAGCTTCCAGTGTCAACAGGACCATGTTTAAACTGCTTGATATCTGCGACAGCAGATGCTAAATTCTGTGCAAGTGTCATCCTCATCTCATTTTCTACTTGCTTGAGCCACTCATTAATCTTTGGATAGTTCACAGTTGACACCACTTTGTTGAACGGTACCTGAAGAAAACCTTTATTTATTTCACCGTTTACCCCCATATCTGCCAATGTAGTAATTTAGAAGTGGCATCTAAAGGAAACAATAGAAAAAAGTAAAAGATAATCTGTTTCAAAACATACTAGGCTCCATCCTAAATTCAGCACAGATTAACATATATATACAGGGAGTAGACCATTAATTTATTATTCATATTAAACAAGTACTTTACACACACTGAACACTTACCACTTCACCTTCCCGAGAAGCAATACCAGTGACAACAGTTTCACTTTCATCAAGACTAATAGCAGTGACACCTGCAAACATTTTCTTGAAGTGCTTCTGCAGCCGTGGGATGTTCTTACTGTTGCCGATTATCTCCAGCAGATCCTCATCTCCCACAAAGTAGAACCTGTGGCAGAAGCAATTTTCATTTAAGAAGTTTGGTAGGGATTTAAAGTGGCCACCTGTTGCCATCAATTAAAAAATAATACCATGATTCTAAAAAGGGTAAGATATGTGTTAGGTATATTGGTAAACTACTTTGCTGAATTACACACAATGATGACAATTAAAAAGACCTTCTATTATATAAGTTCTAGGGGCTGAAAAAGAGAGGCAATGAATTTTGCTATAATATGAATACTGATGTGGTTGAAACTTAACAGTAGATGGAGGTGTCATATGAACCTTAGTAAACAGAGAAGTTACATAAGAAATGTATATGATCGCTTCATGTAACAGTGACTGCTTTTGTTTTGAGTGAATGAACAAAAAGTTACCAAAGACCAGATAAATCAAATGAGCAAAGAATAAAAATGCATTATACACAATTATTGGAATTAATGGAATTGTTATGGTAAAGAAGGAAGATGTGGGAAAGATATACATGATGAAAAAGTCAGAGGGATGCAGGGATGAGAGAAAACATGATAGTATGACAAATGATAAGGTGGAGCTTATGGCAGCAGAGAAATAGGTAAACCATTTAAAAGATGCACTAAGTTGATGTTCAGATCCAGAAGAGGAAAACAAAAATACCGAGAGGAACAAGTAAAGATGAGGGTATTAAATTCCATACCCAGTGATCAAATCCTGCTTACCTTGGGAATGAAGATCTTTCTCGTTCCAAATACTCGCCAAGAGCCTTTTGGATCTTGCCCAAGAGGTCAGCCAAGCGCTCCAAGGAACGCTGGACACCTTGAATGTTCAGCACATCCATGACCATTGGAGATTTGCTCACTTTTTTCATCAGGTTCAGAAATTCTGTGCTATAAGCATAAAAATATTGCTATTTACACAGGTAACACAAATAAAATATTCACTTTCAAATACTGTACACTTGTACAGGTACAGTATATGAAATACTACTGTACCTTATATATGTAATGCATAAGCAACAAGTGAATTTTATGGTATTAATCAATGTTTTTCTTATGACATTTTACAAAAAGTACTGGTAAATTGCATAAATGCTTTTAAGCTGCTACCAACAATTGTGATATGTGATTAATTCCTCCAGGTGAATTTCAGAATAATCCAACCTACATATTGTACATGTTTTGAGGCAATTGACACTGTTTGCCCTTAAATACGGTACTTCCTCCCATTTTAGCATTTATTCTCAAGTCATCAGTGAATTCAGTACAGTACTCCGAGTGCTAGAAACACCCAACCCTCTCTAATATCCCACCTTCCAACATTATCTAAATGAAGGAGACGGAGGGCTAACCAGTCACTGAGGGGCTTTTCTGCTTCAAGCAGTTCAAACTTCTAGAAAAATAAATGAATAAAAATCTACTGACACATCACATATGCATGACATTGAAAAGAAACACCTACACCTCTGGTAAGCCCCAGGTGTACCCTAGATTGAAAACCCCTTATCTAGTAGTATAATTAAGATATAACTACAACACCTGCTATTTCAAACCTGACTACATCCTTAAGTATGAATCATAGGGTTCATATAAACTCACCTAATGCTGCCAAAACGTGAAGTCTCAACTGGCAAAAGGGCTTTAATGTCTGAAGAGCCAGAGAAAATTCCTTCTAGATACACCCATCGTCGCTGGACATCAATCCATACATCAAATACAGCATTGATGCGGTTCAGCTTCTCTTCCCATGTGAGTGCTTCCTCTTCAAACTCTCTGTAGTATGGAGACAGTTTCATGGCTGCAACAGAATTAATGTGCTCCTTAACTTTGTTGAAGAGATCATCCCAGCCACGAATCAATTTACACTTGTTCTGGTAGTTGATGAGGTCTAGTTCGTAGCTCTGCCAAGATTCTCGTACTTGTTTCAGGAACTCTTCCAGAGCCATTTCTCCTTGAGCAGTGATGATGACATTCTTTATGACAGCCTCATTCTTCACCAGGTCAATATCCCACACCTGACCTAAGGTTAGATCACTCAACACCCAGTTGACATGTAGCTGTCTCATCAATGTCTTCCAATGCCGTTCCTTGAGGGCATCGCTCTTCAATTCAACAATGGTCATATTAACCTTGGTGTAACCCTGCAGAAGTCTCTTCACAAACTCATAGCTCGAATACTGACGCAGTCGAGCAGGCAGGTCTTTCAACTGGGTAAGAAGGTGATCCAGCTGGGCTCGAAGCTTACGAGGCTGTACAGACAGCCAGGGCTTCTCCTTCATTTCATCAATCTGCTCCCAGATCTTGGCCAGCTCAGCCCAAACTCCCTTTAGATCTTGGAGTTCCTCAAATGCCACAGTCATTCGGTCTTCCGATGTATTGAGGGCACCTGGCTCCTGTAGTTCAAGGGCTTCCTTTGCCTTAGCAACATTATCACGATCATCCTTCAGACGTGTAAACTTGCTCTCATACAGTATGAGACGTTGCAGAGCTTCATCTGGACGCAAGTGTCCTTCCACTGGTTTTCCATGCTCCCAATCTTGGAGGAAATCATTGGTTCGTGATTCCACAGCTTTGTCCTCGGCAACAATCTTAAGTTGCAAAGATGCCACCTGTGTCTGGATGCTCGAATCTTTACGTCGAATGATCTCATTAAAGGCACCCCATTCACCTTCAATGTTATCAACATGAAGCCACTGATTAGGGAACTGGAACCTCTGGCGCTCCAAAATGCGCTGACCCTCTTTGTACATGTCAACGTGTTTCTCCCAGGATTTCATCTTGCGTTTCAATGATTGTACATATGTGATGAGTGTTACAGCATCAGAAGTACTTGCAGCATCAATACTCTGTTGTTCTAATTCACTCCTACTCTTCGACACCTGTTGAAAGCACAAGCATCAATGTTGATGTATCTAAGACCTCAATCTCCTATGTAATATTTAAAGTTCAACATCAATTAATTATCCTAGATTACATTTTTGCCAATATACCTTTTTTTGTCTCAACCAACCAACCCTATTTTGACAAAAAGCAGGGAGACCCATTACCCTGTACACTGCCCTGTCACTTGTTCTATTTGTCATGGGAGAATATCCCTATTTCCTCTAATACATGATTAATCTCTTGCTGCATATGTAAATAAATGCACATATCTTAAAAAGACCATAATTCTTATCCCAATTGACATGGACTTAGACTATTTAAGCTTCTCTGCACCAATCTACAAAGACAATCCCTCAGCTGAAAAGGGGTAAATTGAATGTATCATCTCTCAAAATGCAGTAAACCTTTCTAGCATCTAAAAAAATTACTGTCGTGTTTTTGTTCCATCACGTTTCGGTAGGCATTTTGTTCTTCTATAAATATAAAAACAACTTATACAAAATTAATTAGCTAAACTACATTTCTTACAATTCTTTTTAAAGAAAACAAAAATTACCTGTGCATGGAAGTGTGTCATCTCTTGGCCAAGAAGTTGACCAAATTTGCTAAGGACATCTTTATGCCATGAATCATACTTAAGAGACACTTTGCTCTGAACCTTTGTGTAATCAACAACAATGGGGCCAAAGCTGCGTCTTGTATCTGAAGTATCAAAGGTTGTTCGGCACTGTTTGATGTCTTGCAACAGCTTCATCCATCTGAGAGGAAAAAAAGAAGTTAATAATCATCACACACGGGTTTGTCATTATCAATTTATCAGAGATAACGTAGCAGGTTAGCTGGTCTACAACACCACCATGGAAAGGAGAATTAAATAATAAGTACCTTCATGAATTGTAATTGTATTAATATTACCTCAGTGAACAAAAGGACAGCACCATGAAGTGAATACAAGTCAATCATAATCTTGTCCAATTGGCACCGGCTCTTATTTGAGAAAAATCAACAAAACCGAGTACCGGTAGTAATTCTGATTGACATTTGAGATTTTGGTGCATCATTCCTGTAGGCTTCTCGTAGTAGTCCATCTCCCCTTAGTTACATAGCAACTGCCCATAGAGCAGCGCTTAATGTCTATTTTTCCTCAACATGCAAGTTGAAGATACTCTGTGCTAAGCATTCAAAAATTGTATCTCGCTATCCATCTCGCACATTAATACCCTCCAATGTGTACTACTGTTCGCCTGCTAAGTGTTCTCCGAAGAAAAAAAAATCCAGTGCAGTTCTTCCGTGCTAAAAGGTCACAACTAGCCCAGTGCGTCCGAGGGGATGATGTTACAAATACTGCGGTGCAGGTGTGTTAAAAATAATTACTGTATTACAAATGAATAATAAAATACTCACTTAGAAACATCATCTCCCAACTGTCCATATAGGTGATCAGGCTGCAAGTCCCAGAGAGCTTGATACTGAAGCCATTCCTTCACATAGTTGGTCACTTCAAATACAACCATGTCTACAGCATGATAGGCAGCCTTAATGTACACGTGTTCATCAGGCAATTTAATAAGTAAATTCCTGTACACCTGAGCAGTTGGGCGATCTAAGCCAACCTGTGAAATGAATAATTTGCAATAGAAAATTCATTCTGCTTACAACTATCATTGTTTTTATTATTCTGTGCCACCAGATGATTATGCAAATATGACCAATAAAAGCAGGAGTGGATGGATATGCTGACAGAAATATATGCTTAAAGGAGTGACAGTGGGGAATACAAGGTTAAATTCATTACTCGTATACATGGAGGCAGGATAACTGAAGGGATATAGAATTATTGGACATTAGTTGTGGATAAAATATTGAGATGAAACTTGACGTGGATGTGCTACAATGGGTGGTGCATGACGCACCTAACCATTACCGGGTAAAAATGAAATTATGAATGAAAAGTTCGAGTGACAGCACCTTAAAGAAGGGATAAGGTAAAGTGTGTCAGTGAGCTGAGGAAGGAGAATGTAGCTGAAACATTGAAGGAAATGATGTAATGATTAAGGAAAAAGTGAATGGTTCAGGAGTAGCCTTAGAAAGTATTTCTAAGGTGTCAAAATACAGAAAATAGTAAACTAGAAATGTCTTCAAATGAATACCATAAAAAAATAGAAAGTGACAGCATATTAGGGAGCAGATATTTAAGAAGAGGGCGAGTAAGCTGACCATGTACGAGTCAGGCAGCATAAAAACCCATATTGGCTAAACACTCTACAGTCAGGAAATCACACAGGAAAATTTTGGGGGATATAAAGGTGATAACTGGAGATGAATGTAAAGTACCCTTTAAAACAGTGAAATCCTAGCCAACTATACCAGACTGAAGATAAGTTCATGAATAATGTCTAATAATAATGAAGCTTCCAGTCAGTGAAATGTTATAAACTTCTCTCCACATACCTGGTAACGTGTACTCTGGATACGATTTTGGCTAGTCACAATTGCCTGCCAGCTGAAGAACTGCTGCATGATTTGATAACGAGCTTCTTCAATAGTCGGATGCATATACATGGTCTGGTTGGTGATACGAACTTCTTGCACAACTTGAGTAATCTGTATGGAAAGAAATGATAAGTTAAACACCTCTGACCAAATTTGTTTAAGATGATTAGCAAAAATATATGAAATATTAAGGTAAAAAAAATCCAGATTCAAGATATATTATGCCCTGACCTTTGGATCTCCTCCTGGCTTGTGAGTTGGTTTGTCTGGTGTGTCAGTATCCATAGGAATGTCAATATCCTCATCCTTTTGCCTCTGTCCCTGCAGTGCTGCAGTCCATGCCTGCATACCAGCCTGAAGTCGCCCAGCCAATTTCTTCTCAACCTGTAAAGGGACAAATAAATTCAATTATTACACAAACCCATTACGCAGCTTACACAAGTAACGGATAGAAGTGTAAAATTTTATAACAAAGAAGCTACCACTGGTTCAAATTTCTTTCTCTTTAGATAAGCATTACAAAGTTAGGAGAATGTCTTCAATGGTAGTGCACCTAATGACAGGAAAAATAATAAACTACAACTGATTCCTAACAGCCAACCTAAATGTTTTATAAATAAGTGGCTCCTCAATGTACCATTGAATGAAGTACCACACACCAATTTTCCTGAAAAGTAACCCACCTGTTCATCTAGTCGTTGTACCCAAATGTGAAGGTTTGAGTACTGGTGGAGAGACAGGTCATCTACGGCCTTCTGGATCTTGTTGAGAATCTCAGCAAAAGTGAAATGTGCATACTGGCATGTATCAAGGGACCTCACATCAATATCCAGCTGCTCTTCCAGCACTAACAAGTCATCCACCTGAGGGTTATAAATACAGTTGCAGATTTACTTCACGCAACTCTTATCATTCCAAGCAGAACAAGAAAGGGTGAGAGACAAATATCTTGGTTAAGACAAATGGTGGAGGCAACAGGGAGAACTAGCTAGTTTCAGGCAGGTGTAAGTGGGATGTTTATATGTGGATGATGTAGAAATAAAAGTTACTTAGATTGTACAATTAGAGAGGGAAAGTGGAAGTATGAGCAATGATTAGTAGAAAATGGAAGCATTATCACGAGTTGACCAAAAAAGAAAAGAAACCCAAGTACAGAAGCGAGTAAAGGGAATTAGTAAAGGACAGTAGTAGTAGTGGTGAAGGGCTGAAGTACAAGTGGAAACTAAAATTGTTGAGAGAGGAGGGAGGGGAAACATTGGTAAGTGAGCTACAGATGCAAAAGTGAGGCTGAGAAAGATTGAAACATTAGGTTTTTATGGCAAATGATGTCCCCAATTCATCCAGTATTTTGTCCATCTCTTCACACTGGTTTTTAACACTTATCAAATGATAGGAAAAAGATTAAATTGTAGATTAAAAAATATGTAGCAGACCTCTCAGTGTTGTGGCCTATGTAAATTTGGTCTCCCCAGAAATATCCACAAATCACTTTTCCCCAAGGCAGGGCAAGCAAAGCCCATAAAGAAAAAAATCTTCTTTCTATTGTGATGCTGTCATAATACATGTAAAATAAACAAGGTACTGACTGAGATTATATAACACAACCCTATCTAAGGTAACCACAATTAAACAAAGCTTTATTTTCTTACCTTCTCTTGGAAGCTGAAGACACACTCAGCAAGACGTTGCACATATGGATCTAGTTTGTAAGACTCCCAGACCAATGACATACCCTGTCAGAAAGAAAGTGTTGTAAAAAGAATGTTACAATTACGGTTAATATTATATTCAGTTATGCAATTTGTTGATTTCTTGTGTCAACAATGAATGACCCATTATCTGAAAATTATTTATTAATCAATACACTTAATAGTATTTCTTACAGTTAGGTTAAAACTTTGAAATACTAATGACAAATTTTCACTTACCTCTGAAACAAGCCCCTGAACTTCCTTCCGCATTCCAGCTACAAGCAGCAAAATGTTGGTCTTGTCTTCCATCTGAAACAGATATAATACAAAAAAATACTGTAAACAAAAAAAAAATATAAAAATGACAAATGCCAATAAGCATGTCATATTTAATCCACAAATCCTGAGATTCAATATATTGTACTGTATATTCCTTCAGTCATTTATCACAAATGATCCAAGTATCATCAAGTTCTCATGATTAAAAGAGACTTGCAAAATCTTAATGTGCATCAAGACTTTACTTAGCTAAGTGGAAAATACTTTACCTTAATACAAAATATATATAAATATTACTTAAAATCTTTCAGAATTACCTGCAAAGAAGCCTGTGTTTAGTGTCATCTATGCATTAAATTTTTGCTATTAATATACAAGTCAATACCAGCTATGTTAAATTTCCTCAAACACATGAAAACCCCATGCTGGTTAAGCAAAAAAAAACAGCAATCAAACTCTATAACCAGCG
The DNA here is from genome assembly GCF_018991925.1 of Homarus americanus. Taxonomy (NCBI): domain Eukaryota; kingdom Metazoa; phylum Arthropoda; class Malacostraca; order Decapoda; family Nephropidae; genus Homarus; species Homarus americanus. The sequence goes on from NW_024744839.1 coordinate 3,168,670, forward strand.
AATATTAGGATAATTATATATGGCAGTAAATTCTAAGCCATATTACATTATATAGGGCTTTGAACCTCTTATTGTGCACCATCTGTATGAGGGCTAGCAAGGCTCTGTGGATAAACTTATGACCCACACGACATATCCGACATGCATGCCCTTGACATTATTAGTAAATCCACCATGCAAGTCACCTCTATTTAAGTCTTACATTTCACACAAGGTTTCCAAAGTTACTAGACAAATATCCTCTTCACATCATGCGCAGCCACCATATAGTGCTTCACCAAGCTCCGTAATAAAGGGGACGAAACGATAAGATGTAAAATAAATTTCAAGAGTCCATAAACTGTCTTGTATGATTATCTACAACCATAAATACAGAAGCTGTCAAATAGGAGAGCATTTATTTGTATCATCTATGGGACTCAAAAGCACTTGGCAATGAAGCAGACTTTCTGTATTACTATAAATCTGTCATAGTACGTTGCAAACTACTGGATGCCAATTACATATTTATCACAGCCACGGGGTAACGAAGCAAGGGTACCAACGTAAGGGAAAGCCTCAGAATAGGTTTATATGATGTCACTAAATTTTCTAATAATACATAACTAAATGATATCCAACACAGATTAAGTTCAGATATTTGTATATACTCTTTTACAAACTAAGGGCCTTTCTTGAACAAATTACTGAAAAAATTTAATTTAAAGTCATTCAAGACGACAATCTTAATACAGTACATGACACAGCCAATTTCCTGATCATATCTAGTTAATGAGTATACAGTATATGCTAAGTGTCTGTGCTTATAGAGCTATAGTAAGCAAGGGAAATGAAAGTGTAATTGAGGGATGTATAAGAGTAAAATTCAGTGTGGAAGTACATCATAGACTATTGCCTCTGCCCTCACATGACATGTCCCACCAGCTTCTGTCAAGCTGACTATCATTTAATAACTGATAGTCTTATGCATATTTCGGCTTCTTACTATCTAATTACTCTTTCCTTAATAAGAGATAAAATTCTTAGGTTATTATAGAGTAAGACTCTGAGGCCTATCATTTGTCTGTCAATTTTATCAAGCAAAATCTGTCATGTGAGGTGCAGCCAAGGTCAGGGATACAGTCAAGTGTTGTGATGGACGAGAGAGCGCGGTTATGGCAAGAGTTACACTGATGAAGCCACACAGATTCTGACAAGACGAACATACCAACAAGGACGCTTTGATGGCAGGGCTGTGTGGTCCACCCCGCGACAACAGCTGTGGTACCACCATAACATCAATTATCAATACCAACAAGGTAGATGTTGGTTGTCAGGTTTGGCTAGTTAGTTGTACAAAATTTCAGAGATGCTCTTCATAAATAAAAAAAAGTTTTGGGGAGGGGAGGGGATTAAGTAATGAAAAGGCAATTCGTTTAATACACACATCAGATTATACCACTCTTCATAAGATCCTATTCACACAGTTATTATGGGCATACATCTAATTGTTTGCTATTTTCCATTAATCGTCTATTATTCTCCTTACTAAACAAAAAGTTTCTTTTCAAAACTTACATTAACAACATTCATTATTTATTATTATTTGAAGCACTAGATTTGTATATCCTGAGAAGCCATAAGCTATAACCCCTCTCAAACTATCTTCTATATATGAGAAAGCAAGAGGCCTGCCCCATGATGCAAAAAAAAAAAAAAAGCCACTTCAAATATCAAAGAAAACAACACACTAGCCAGCATCTATCAACAGCATGAGCAAGCTGGGAAAACTTCCAAAACACCACTCCAATTCACTTAAAGCTAAAAATCATTTACAGTAAGATTTGTATTTGAAGTGGTTTTTCTCTACACTGGAAAAGCTTTGGAGCCTGCAGTACTCCCATTCATTTTTTATTTTATTCTGTATTACTCAATGTGTACAATAATTTAATTATTTACTCAGGTTGAATGAGAGTACTGATGCTGTCATTTGATTTGAAAGCATCTGGGAAAGGCTCTGTCCTTACCTTCTCCAGAGTTCTCTCGTAGGTGCGGACGCTCTCTATGAGGGAGATTGCAAACGGATACAGCTGGTTGGCTTGATGTGCCTTGTTGACAATAGCTAGGGGCACTCTGAAGCCAAGGTTTTTCAGGTTCCGCACCTAGAAAATAAGACCATACATTCATTGTCCTTTAGTTTTAATTACTTCATGTGTGAGAATTTTAAAAATAGTGACAGAGTTAACCTAATAAAAATATTTTCCCCATCAAAAATCATTCATATCAATTAATATCTTCCACATTATCATGTCGTGCACTCTGGTACCCTATAATGACTTCCCAAATACCAACAGTCCTTTACTCATTTTCAGACACCTACAAAAGTAAACCACTTCCACACACACACACACACTAACCTTCTGTTGTTCCCCCAAATTTTAAAAACTGCACATACTGTTAAATCATATTGTATTCACATAGCCATGTACCATATCCCAGAAGCTTATACTTCAGTGGTTATGCTTTCCAAATGTTCACACTTCAGATAGGTACTTAATTCTGCAAACTATCCGTAATCCTCAAACTATCCCATTTCCCAACTCAACAGCGATGTCAGACTACAGTATTTCATTCAGCACAGACACACCCCTTACACAAGGGGTTAAAGATATAACTTTTACCATGCCTTTCATAATATATCTTCACACAAAAGCTCTTCAGTATTTCTAGCCTCATCTCCAAAGTTTTACAAAATTGTACATCTTGAAAACTCAAATTTCATTCCTCTATCTTCTGCTTTTAACACAACCCAAATCTTTAAACTCAAGCACATCTCCCTTGTCTGTCCCTCCGATATCACAGTGCATTTTCCTATTGTAAAACACAAATATTCAGTGAAATAACCCCTCAACATTTCTAGTATTTGATCAAAAATTCTCAAAAAATCATTAACATGGAGTTACAGCCTCCAAACATTGTTGAGTCACTTGTTTACAATGCCTGGGAATTTGGGAGATGTTCCTTTTCAGCCAGTACCAATGAGAAATTTAGATGGGTAAAATTGCCAAGTATTTTACAGTACAAGACTCTTATGAAGGCCTGAATACCAATTACTTCACACATACAAAGTACATGGAACTTACCTCCTTAGAAAGAGTGATGATCTCAGGCAGGAAATTTACTTTCAATTTGCATTCATTTCCTTTGCCAGTCTTTGAGCGATGCATTTCAATTGCAAAGATGCGGCCAGACACACCTAAGTTACGTTGCTGAACCTTAAAAGGGGTTGGATAAAATGTAGGTTATATATTTACCTTCTTTTTTACATATACACCTGTACTAAGAAATGCCACAAAGAGCTATAAATTTTATAAGCTGTTTCACCCTCGTGTACTAAAAGTTAATTTCCTGAATGACCATCAGAAAGTTTGAGAAATATGTAATCAAGAAATAGAAGCCACTAAAATTTCTGGGAAAAAATGCTGTATTAAGCGAGGACACTATGTTGAACACAGTTGTCTGCCCCCAAAAATTTATTACAATTAACCATGAAAACTCACATCAAGGAAAGAGTTCTATCCTACCACCACATATATTGCAATACTTCATTTATTAATCTATTATCACCCATGAAGAAAGGTTTACACTGCTAAAATAAAACTTAAAATATTTGAAAGTTTCTTACCGTTTATAATATCGCTTCCCACTACCGAGTTAAAAACAAACGCGCAAAAAGAGTCAACACTGCCCCAAGTATTGAAATGGCTGAAGGCCAACTCACCACACATCACAGCAAAATAAACAGTGTACCCCAATAACCTGCCTGGCCATGAAAATGAACCCATGATTTGGAGCCAAAGCACAAGTGAGCCAGACACCCTACATTAACTTAGCAAAGTAAACATACTAGTAGTAACTGTTTCATCATTAGCTACCAATTTGTTTAATAGGATAGGTTTTTTTTATTTCAACATACTTCTTAAGCAACAAAAACATACCTTTCTTGCCCAGTCATCAAAAATGTCTTGAGTGTTCAGTTTGAGCCTAAAGGAGTCTCCATCTCCCTTGAGTTTCTGTCCTTCAACGTGACTCTCCCAGCCTTTACCCAAGACATCCTCAACTCGCCTCATGTAAGCAGTAAGCTGTCGATCAATTTGCTTGGCCCATATAATGGAACCTGACACAGGAGGTATGTCTCGAACATGACTCATTCTACATGACTTGCTTTGAGGATACTGGACCTGAAATTAAAAATAAAATATATAAATAAAATTTTGTAAACCTGACACAGGAAGTATGTCTCGAAAATGTCTCATTCAATCTGACTTGCTTTGAGGATAGTGGAGCTGAAATTTATTAAATCAAATTCTGTAGATCTGGTGAAAAATCAAGCCACTAACACTTTGAGTACCAATGACCTTCATAACAAAAAACTTTAATGAAATTTATCACTACTACAGTACTATGATTTTGCTCTTCACTCTGCTACTAATTTGGCTTTATGGCTAAAGATATAGGTATTCAATACTACTACAACTGCCTGGAATATAAAAAATAATCCCATTAGTTTTTGTGAGAATCCATCTCAGACCCAAAAACTCTAGACTACACACCTGCAATAATGACTTAAAAAACATTAATAAAAAATCTGCACTTGTTTATGTGCCATAAAATATTAAGACATTCAAGTAATGGAAATAGTATATTTCTTTCTTTAACTTAATACTGTACTACCATGTACAGTACAGTATATAAAGCAGCACCCACCTTAAATTTTTCATGTAGACTCTCAATATCATCCTTCACTCGCTGAATGAGCTGTGTTTGATATTCTCTGATGGCCCCTCGAATGTGAGGGCGCACAAACAAGGCGTTGAAGCGAGAAAATATGCGAAACATCTCGTTGGCATTCTTTGCTGTACCCAATTGGTCTCTGAGACGAGCTGTTATGCGTGTCTGAAAAGCAAAGTTGTAAGAATATGGAATGAAAGCCAACACAGTACAGTAGTTGCATGTGAATAATCCACATCAATGACACCAATTTATTGCATGTTTACTCATAACTTTGTAGTCTTAATGTTACAATCACACTTTGGTGCATAAAGATGTAGAAATACATGAGTGTAGGTATTAAGAAAAAAAAACAGCCGCCAATACTAAGTACAGTACAGTACAAGCGGTCCCTGCTTAACATCAAGGATGTTTATTTTATTTATATATTCAAAAGGAAAAATACAACAATTAATGAGCTGATATATAGTCCTAACCAAATAGTGCCCCTATGATTTGTGGGTATATTAATGTTAAAAAATAAATAAATAAAACTAAATTGGAACCTTTGTCAACACAAAACAGAGCTTCAAACAATGACTTTATATTATAACAATATTGTATATACTGTAAGCTACACTGCTGATACACTTACCTCCACACGGTCAATCCTCTCATCATAACGCTTCAGAGCTGCTTCCCACATTTCTGTGCCCTCTTTGCTTATATCCAGTCCATCAACTTCTTTCACATTTTCATAAGCTAGATTCACCTAAGAGACAAAATTCAAATTTTGGTAACTGGCCATGTGGATCGTGTGAATGATGAGAGATTTAAGATTTTTCAGAGCGGAGGTACAGTATACGTGCATAAGATGAAAAATGGATTAATAACATTTTGTTCGCTATACTCATTTGATGGCATAATAAAAATAAATTATTGCACATCATATGCAAGGGAAGTGTGTTGTATGTGACAAAGCAAATGGTTATTAAAGCATTCTGGTAATGTAAAATGTAATCAAAATTACTGTCCTGTCAGACAAGAGAGGAAAAAATGAGAAAAATGTACACGCAAGTCATAAATCTTAAAATATCTAATATATTCATGCATATAGGTATGAAACACAACATTAATATGACTTGTAACAATAATGAGGCTGCTGCATTAAAAATTAAATACTGTACCATGTTAATTAATCCATCTCCTGTAGGTTACCACCCCTTAAAATAATTTACCCAAAGATTACCCTCCAGCTTCACTAAATACATTTCAGGATCCTTAAAGAAGCTTCTAAAATTATTAAATCTATATCATATAAATGTAATATATACCCCCATACCTCTTCAATAGCATTCAAATCAGCAGCATCCATCTCTGGTTTGAGTTCTGCAGTGTCACCATCTGCCAAAGTTGTTGTCTTTACTACAGTAGGACGAAGAACTCTAACAATAACAGTTCGCAGCTGCTCATGCTGACGTCGGAACTTGCGCATCTGTTCCATGCGTAACTGCAACTTCTTATGAGCAGGAGATACACGCCACACCATCTTGAGTTGTTCATCTCGCTTTTTCTTCACAATATCCCTATAAAAATAATGGCACTGATATCATTAAATAATTAAGAAAAAATCCTAAATTCTATAACAATTAAAATGTTTACCTCGGGGAAACTAATTATTACCTTTGAGAATTGCTGAAGTTTGCTCCATAAAATTTGCATAAACTCCTTAACATTTTCAATACAATATGTTACAATGTAACCATGGCTTTCAAAAACATAAAAGTACAGTACAGTATACCATTGTGAAAATAAAATTTATACATACCGTAGAAGGCCCTGAAGTTTCTCATACTCATCATCCCAAGTAATAAAAACATCAAAGCACTGGCTCATCACCTTTTCAAACTCATCAAATGCAATGTGCATGAGGCGGCGAGTTCCCAAAACCTGCACGATAAAAGAACATTATACTGTACTTATAGATTCAGATTTGCCCCCGAGGGGGCTAGTTTATTGGGCACCCCCTTACATCCTGTGCAAGGTGAAGCGCAGAAGCGTTTACAGCGCCCAACAGGGAAGTAGCTGTACTTATAAACTCCCATATTATTCAAACTATATTTTTTTTTGTTTCAAGACAGCAGAGCAAAGTTCACCATTTTATTCACTCAACAGCTATCACTACTCTTTTGGCATAGAACTTCAGATTTTAATACATTTGACAATATGTACAATTTACTATGGTAATGTAGCTACAGTATTTAAAATGATTCCCAATGCTGAAGACCTTTTTAATAGCCTTTGTACAAAACTTCTGTAATGTTGATACTGCCATTACTACAATTCATATGGATTTACTTCAGTTATTCTCCAGCAAATTGTACATACGTACTTCTGTCCAAAGCCAGTATCACCTACATAATATATATCCAATTCCGTTTCTAACAAAAAATTCCACAATACAAACTTTTAAGATTTGGGATGACAAATCTCTTGATATAGCCTCTACCAGTCTTAAGGCTCTCTGAATAGGATACTTTGTGGATCTGATCTTCCGTAGGTGGTTAAAGATGGCTTGTACAGCCGAGCGGATTTTCTCCAGCTCAGTTGCTGCCAAAAGGTCATTCAATGGGAAATCCTTCATGAGTGGTGCATAATCATTAACTGTTGCTAAAGCTTGCTTCAAACCTGTAATAAAGGAACATAATATTAACTTCAATAGCCAATTACATTAAGAAACAAATTATTTTGTTACTAATGATGACAAAGGCATTAGCTACAACAAATCTTGACCAGAATTATTCACCTGTATCAGTATCAAAAGAAACGGTGGCATGGAAACGTTTTCCATGTTTCAATACATCCAGAGTGAGAGCCACCTCTAAACTCTCTCTCTTATCTTGTATCTTGAGGAGGGCCCGCTCCAGGTTGAGCCAGAAACTGATTTCTTGTAAGGCTGTGCCACTTGATGGGTCTCTATCCAATTTTGTTACCTGATTCCCCAAGACATTACAAAATATTAGAGAACAAACCACAAATATTTTATAAATACTGTACTGTATATGTACTAAAATATATTAAAAAGCATGTGATTTATGATTCGACAATTTCACTGATACAGTATATCACTACAGTATAGACAAAACAGATTAATCATAAATACATTGCAGTCAAAATTAATATCCAATGGAAATACTTATCATAAATAGGACATAACTGGCTGTTTCATACCAATACATATATACTGTAATTAGCATAATGTGCTAACTTACAAAAAAAAAAAAAAAGATTGGTCACTTTTTTGTGAAAAATAATATAATACAATACGGTACACTGATCCGTGGTTTGTGCATTACAAATTTAAAGCAAATACGAAGAAATTCTGCCAAAATAGTCCAGAAAATATAAAACCTTAAATAGACCACCAAGGGATAACTTCATCCTTATATTATACATCAAACTGATGATGCCGATCCATGATTCAATCCCGATATAAAGTGGTTAGGACACTGCAGTGAAATCCTCTGGAGAAAAGATCAAATCCTTGCCTTACAGCATTTTTCATCTATAAATCAGGATGCTAAGTAAGATTCCTTTTCACTTCCACTCACTCTCTCTTACAGCTCCCATAAAACTTTAAATTAAAAATACCTTCTGTATCTCCCTGATCCACCGAGCCACTCCATTTTGGAGCTGGTTGAGGAAATTTGAATCTTCAACTCTATCACCAAAGTCAGCAACTTTAGGACGTGTTCCTTCATCAGCACACTTCTTGATAACCTGTAGATAAAGTAAAAAGCAGCAAATCAAATTTCTATGAAGAAAAAAAAAAAAGACTCTTATACTTACCACATTTAACACAAAGACAGTTCACTCTATTAAAGCACTATCATTTCACCTACATCTAGCATCACATTCTAAATTTCTTTACAGATCTATGTGAACACTATAGTTAATCATGGGGCTCAGAGTGATATGTTACACTCCTAAATTTTTTATTACAAATTTTCAGCCATGAAGAAGAATAAAACTTTACAAATTTCTAGTTATTTGGTCTTGCATTCCTTCAGACAGAACCAAGAGAAGACTTCCTACACTCACTCTTATTGTGATATGGTTTACTTTGTTTTGTTTCTGCCAATGTTTTACTCATCATGCTTATCACATACTCCACTCTATACAAACATGAATACTTTAATACCTGTATATACTGTACGTTTGCCCTCCAATGACAGCATAACATCAAAAGGCATAATGTTATGTTCTTATGTTCCTAATTCAATACGTTTAACATTGCTAAAATCCTTTGGCACTGAGAATGACCTTGATATACAAATTCATTACACACAGCAGGAGACTCACTTGTGCAACAGTTGGATGGATGGGCAAAGATATATCTGGAATATCAATGTTCTGTTGTAAGTGCAGGAGACCCATTTCTAGCTCTGCAATCTTTTTCTCAACTGATGGTGCCATCTTGTCTCCATCCCTATTTGGCGTGAATAATTTCCAAATTAAAATTATATATTATTCTCTTCAACCATTCTATTGCAATGAAATGTATTTAAAAATTGAATACGGTATAGTACAAGATACAGCTTAACAGACGATATATAATGTACAGTATTACAAAGTATTTACTCCAGGTACATACATGGTTTTCATTCCCTTACCTTTCAATTTTGCCGGACTCTTTAACAAAGGATTTGAAATAAGGAGCAACAGCATTTGCTACAATTGCATGGAGTGTTTCATATGGAGAGCCATCACTCAGGTTTAAGGTTCGTATCTGGGACGATATGGATTTGTCTGCTTCAATCACTCCACCACGCTTGATACAAAGGATACTGAAAAGGTAAACATACATGTAAGACCACAAATATATATATGAGGTGAATATGTGGAGTATTTCCATCTGCTGTCTCCGCTCCTTCCAGGCACTTTCTATCTAAAATTTTCCAGCATCAACCTCTCCTCCAAATCCCTTCCTTCCTTCCTTTTTACATTGATCCACCCTCAGCCAAAAAGTGGAAACAAAGTAAATAAATTTCTTATATCATTAGATTCTCATGAAACTTGAAGGATATTTTCAAATGCTGTATCCTAAGACATCTATTATCTATCCACCACGTAGGTATGAATTTCATAAAATCCTATAATACTGTAAGTAGAAATTTCATAAAACAAGCTTGAAAAGCAAATAAAACAACCCACATTTACCCTGAGTAGAGTAGAGCTTATAGTGTTCTGCATTCAGAGAGAGAGAGAGAGAGAGAGAGAGAGAGAGAGAGAGAGAGAGATTGAATCTCTGTTTTGGCTGCTGATTAAAAAAAAATGGTGAAGCATACACACCTGTTCATCTTTATTGAGGAGAAATGTACTCCAGTTGATAAATGAAACACCACATCTTTTTCTTCTTCCATCTCACTGCCTTCTTCAGTTTCTTCTGTAAGTAAATTTTATATGTCATTCTAAGTCTGTATACTGTACATGTAACAGGTAGTTAAAGTACATATTCAAAAGTCCCAATTCTAGCAGAGCATAAACATATGGTATCACACCTACCAGCCCCACTGCTTCCCACAAGCATTTAACCCTCTCATGCATGCAAATAAGTTTTTAAGTTTCTGAGACCATGACAAAAGTCATATGGGACCTGTTATTACCCTCCACTGCAGTCTGAGCATCTTCGTTCTGTGGCCAATTTATCCAACAAGACTTTATTTTTTTTTATTTTTTTATTTATACATCACTGGCTCCATTATTGCATTGGTTTTAACATTGCAGAAAAAATAGGCTGAGAATAAGACTATTTTTTCACTCTGAATACAGATAAATTTTTATTTGTTCCCAACATCATACTATCTCGGATATTTTTGCATAAACCTACCAAGTGATATCAGTTATACAGCAGATGTGGAATTTTATGAGCTTTCCAACAGAGGCTTTGTAATTTTGATATGACTAATAATTGAAATCACTTAATTTAATCTATTTCACCAGCTACCCTGCAGAATTCATCCAGCATTTATCTATGTTGATGCAACAAAATACAGCAGTTAAACATTTCACTGCAGTCTGCTATACTAGTTGTGGGTTTAATAAATCAGAATACTAGAGCAAAGAATAAAAAGAGGGAAGCTGCCTTATTTAATTTCCCAAGTTAGGCAAGACATTTCATTTACATTTACCTGTATTAAAGTCAAACTGGGCACAAAAATATTGTAGGTCATTACTCTACATCCAAACTCGGAAATATTCTAGAATTCAGACACTGCCTGGGCCCAAGTACAGTACTTCAGATTCTTGAGGTTTGAATATAAGGAAAAGGTCTACTTAATGCTCCGGGTGTATATCCTGGTGTGCAAGGGAAAGATGAAAAGTGTGATGGGTATCTGTACATATAAACCTTAGCCTGGTACAGTATAAATAAAATTTAAGTTGTAAAAAGTAAACCACATTGCTACAGTACAGTATATGCATAGCCAGTGCCTGTAAAGCTAAAAAAAATGAGGTAACCAATACTAAGACAAAAGGCAAGTGAGGAAAAGAAGCACTGTATTACCTCTCTTAATTATGAAATTCATTCTGGTCAAAGTAAAATACCTCTAAAATAGATCCTGTATAATCTGTATTCTTTGTACTGTACTGTACACTACTGTACTGTTAGGCAACAACAAATTACCTTTGGTGGCAGATCTCTGGACGAGAAGTGACTTTGCTTGTGGGTCTGCAACAAATTTTCGAACAACATCTTGATACTGTGGAGCGTTGAGAGCAGCTTGAAGCTCAGAGGATGCTTCATCATCATCTTCCAGCATAACAGAAGCTACTCGTTTCACATAGCGTATGACTGCATCCACCTCTGCTACAGCCCCCACTGTTTCAAGAACTCCCCCTCCATCTCCTGTAATAAATATCATAATATTGTACTGTATACTGCAAGAATACAGATGCAGGTAAATTAGACATGATCACTGAATTTTATTTTAATCAGTCATTAAAAGCAACACTTTTTAACCCATTTCCACCATCTGTAAATACATGCATCTTTACCATGTTTAAGATCTTACTTTAGTTTTGGCAAGGTTTTAATGCATAGTGGAAGGGGAGCAAGGAAAAACAATTGCCGACTTTAAGAATATATTGCGGTGTTGAAATTTCAATGGCATGACAACAGATGAGATGTGAGTGATCAGATGGATGATAGCAGGGTTAATGATTTCCAAGAGCACAAAATCAACTGTACGGTATATGTCTTGACTCTAATACACAGTCGTTCGATTCATGAATTTTTTCCACAGATGTTCTTAGTATTAAGTATTTTAAGAGTCAACATTAACTAGAACTTAACCTAACCAACCAAAGAGACCTACCTAACCTTACTTATCTTTCCAGCTGGTTAACCGGCACAATATTTCTGGTAAAGTTTTACTTTCACACAGCATGGGAATCTTAGGAATTTTAACTATGCAATCAATAGTTTAGACAATGTTAAGACACTTTGCAAATGCTTATATATACTTTTTACTTTTACTTTTATCATCTTCACCACTGATCGGCTGGTTAGCCACTTGGGCGATCGGTCATGTCTCTGTTACCCACTGTTGGCAAGTACTGGGCATGTACTGGCTACTGAATGCATCTGAACCTGCTCCTGTGCTTATCAAGTCTGGTCCTGAAAGAGCTCACACTCGGTGCCATCACAACACACTCTGGTAGATTGTTCCACAGGTTCACAACTCTCACTCCGAAAAATTTACCCCTCACAGTTTCCTGGGCTTGCGGCTTCTTCAACCTTGAGCTGTGACCCCTTGTGGGGCGAGCATTCGCCAGCTCCAGGTAAGGGCACTCGACTGAGTACGGTAGTGCCCTCTAAGATGCTTATAAACCTCAATTAGGTCTCCCCTTGCCCGTCTGTAGTATAAGCTAGGCAATTTCAGGCGCTCTAATCTCAGGGTAGCTGAGGTGCTGCAGTGCAGGCACCAGTCTGGTGGCCCTCCTTTGGACATTTTCAATCAACTGACAGTCCCTGGCATATCTCGGGGACCAGACAGGGTGACAGTAGTAGTACTCCAGACGGGGAAGCACTTCACTCTTGAAGATCATTACAAGGGACGGACCGTCTAGATATCTGAACGACCTTCTTACAAGATCTAATAATTCAGTTGCCTGATTTACCTTCTTCTCGCAATGGCCCGAGAACTTCAGCTCATTGTCAGCATACACACCTAGGTCCTTTTCACGTTCAGTCAATTAATGCAGTTTCTTCATCCCGTTGGGACATATGATACGCCTCCTTACAGTTTATGTCCCTGGTGTATCGTCTTACACTTTGCGACATTGAATCTTAAGCAGCCATTTCTACGACCATTCTTCAAGCTCAGAGATCCTTCTGCAGCTCTTCACAGTCTGTGTGGTTCTTAATTTCCAAAAATAACTTGGCATCATCCGCAAACATTTGTATAAGAACATAAGAATGGAGGAAACCGCAGCGGGCCTATTGGCCCATACTGGGCAGTCCCATTTACACTCAACCCCTATCGTTCATATATACATCCAACCTATGTTTGCAGCTATCCAGCGTATTCCAGTTAATGATGATGCTTGGTAACTTGTTCCATTCATCCACTACAGCTCCTCCCCGACTTACGACCTACTCGACTTATGTCCACCCGCACTTACGACCTGCCTCAGTCGTACCAAAATTTGGTCAAATTACGTATTTTCGAGTCCCAAAGTCAGTACACAAAAAATTTTCATCTGTAATTCACTTTAAAATAGCTGGCAAGCTTAAAAGTGAGTGTTTTGTGGCGCTGAGAAGAAAAAGAGATGCTCATTTTCGATTTTCTATGTATTATTTAAGCATTTCCGACTTACAACCATTTCGACTTACGACCTGGATGTCGGTCCCTAACCCCGCCGTAAGTCGGGGGGCAGCTGTACTCTATTTCCAAACCAATGTTTACATATTTTGCGCCTAAATAAAAATTTGTCTAATTTAAAACCAATTTTACGAGTTCGCTCCTGGTTGGATAGTTTGAATACCTTTGTCATGTCACTTTTGTTTAGCCCTGACTTCCATTTATACACCTCTATCATATACCCCGTCACTCTACGTCTCTCGAGGAAGTGCAAATTTAGATGCTTTAACCTGTCTCTGTGCTCAAGGTTCATAATGCCCGGGATTAGTCTTGTCATCTCCTCTGAATTCTTTCTAGGGATTCTATATCCATTCTGTAATACAGTGACCAGAATTGAACTGAGCCCAAGATACAGTTTTAGGATAACCTTGCTAGTCTTGTAACTAACACTCTTTTGTATGAACCCAAGTACGTTATTAGCCTTGTTTTGAGCAAATGCACATTGTTTACTTGGATAAAGATTCCTACTTATCGGATTTCTCTATAACATCGTTGTTCGTCTGGTAGCCATTAGGTAATTAAAGATAACTACCGGTATGGAATTTGTCAAAACAGGGAATCGCCGAACTGGCCTCTACAACCAATAAGATTCTCTAGTTCTACTCTGAAAAACTGTCTTCCATGTATCAGAATGATAATGAAACAGTTACGATATTTAGTAATATAACACTTCCCTAGGCTGTAATTAAGTAGCCTCCCTGAGTTGGTATGAGGCATGACTAAATATCTTACATTATAAATTTAATAAGACAATGCCATAACTATTTACAACATACCTTCATCTCCAGGATCCATCTCTGGAATTGTTAGGTGCACAGCATACAAGGGTAAACGGTATATTCCTCCTGAACCCTCCTACCGCTGTCGTTGTCACCTGAGCAGGGAGGCGGGTGAATGAGTCACTTAACTGCAGGGAGTAAGAGATCAGACTGACAAGTACAAGAATCGGTTTGAACAATAAAGATAGAATAGTAATATATATGTTCAATCCCTTTAGCATATGTTATCTATGTGTTTTTGTTTAAATTAGACTTCAGATTTATTGTACAGTCTATACAACTTATGTCGTCTATACTTGGGGAGTGCTCGATGCGGTTTCAAGACTCCTGTGGTCATTGATCTGCGCACACTATGCCAAAGATATTAGTCTTGGTCCTATAATGTGTACAGGTATATATAAATATATTCTTTTTGTTATATAATTTATATCATAACCATTTAAAAATAAATAAGAAATTATATGAGGAAAATAAACAATATGCTCAATGAAAATCAACCAAGAAAGGTGTCAATGTTTCATTTTCAACTATCGATAGATAACTATTTATTCAATAAAATTATTATGCAAGTTCACATAGGTTTAGTATGTACAGGTAAACAAACAATGATAAAAAACAACCAAGGGCAGGCTGAGAAAGCCGTTAAAAGCTTGTTTTCAAGAGGCCCCCCCCATTTGAGGCTGTTTTTTAGTTTAAACAAATTTGGTAACATCAAATTAACTTGCAGGTAGATTAAAACTTTATTTCAAAAGTGGATAGTTTTGCGTTAGTGCACACAACTTTCCTCCCTAAAATCTATTATCATATTCGAATAATTTTCTTCTATTACATTACCGTCGCAAACGTATAATGTCGCCTACCTCATCTCCCACTCCTTCATGAATCGTAACGCCCATGCCGCCAATCAAAAGCGTTTTTTTCCTCACCAATTAAAATGATTTGTGGTTTAATTCGCGGTATTTTTTGCCCAATCAGATTTTATTTTTATTTTGGGTCACTCATAAATTAATTTCCGACCATGGAAGTCTGCGATGGGTGTCACTTCAATTATATGGAGTTGATTGCGCGTTTTGGAGAAAAAACTGACTAGCTATATTATTTTTAAAATCTTATTGTTTTCGCCCGACCTCAGTAAAGTGTCTTAAGTGTAAGAACGAATGTAAATATCGTCAAGACCAACATATGTGGCATTGTGGTAACTCGTTCCCAAGACAAAGAAGAGACGTTGGTGTTCGTACACCCTCAGTAATTACAAATGAAAATTTTTAGAAAAAGTGCCATTTTCATCTGTACTAATCTCAGAATCGAACGACGAACCACACCAATAAGGTAAGAAATAAGTGATTCCATCACATGGTGAGAGTCAGGTTAGGTCAGGTTTATATGCCTGTTTTTCTATTTTTTTTTTTGTATTTTGTATTCGATTGGTCATAATTATGGTCGGAAAACGCCTCACCCAAAACCCCCGATAACTAAAAAAAACCAGGCAATCTCCGACGGAAATCAAGGTCAAAACCAATCAAAGTACACTGGAAAAACATAGTTTTGACTTTCTAACAGAGTTGTGTGCAATAATGCAAATTTACCCAAAAGTGGCAAGCACTGCATTGCACTTAGATTTATTTAGGCGTGTATATTTTCTACAGTACAGTAAATGATTCGTAGGTCAGTGATAAAAGATAATATTTTTTTTAAGATTCAGAGTTTACTAATTTCTTGCTTGAATTGCAAGTCCTTAGATGCAGAGAGAGAGAGAGAGTTCAAGAAGAGAGCGCAGCCCACCCAGCTGTTTTTTTTTTATCTGGCCAATATCATTGCCATTTTGAGGCCATGCACACTTGATAGTAGGGGATATTCTGAAGTCAATAGTAAATACTTTTTACAATACAAAAATGCCTGAGTTCAATACTGCATTAAAGAAAGGGTACTGAAATTTTCTGACCCCCCCTGTATCCGCCCTTGGGGGAAGTTAAAAATAGACCTTTTTCACTGTACAGTAGAAATAGCCTATACTATACAGGAGTGGCTAAATAGCCACTTCGCTCACCAATGGCGATAAAAAAATCCCAATAAGCTAGTTGAAATTTTGGAGAGCCAGGTGTTGCCGCAGGCAATGCAGCGGCAATTCAAATTTCATTTTTGCCCAACCCCAAGATCTCCTCCTTTTCCACATTTCGATTCAGGCATCTCTTGACCCAATTGGTTTTCATTTACTCCACATGCCCGAACCATCTGAATTACTTACCTCAACGCAAAACCTCGCCAGTGCTCTCAGTACCCAGCTGCCCTCTTGTTCTCAACAGGGTTTCTTATATTTTAATGTCACATTACACAATGCATTCCTCTCACTTTTAGCTTCTCAAGCATACAGGTTTCATCCTCTTAATCATTCTTATTCTCCCCCTCACGTTTTTGTATTATTTTCATATACTTTCCGTCCCTTTTTCCACGTCTCTTACTTTATATATATATATATATATATATATATATATATATATATATATATATATATATATATATATATATATATATATATATATATATATATATATATATGTATGTATGTATGTGTGTATATATATTCTACTTCATGCCGTTTTTCTTTTTCGTTCTGTCATTTCTTGTCACTTGTCTATCGTAGGAGATAAATAAATATTCAGCAGAATCACCATAAGGTTCACATTGACTTAGTATGTGTACATAGTCACTTTATGTATACAATGTATACATAGACAGTGCAGGCATATATATTCAGTAAAAGAATACAAACACTGATAAATTCATTGTACATAATCATTCCTTTAATTCTTCCTCATAACCAATAATTATTCATCATTTAAACGTTGATTCGGCATTGAAACGCTTTATATTAGATGAGGGTTTTTTTTACATCTATAGTACATAAGGCAGAGAAAGACCAGACAACTATTGTCATGAAGTACATTCACTAAGAAGTCGTCACCTTGCCAAAGACTGAATACATTTGAAGCATACTTTAAAATGTTAGGGATTATAATTATGATGTAAGAAAACCTGTTGCTGGGAGTTCCACTGATTGCTATAGTTTGGGGTATATACACTGTTGGAGGTAAGGTGCAACCCTCATAATGGTCCTCAAAAGCGAGATGCTTGCCCGTTTGGGGTACTGTCTGGTCCCCGACATATACTTGAGACTGTCAGTTGATTAAAAATGTTCAAGGGAGGGTCACCAGACAAGTGCCCTCACTACATCATCTCAGTTACCCAGACATAAGAGATTGGAACACCTGCAGTTGTACAGCTTATACTACAGCCGGGCAAAGGGTGACTGAATAGAAGTCTATAAACACCTCTGAGGTCATTATTCAGACAACCGTTCGTACCTAGACCTGGTGGTTGCCCGCCCCACTAAGGGTCACAACTTAAGGTTAAAGAAGCTGCAGGTTAAAGCAATTGTCAGGGCAAGCTTTTTTGGAGAGTGTTAATTGTGACGGCACCGAATGTGAGCACATCCAAGACCAAACTTAATTGGCCAACGCTGGCGCAGGTACAGATACATTCTGGAGCCAATACATGCCAACCGTATGTAAGAGAGACGTGACCGATCGCCCAAGCGGCTAACAAGCCGACAAATGGCAAAGAGGATAGAGTAAGGTTAAATATATTAAAAATATCCTTGATTTTGTTTTAATGTGATCATTAGTCCATGACGTAAAATGTAACCATTTCATTGTTGTATCACTCAAGATAGTTTATACAACACCACCATCTGCTCAAATATAACCACATCAAATATCTTATAATGATCTCTTCTAGAAAAGTTTGTCGTAATTGAATCTAAGGGGTTATATCAGGAGCTTAAAGTTGGCATGATACCGTACTGTTTTGAAGCCCGCGCGTGCTCTTGTGTGTAGTGTGTGTATGGTGTGTGTGTGTGTGTGATGCCACTTTGAACCCTTGATTTTACTTTAAAAACGATGAAGTATTATCGGGGAAACCTACAACCGCCAATGCATCGGAATTTAGTTTATATAAATTTAAGTTTCACAGTTAAATGTTAGCGTGACACTGATCTACAGGCCCAAAGACACGTCATAAACATCTTTGCATACATGCACACATTCCAAAAACAAGATCGTGCCATCTTTGACCTCTTTATGCAGAGCCATATTTTGCCCTAGGCACACTAGGTATTGTGCCCCAGTCCTAATCATTAGGATTGGGGTACATTTGACCAGTCACCGAGGGAATCACTGTTGGTGGCAGAATACCAGCCCACCCCAGGGGGAGGTACAAAGATCTCTGGTAGACACTGTTATTTATTAATTATAATAATTACATCACGACTGTAAGTCATAAAGTACTTGATATTGAAACAGCAGTATTTATCATTAACTAGAATGAAAAACGTTTATACAATGTGCCAAGCAATATTGTACAATATAAAGTAAGAAAACATGGAACAATACACACAATACTAAAGTACATACTAGACATTATGTACTCAAGCTTGCAGTGTTTGTTAATTATTGCCATAAAATATACACACTATAAAAATGTTCTTATACACACAAAATATACATTCTACAGTGATAATAGATTTAGGTGATACTTAAAAAAGTAAAACAGGAAGGGAGGACTTGAGTGAGAGACACAGTTATTGGTTCATAACAGTAAAGTATTATATGAATGGAAAATATTGTGACTTCATTTCAGTATAAAATAACATGGTTGGCTCATTGACTGCAAGTGTGATATGAAATGATACAAGTTCTGGAATTTTCTTAAGCATATCTTTTGAACACCTTCTTTTTATACACGTGACTTGCAATCGTTTATTAATGTTAAAGGCAAAGTTAAAAATCAAATTTTGACTTTTAGGTAAAAATTAACAAGTGCAAAACAACATAGTAGTCTTACACATATCACTGGCATGTATTGTGTTTCTCGACATGGAGATTTATAAAAATACATTTAAATGTCGAGAAAACTCGTTTAAATGCCTAGTAAAATAGGTCGTATCGAGTGCCCGAGACCTGTAACGGGCAGCAGGAGAGGGCACCCACAACGTCTTAGTCTAGGACGAAGAATGGGAAGTAAGGGCGCAGGCTCTTCAGCTTATGAAGTGGGAGGTGGTAACGTTTCCTCCTTTGCTCCAGCGCCAGAATGATCTTGCCGTGGTCGAGGCTGTCAAAAAATGGCTCGTCGTGGACCACAATGTGGGCGTGTGGCGGCATTTCGATAATGAAGTTGGAGAAGTACTTCTGCTCTCGATCATTTTTGGAAGGCGGGTCGGGGGGCGTGAATTGATCACGAGTTTCATTTGGGATTTCATTTTGATTATCGAAGAAACTGAAGCGATTAGAGGAACCTGGAAAGAAAATAACTGTGAGATTTGGGAAAACCGTGAATCGTGGTAAAATCTGAACACATTATTGATGATGCATTTAGGAAGTACTGTACCTGTGCCGACTGTTTTCACAGCTTACCTTATCTCTATGATCCTTATAGTACTAGCTGGGGTACCAGTCGTTGCCGGGATTAGATTTTAAAGGGCAGCTCATAAGCTATGTCTGCTGACTATACTTACATTACATCCACTGCACGATCAACACTACATCCACATTTATTCTACATATATTACACTATCAACACTACACTATAATCTACAGTGCATCCACTTCTAGGGTGCATGCGGTAATCCACGCCAAATTTCAAGTCTTTTATCTTCAAAACTGTAGCTGCGTATAGCGAACAGACATACACAGCGAGGACTTGGCGTACCTGTAACCTGGATACTGGATGAAAATTGTGGGGGAGACCTGGGGAAGCGCTCGTCGTTGGGGTTTGTTGACGTTACCTCGGTGGTCTTGGTCTTGTCGGCAGGTCGGCCGAGTACCGTCGGCAGGCACAGCACCAGTCCTACCAAGAACTTCATCTGCAAACAAAAACTTGCTTGAATGCCAAATCATATGCACACATTATATATATATATATATATATATATATATATATATATATATATATATATATATATATTATATATATATATTTTATATATATATATATATATATATATATATATATATATATATATATATATATAATCAACGACCTCACCAGCCAGGACTTGATTGAACCCTCGACCTAATGCGTGTGACCAGGGAACGCTACCAACTATGCCACAAGGAAACTGGTGTCCTTGTGGCATGGTTGGTAGTGTTCCCTGGTCACACGCATTAGGTCGAGGGTTCAAGTCCTGGCTGGTGAGGTCGTTGATTATATGTTCAAGTCCACGTGTTATATGGACTAAAATGAAGTATATATATATATATATATATATATATATATATATATATATATATATATATATATATATATATATATATATTTCATGTAGATCACAATGAAAACGTGGATAAGATAAATCTTGATAAAATCACACGGGAAAGGGAAACAGACGAAAGCTAAGGTGCAAAATACATCATATATATACTATATATATATATATATATATATATATATATATATATATATATATATATATATATATATATACACTTGTGGTTATTATATATTTATTTATAATACTGTATATGATGGTTGGTATCTTGTCATATTTATTATTGATCTCTAGAATTAGTGTTCAAGATTGTTGGATGGTGAAGGTCGGATTATAACAACTGAAGAAGGTGTCAGTGAAAGCATATAGAAATATAAAGAATAAAGTGATGGTAAGACCCAAGTTTGTTAAAGGCTCCGAATGGTAAATTAAAATAGTTAAAAAGAAACGATTGAAATGTGTCTGGTGTTGTGCATACTGTTTTGTGATGACAATATAATATGGATGCGAAGTTTCTATGAAATATTTCTATTGAATATCGAGTTCTTTTTCTAGACAAAGTTTTGGCATTTGACCTTCGAGAGACCCTGAACTGTGTCACTATGATTGATTGAATATCTGACTGTTTGGTTAATTGACTGACTGACTGGTTGACGAATTGATTGACTAAATGTCTATGGCTGAACAGCTACCAGGTTCTGAAACAAACAAACCCTCGGCTGGGTGGCTCAGACTGGGGGCTAACAGTATGCAAATGATGCCGTTGTGGCGGGAATAAGATCGAAAGAACTGGTTACTCATTTCAGTGAAGTGTGTAGGAAAAGAAAGAGAAAGTTGAAAGTGAATGCAAGCAAGAATGAGGTTCTCTTATTGGGAAGACTCGGTCGCTGCCTCGGTGATGAAATGTAATGTGGAGGAGGATAAAAATTGCTGTGTACTTTGCAAAGGATTTAATTCGGCCATCCTGCACTACAACGGAAAATGTCTTGCAAAAGGGGGAAAAACTCAGCAATTTATGAGTTAATGACATGAAAAGTGTTCGTGTGTGTGTGTGGAATGATCCTTATTGTTTTAAATCTTTCATCTTACTGTCCACATTATATACCACCTACTCTCCCTCACCATTCTCTTCTCTCTTCTTTGTTCCCATCCCTGGTATAAGGTGGGAGAAGAGAACAAAAAATTACACATAAATAGAGAATTGTAAGTCGTGAGTTAAGTTAGACTTTTGGGATAAGGAAACAAAAAGTAGAGCGGGGAGGAGACGAGAAGTGTACTGTGGTCAGATGTTGGCTGGACAGTGCGACTAGTACAGGTATATGTTTACATCTACAGCTCTTGTCCGTAGTCTTTGAATATGGCTGAAAACTCCTGGCTTACCTAGATACACATAGATATATTTTGAGAGGAACAGACACGAATAATATATTTGGGATGTTGTAGGAATTATGACACAGGGTACAGTGAAGTGTTGGAAGGACAGGTGGAATAAGGAAGGCTTTAAATAGGAGCAATAATGAAAGCTGTTAAAAAGGGTATGAACATAATTATACAGACTTTACCACAGTGTCGATGACGTGTGACTGAGGCTGATGGTATTAGGGGAGGAGACGGAATTCAAGAGAAATAAATAATCAGTCAATAAAGTTATAAAAATACAACTGTACATTGTGGGTTGTGGATAAAATTTCTTGTTTCACAAGAAAAGTAAATGGAGTAATTAATTTCACCTATTCTGCTCATCTTTCTGAAATACACGAATAAAAAAAAAATCGTAGTGATATATATATATAAGATGTCTTGAGTATAGACGAAAGCTAAGGTGCTCCGTTGTTTCCCTTTCCCCGTGTGCTTTTATCAAGATTTATCTTATCCACGTTTTCATTGTGGATCTACATGATATATATATATATATATATATATATATATATATATATATATATATATATATATATATATATATATATATATATATATATATATATTAGTCAGAGTGGCCAATGTTGCATTGTTGCCATATCGTCGGTGTGGCGTGAGGGAGATGTCTGTGCTCCTGCGTCTGGTGTTAACCACTAAATCATCACAAAACTTCTCTCACACCTTGACCCCGTAAATCCGTCAAAATTAACTATAAATTCGCTACATTACACAGCTCAAAATTCACCATAGTCATCCTCCACAGGTATGGTGCACACCGACATGCTCTGTTGCTGCTGCTGCTGCCTGTTTAACACCCCGACTTATTGTTTACTGCTACGAGAGGGACTCAGGGGAGTCGCGCCACACCACAGCTGCTGGCATTGGTAACAGACATGTGAGGTATTTATTTTTTAAGCTCTTGCGGTAGGAGGATAGCAGCTTCAATAGGGAATTTCACTCTGAGGTTATTCAAATAGCGTTAACCACTAAGGCCGAGGTCACTCACACACACACATTTCAACCTGGTTCAGCTAAACACTTCGTCTGATGGCACAGTTGAAAGATTGAACACATCTCTCCCAAACAATTTAAAAGTTGTAAAAGTAACATCAAATATGGCATTGTTCACCTCACCACCTTCCTGTCGTACATAAACGCGATGGCTTCTTCACCAGCAGAGATGCCTTATGCTATTATAGTTTTTTGCTCTTTTCTTTTCTGAATTATTACTTCCTAAGTTCATTTGTGGATATCTCGACACTATTAAACCGATTTACTTTAAATAAGAAACAGGCGCTATAATGACGCTCTGGGTATTTTCATCGCCTCTAGTTTAATATCTAAAGAATGTCAAGAAAAATATTGATGAGTCAGAGAGGTGTGATAATTTGTGGACTGAGAAAAGCGTCTGGTAATCACACAGATACATATGAGTGTCTTTTATCTTTGACCGCTTCATTTCACTAAACACAGTATTTGCCAACTAGGCTGTGATATGAATAAAACCACGACATTCAAGGGTTCTAACTTACCTCTGACAATGAATTCACTTTCCCAACTCTGCATCTCGCACCCGAAACATAATATAAGAGATCACAGAGCATAACTTTTCTTAACATATATCAGGATTTTACTCTCGACCTCAACCCTTACATTGATTAGTGATAATTTCTATGTGGTTCTTATTTTTTACAAATTTCTGACTGGCCAAAGACGACCAAGTAAATAATCACAGTATATATGACTTAATAATTTCATACATAAATTAACCTAACCTAACTTAAGGTATAATTTGGTTCTTATAAAAAAATGCAAATTACCATATATAAATTTATTTCCATTAAACTGGACCAATGAAAATAAAAAGTTACTCCTATTTGGCAAAACTGTCAGTTGCCTCTTAACCCCTTGTGCACGGGATCCTTCTGTGCTGAATAAAATCATAAGCTATAGTGGATGGGTTAAAATTTAATGGGTTAGGTAAGGTTAGGTTAGATTTGACTACATTAAGTTAAGTTGGGCTTTCTACAGAACTATTATTCTATATGTATCATGATAATCTACTTGATCGTTAATGACCAGTTAGAAGCTAAATACAAAAGCAGAAGTTATATTTATTAGACAATTATCTCTATTTAGCACACATGCGTCGTCTGGTCTGATTTTACGAAAGCCTTCCAAAAATCAAGTGTCTCCCTGGTATCAGTCAGGTTGGCTGTGAAAACACGAAACCAGAAGAATATGTAAAGTTACAACACCAACACACGCTGTCCTGGGTCTACAACACTCGCTGTCCTGGGTCTACAACACTCGCTGTCCTGGGTCTACAACACACGCTGTCCTGGGTCTACAACACACGCTGTCCTGGGTCCACAACACACGCTGTCCTGGGTCAACAACACGCTATCCTGGGTCCACAACACAATGTCCTGGGTCCACAACACACGCTGTCCTGGGTCCACAATACGCTGTCCTGGGTCCACTACACGCTGTCCTATGGGTCTACAATACTTCCAGGTTCGTGAGATGAATGTTCCCCGTATGTGAAGATGTGAGAACGTAAACCTTGGTTAAAGACAAAAGAAAAGCTCAGAATATCCTAAAATTTTACCGAAACTTTACACCTTAAATAGATATATTCACTTAAAACTGGTCAGGGGATAATATTACAGTATCTAGTTCAGGCACAGTTCCAGTGGATCTCATGTTATTTTTAATATTGTGCTCCCTGGATTGTAGAAGACAAGATTTTGAAGTGGATTAACAACTGTCTCGAAGACGGCAACGAAGAGTGGGAATAAATGAAGTACATTTTGGGTGAGAAACTATTCTCAGTGGAGTACCACCTAATAAAGGCCCTATCCTTGGACCCACCCTCTTTGTGATCCACACAAACGACATTGATGAAAACATGTCGAGCCACAGTGTCAAGTTTGAGGACAACACGAAGATATTTGGGAAGGTAGCAAATTAAGACGATGTTGCAACAATGCAAAAAGACCTGCATGAAAATATAAACATATTTCGTAAGATAACTGAAACAATTTGTTTAGCGTAAGGGATGTAAATGTCATGTTTGTCGATTTTGTATATAAAAAAAATAAAGAAAAAATTATTATTTTGGGGGCCTCCCTCAGAAGAAGAGTACGTAGAAGGCCATGAAGGTAATCACAATCTCAATGACCAACAGAATGATATAAACGACAATGGAAGGTTCCCTCTCGGCACTACTTGTGCCACTCGACTCTTCTGAGTGGGAATCAAAGCTGTCCGTAGACAGCTCTTCCTTTTCCGGCTCACTGCCCTTGAATATGACAGTCCGAGGCGACATGGAGATGTGGTGTACAATGCACCGGGGCAGTAACCACCCGAAAAGTCTCCAAGGGAGTCTACGCCTGTTAGCACACGATGGACACGAGGAGTTATAAGAGCCAAGACCTTCACCAGATCCATCATCAGAGCCAAGACCTTCATCAGATCCAAGACCTTCATCAGAGCCAAGGCCTTCATCAGATAGACCATTTACTGGGGACTGACGTAAGGCGACGGGCTCTGACGGCGGCGACAAGAGCCCCGGGAGCGTCTTGGCACTCGGCCCAAAGAACCACTTGAGAAAGTAGGACATATTCTTATCCAAAATTTTGGGGAATAAATAAATATAAATGAATATTTTTTTGTAAAATTGATTATTTATCATAGGGTAAAAGAGTTCACGAAAAAGTGTGGGAAAGTATAACAGGGTTTGTGTACAATACGTAGTGATGACATAATGAAGATCTACGATTTTGGTCACTGCGTGTGTATCACTATTCAAATCCTCTTTTAGGCACATGCGTATAGGTATTGCCAACTCCACAACCTGAAGTTTTCAAATTACGACTCTTGTATGTATTCCGTAATTATTATTATTATTTTTACTATTATTATTTTTATTATTATTATTACAGTATACTTTACAGTATTACCATCAGATGATTATGATAATAATAATAATAATTAAATTTATCAAGTAAAAAATATAATGAAATAAAAAAAGAGAACAAGAACATGACTTAAAATGAATAAACCCAACTAACATTCACATAAACACGGCTTAAAATGAATAAACCCAACTAACATTCACATAAACACGGCTTAAAATGAATAAACCCAACTAACATTCACATAAACACGACAAGAAATAAACCCAACTAACATTCACATAAACACGACTTAAAAGAATTAAAACCAATTATCTAAATGTTCGATAACTGATGCAATATTAAAGCGATAAACAGTACTTTTTCCCAGAGCTTAGAACGACACTTCGGAGCGACTACATACTCGTATACTAGAGGACTAATTAAAGTTCAACAACCTTAAAACTTTCCTACCACTAAATATACACAACGACTTTTATACGGGTACTGACAATGTACAGAGGAGATACCCACCCCCCCCAAAAAAAATGCCCACAAATACACAGACACACATATAGTATAAATAATGTGAGTATTAACCCTCCCTCGCCTCCTCTTTTTCTTTGTCAGTCAAGGGATAAACGCAGGGCAATGTAAACTGAGGTGTGTGTGTGTGTGTGTTGCGGCCGCCTCCACCACACACGCACACTGGATGAGTCACTCGGTAATAATGGACGAAATTATGACCCACAGTTATCAGGTCCAAGGCATTTGATTGTGTGGAGATATATTGTACTGACGCAGCCTCCCACGCCACTATAAGAGCTGGATCACCTGTGGCACTCATAACATCGCCCCAACACCTGACTTTTACGTACACACACAATAAGTTCAGAGCAAAATCAATCAATCAATTAAGATACCATCGTCATGTCTGAGCGTTGGCGACCACTGCCGTGCACTCCAAACGTCTCCATCAATCCTTCCACCTTCACCTTTTATTTTCATTCACCCATCCATGCCTATATCCTTCCCCTGGCCCTCCCCCTACCGCTAACTCTACACATTAATATCTCTACCATTACCCCCAACTCAAGGATTATCAAGTTGGGTTAGATTAGGTCAAGGCTCTGTTTTATTCTTCTCATGGACATCTTGCAGGTAGAGAACGTATCTATTGTGTGGCGTTTGTTAATGTGGAATCACGTAAAGATATCCGTTTACCTCGTCCTGAAAACGCTCCATATGTTTACCTCCCAGACGCTTTTTAGTGGGTCGATAATGTCATCCCAGCACCCCAGGCTACACCGTCCTTGGTTAAAATGTCTTTAAACGACCAAGGTTAAATAGTCCTTGGTTGAAAGTTTCTAAAAGTAAATCATCCTGGACTATATGTTCCAGGTTAAAACGTCCTAAGCTGCATATTTTATGGTTAAGATGACTACAATAAAGAGTTCGACAACATGTCCTCAGGCAAACGTTAGTGGTCATTACGTTTTACAGTCCTCACATGTCACAAACGCTTCTATTGGATCACTGTCACCTCATGCTAACACAATACAAGGCCGGATTTAGCGGAAATATAATTTTTATGACCACGATTGACATTTAACTTGGCTGTTGTGAGACGTGAGCGCCATTTTCTTATGGCATATCGATTTATACATACCTGAAGCCTAGCAAAGGTCAGGGCGGAGGGAGGATGACGAGGCAGGTGACTTGTGATATGTGGGAGACACACGTTTCCTACTTCGTGTTTATCCAGTCATGCTCTGTTTACCTGAATTTGTCAGCATAACGAACTGAACTGTCAGCATGGCGAACTGAACATGTGTCAGCATGAAGAATTGAACATCTCAGCATGGCTAACTGAACTGTCAGCATGACGAACTGAACTGTCAGCATGGCGAACTGGACATATGTCAGCATGAAGAATTGAGCATCTGTCAGCATGGCGAACTGAACATCTGTCAGCATGAAGAATTGAACATCTGTCAGCATGGCTAACTGAACATCTTTCAGCATGGCTAACTGAACATCTATCAGCATGGCGAACTGAACATCTGTCAGCATGAAGAATTGAACATCTGTCAGCATGGCTAACTGAACATCTGTCAGCATGGCTAACTGAACATCTATCAGCATGGCGAACTGAACATTTATCAGCATGGCTAACTGAACATCTGTTAGCATGGCTATCTGAACATCTGTCAGCATGGCTAATTGAACATCTATCAGCATGGCGAACTGAACATTTATCAGCATGGCTAACTGAACATCTATCAGCATGGCGAACTGAACATCTGTCAGCATAGCGAACTGAACATCTGTCAGCATGGCGAACTGAACATCTGTCAGCATGGCGAACTGAACATCTATCAGCATGGCGAACTGAACATCTGTCAGCATGGCGAACTGAACATGTCGGCATGGAAGAACTGTAATATGTCTGCCAGATTGAACATACAGGGTGCGTTTTGGTAAGCATTAAAAAATTTTGTGTAACAGAGAGAGAGACAGGCAGATAGACAGACAGGTAGACAGAAAACCAATGATAGAAAGACAAACAAAAACAAATACAGACAGAGTGTATGAGTCATTATGCTCACAGCGGTTGCCACAGGTACAATAACTTACCTCTGGGGTCACCTATGGTAGGGCGTGATTACCTAACTCCCCTTCATCATTATCTCACCTTACTCTCTCAGGTGTAACTCTATAATTACCTCCCTGTCTCTCCCGACTCCTCCCCATCACCATCCTCCTCCCCACTGATAAGGTCGTCACTCCACGGACTACACGACGCGATGCTTTCAAAAACAACGAAAAGATTTAATTGTCGAGAATACATTGTAACAGTTATTAAGAAAGAAAGGTGAACGTGGAGAAAGAGAGAGAGTGGGGCACAGAAGTCAGGCCTCGGGTTTCCCCTCACCCCACGCCAGGTGTACGGACCACAGAGTTACAGGAAAAGTAATGTCTGCTGATCTCACTCGTATGTTTATACTCATGACGGGAAACTTTACTCTGATGACTATAGTGGGAATCATTAGATCACCCTTTTTCCCTGCCGCCGCCATTTTTTTTTGTTTTCCTTACCTTCGACGCACTTGAAAAGTTTCTTCCCTACAGTCATGGTGAAATGGACCCTAGTTTTTGTTACTTAAAACTTGAACCAAAAAAGAAATACTGAGCTCCCCTTTTTTTTTCGGTAAATTTTCAGCACCAAGACGTGTTGCCTGAGAAATTTAATCATGGTATACAGGTTTTTGTATTACTTTCATTATCTTGGACTAATAATAAAACCGTAATGACTGCCAAAGAATTTAAGTTAATTTAAAAGGTACGGATTATTTGTCAGTTTTGTGTATCTCTGTGTAGAGAGATTTGTGATTTTATTATATATTTTCGTCCGCTAATGGTCCGTCAGTCCTTTTGTTGACATTTTGGTGTCTGGCTCACACCTTCCTCATCGTCTCCTGCAGCGTGTGTGGTAGTGCAGGGGCTTCTAATATGAAGGCGTGTGAGGCACCTGTAACCCCATTTGTACAACCTTAATGTTGGTGTAGGTGCTGAACAACTAGGGTTTAGGTTAAATGATTAGTGAGGTTTAGTAGTCGAATATGTTATCTAAGAACAGCACGAGAAGTGTTGTAAGAGAAAACAGTGAAAGGACACACCGGGTTGGGTTAAGTTTAAGAGTAACTCCTACTGAAGGTACCCTGATGTTAGGTGCGGGAAGTTGGTGCCCTTGGGTGCGTATTACCTGTGATCGTGGTCCACATTTTACGGTAACTGGATGAAATAAGGCAATACATCAAGTGACTCACAAATTGAACTGATAGTGTTAAATTGTCTGTTAAGTAGAAGCTGATATAACACTAATCATATACTGAAGTACACGTATTGTGATAAACTGTTGATTAAACCCACTACTTACATAAGCTGCACATACAACAATGTCGTAAGTGAAATAATGTATTACATGCTTTGAATATTATCATCTTGTTCGCCTTTTATCTATACCTCGAGGGTAAGGCCCAGCATCAGAGAAAGTCTTGAACAATTCCATGTCTCTTTCCTACATAAACGAACACATTTTAGGAACTTTTTAGCTTACTAAGGACGACTGTGACAACTAAATATCTTCCATTCCATGTAAAACAGATTGTTGTTATTCATATATGTTGATATAATGTACCTGATTTTTTTCATAAAGATTCAGTCATTAGCTTATGATGCAAGGGTGAGTGTCTGTGTGGGGGGGAGGATGAGGCGAGAGAAAGGGTACGTGTAGGATGTGCTTGAGGGTCACACCGCCACTCACTTTCTAAATTGGTAACATGAGTCTGGGTATGTTGTGAGTGTTACGTTGAGTTTGTGTGTGCTGTTGTATATTATGTGCGCCTTTGGCTTGTATCGTTTGTGTGTGTTTGTGTGTGCTAACGCATGTAGGTGCGAATGCATGCGCATCCATGTGGTTTATAGGTGTATGTTTGCTATTAGTTCCCGAGATGTATGCATGCAAGGTTTCTTCGCTTTTCTTGCTGTGTTTTATCAGTTTGCTTGACAGGTTTAGAACATCCAGATTAATGATGTTATCTGTATCACAGACGACCCACCACTCTTGTGTAACGCCTCTCTGTTCCCCTCCACCTCACCACGGAACAGATGCCATGATGTAGCAATGTCTAGGAAGCTTTTCGACGACCTTTCCCTCTAATAGGCTCGATGAATGAATACTCAGGCAGCTTCTTTCGTCATGGTTACTTCATAGTAATTGTCAGAACCAGTTGTTTAGTCCAGTTCGCCTCATCATTACCTCTGTCTGTAATGAACCGAGACATAACTTGACGATGGTAGTGGGTTTTTGTGTAGTTACTTAGATTACTACATGAGGAACGTGTTTGTGGCCATGTAGAGAGAGAGGGGAGGAGGGAGACATGCAGAGAACGAGTGAAGAATGGAGGGCAAAAACGAGAGGAGATAGAGAAATCCTTAAATCTTACAACTTTAATGTGTAGTGTATGTGAAGGACATTCAATAAGGTCAGATCCAGAGTTCACAGGTCATAAGTGGCCAGCAATCTTGGTAACGGAACCTCTGATGCAAATTCAAATTGGCATCATAACTTAGGGCACATTCCCATCGGGGCAAGAACCTTCTATTTTTTTCCAGGAAGAAAGACGTTGCAACTTTTATTTTATTAGCCATCGGGGTTCGTATTCCTAAAGGTTCTTATTATGAATATTTATCGTAATTAAAGATAGTATAATGCTCCTACGTGACTGACTTAACCTAAAATTAGAAGAAAAAAATGACAAAGTTACTTTACCTTAATAACAGACTCTCATTTACCACCAGATAGGGAACAAAATAAACCCTAGGAATCTTTGTGAATCCTGACCCTGGTAACACTGATCTCATACGAAACAACTCCACTAGGATGTAAACAAAGTCACCTATATGTGTTTACAGAGGTATGATGACGACCCTGTACTGTACTCGATACATACTGTACCTCAGGTGTATTCTGCCTTAACAACTGTCCATCTCTTCCCCGGTCTTCCCCTTGTTCTCGTGTCACAACCTTTAACATAACCTTTATAATCTTTATTGTACAGTGACTTAGCTTGAGCTTTTCTTTTCTTTTGTTTTCTGCTGGAGTTACTCTCACATTATTATGTATAAATGTTTACGTATAGTGTGTATTTCTTGACTATACTTGTTTATATACGTATGCTTTTGTGTATTTGTATAATGTACTGTACGTGAGCTGTGTGTGTGCAATTGCGTACTTGTGTGTGTTTATGTGTTAACTTCATCATGGAGATTAGCTGGACTTCTCCTGTACTCATTGTAACATAAATCACTTTTATCACATAACTGAAGTTTGACAAATAGATTATGATGGTTTGCTTGTATGAGGAGGCGAGAGGCTTCGTAATAGACTTCCTCACACTACGGCTTCTCTAATCTTGTAATGAACACTGTCGGTGTGCGATTACTGTACAGTATTCCAATCATATTAAGAAAGAACATCCTCGTTTGGAACATTCTCGTAGATATAGGAGAAAAAATTTTTGTTTAGAGGTCAGTGTCCGGATACAGTGGCACTTCAAGGCTGGAGGGAGCCTTGACAAAAGGTCATTCGCTTGGGTTAGACTTTCTGCTCTGATTGTGTGTGTAGAGGGGAGGGAGGGGACGTCAGGTACACGACCCACAAAGCAACAAAGTTTCAACTGGTGCGAGAATAGATGACAGAGACAATCACTGGCTATTGGCGAGGTCCCGGTCAGGAGACCTGTGCTTGTACATGTTTTACCAGGCTGCTGAGTTGAGTGCTTCTATACATACTGCACTCACATTGGCTTGCATGCGTAAGTGAGTGTATGTGAACCTCAAGAATTTAATACAAATGTGTATGTGCTCTCTTAATCTGCAACACACATTGTTCAATTAACACAAGAGTGAAGAGGCGACACATGTCAGGGTGGCTGACCTGTGTTCACGTACAGTATTTGACAACTGCTGCAGTAATTTGGCTCCGTGAGGTTTTCTCTCATGTCGCAACAGGTGACTTTGTGAGTCTCTGCTCTCATGTTTACTTCTTGCCTGTGATACAACACGAGGTTGTCGCATATAGTCGACATATCTGTACTTGATATTCTCTCCCGACAAGTTTTCCATCTATATTGTTCAGTCGACACTGGGAGAACAATAACAAGGTCAAATCAACACCGATAGAACTCCCCCACTCTCTTGACAGCTTGTAATCGGGCCATGACTGACGAGCGGAATCGACTCTCTTGTAACCGTCAAAGCCTGAGGTCGAAGAACTGGTCAAAACAGATGTCACGAATTCACTTTCATCACTCCACTAATAATTTGTAGAACATGACCCTGATTTAGTAAAGTAACTTGGTGCTTTATGCTGATAGATGTAGAGTTCTGTATGTTGACATGCATAGCTCTTCATGCTGACAGATGTACTGTACATACAGTCTGAGAGATGAATAGGTCTTCATGCTGACATACGAGTGATTCAGCAAAGAGTACATTAAATTGGAGGATGAAATCCTTGGATAATTCTAAACCACAATGTCTCTAGGGTAAAATGTCAGATTCTGCATAGTTTCCATGGGAGTGGTCTGGGGCGCACACCAGCCAGTCCACATTACCCCTCCCCCCTGTAACTGCCTTTATCTCATTCGGTCGTACACGGTCCCTGTCTCATTGCACCTGTGTCAGCCATCTGTATCACGCTGTACTGCTGTACATAAGACATCTGTGAATAAATGATTACAAAAACCTACGGAGGTTTCACTTCAAATTCACTCTCACTAATACAACATCTTAAGTGTATTGTAACATGGAAACTATGCAGAATCTGACATTTTACCCTAGAGACTTTGTAGTTTAGAATTATCCAAGGATTTCATCCTCCAATTTAATGTACTCCTTGCTGAATCACAGACGGAATTTGAAAAAAAAATACACAAAATATTAAAATACATATAATAGAAGTATTGTTCTTTTGTTTATGTATCCCCCCCCCTCTCTTTTTTCCCATTCTCTCTCTCTCTCTTCCTTTCACTATCTCTTCTTTATTCTCCCTTCACGTCTCTTCTTCTTTTTCCTCTCCGGAGTTGAAACACAGGGTCAGGGATCACACACTTCTCACCTGACGAGACTCCCCGACTTGCGTCATGACCCGGGCGTTCACTTGGGATTCACAAAGGATCGTACGTAAAGATTTTCCCAGTTACTCATGGTGAATTGAGAACAAATTTATCTGTTGGACTTATACGGCATAAGCTTAAAACATAAAATAAAATATGGTACCGGTTTTTATTTTTATTTTTTGCCACTTACCAGCTTACTATTATAGCCGATCGTATGTAGAAACTGTATCATAATTGGATTTAGTTAAAATTATGGCATTGTAATACATACATACGTCTAATGTCTTTGATTATAATTCGCTTATTAAATTTCCCGTCTAACTGGGGATAAGTGAACGCACCCAGTGGAGTCATCTTGGCGAGAAAACTTGTTTGACAGGTACGTACTCTACCTATCTTCGTTTCGCTTAAATGCATCCATCCTTACCTCATCACCATCTTGAGGACGGGTAGTGAGTGGTACAGGCGAGGGACCAGTGTTTATGAGGTACTGAGGGCGTTGGCCACTCCTCTCTAACTTACACTCAATCAAAAACCCAAGTGGGGGAAATCGAAGAGCGAGTACCCGGTCACTTTCTAATGTAAAAAGAAAAATCACTTTCTACAGGGGGGAAAAAAATCAGGGCATAAAAGAATAATGTTCGGTCACGCAAAAAAAGTAATGGTGCTGCGTCATTAGAGGAACAAGTAAGGAGACTTCATTAAATTTTCTCCTGCGGCTAAAAAGATTGAAAGTAATTTTCCCACCATTTTTATCAGCTGGGTGTGTGATGCTAACTTCCCAGATAGATGATGTAAAGTGCTCGCATATTTTGATCAGTAAATACCTTTCAATATATTCTACTGATCATCTGTGTCTTGAAGGATTTTAATATATAAATAAGAGAACTTAGGTTGGTATATAAGAATCAAATGCAGATCCACAGAGCGGTATTGAAGAAATCATACAGAAACTAATACAGTAAAATATTTTTCTCATGATTAATTTCTTCTATTTATTCTTTAAGTATCACAAGATTTTTTTTATTCTGAGAGAGAGAGAGAGAGAGAGAGAGAGAGAGAGAGAGAGAGAGAGAAGTTCGAAAATGCTTAACATCAGTGTCTCGAAATTGTGAGATAATAATATGTGGGACGGCCTGCCTTCCTACCACACCCCCACGCAGTGACCCCACTGGAGGTAAACTTTCCAAAACTTTCATGGCTTATCCTTGGCAGCAGGTATCTACAATTTATTTCCACTTTACACAGTTTATACCGTATATCTCTCTAAAGCATCTAATATTTATATATATAAAATTGTAAGTGGATTTTTATTGCGTTTCAGTTAGTTTTATATTTTTGTCTCATCAGAGCGTTTATATTTTTCCTTTCATCATTTTAATGGCTACTATGTTGATTGTTAGATAATTTTAAGCAAACAACAACACCACTACCACCAGTACAGTGAAGGTATGTACTGTGACCCGCCTCTTGCCATAATGACGACGTACTGTTACTCTCTCACGCCTCCGTCACCCACCACCCATTAGTCACCACGCCCCTGGATGTTAAATCTCTTGTTTACGTCATTCGATTACAGGAAATGTCGTAGTACTTCCCTTTCACCTGATATAAATGATCCCTTGTGTGACCGTCTGAGGCAACATGTACAGCTCTGGATCCAAATTCACAAAGGTTTGTAAATTGACTATTCCTCCTAACTGAAAAATAAAAGAACACATCTAACTGAATGACTGATAAAACACAAAACTAATATCCAAAAATATAATAAAAATCACACAGAGATACTTGGATAGACACGTTCACTTAGCACCAGATATCGGACAAAATCAAAATAGAAAATCCAACTCCTCAATGATTCACTAACTGCGGGTGTGAGAAAGAATGTATCGAAGTGGCTCATTTATCCCTTTGAGTCATGAAGGGTTAAATCGTCGTCCTGAAAAGGGTTAAATCATCGTCCTCAAAAGGGTTAAATCATCGTCTTCAAAATGGTTAAACCATCGTCCTCAAAAGGTTAAATCACCATCCTCAAAGGGTTAAATCCTCCTCCTCAAAGGGTTAAATCATCTTCCTGAAAAGGGTTAAACACAGGCACAAATTTAGTAAAGACAATAGGACACTCGACAGGATTTCTCTTCCTATCACTAGTTACGAGGGAGGAGAGTAGGAAACTCTTAATGATTCCTAGAGGTGAGTACTAGGGCGTGGGCGTGACTAACAGATCGATATTAACTTTCTCCGAGTGCCCTTTATCGTCTTGTGTGACTTATAATAGTAGAGATGGTGGTGTGGTGGGTGATGTGATGAGGGTGTGGTGAGTGTGGTGGGTGGGTGGTCTGTGGTGAAGGTGGTGAGTCAGGGTGATATATAGTACCTGTATATTATCTGTTCAGTTTCCTTCCACCTCAAGAAGTCCTTCACCTCCTCCTCACACCTACACTTCCCTCCCTCACACCTACACTTCCCTCCCTCACACCTACACTACCCTCCCTCACACCTACACTACCCTCCCTCACACCTACACTTACCTCCCTCATGTTTGTATCTCACTTCCCTCACACTTGTACCTCACCTCACCTATAATTTTCACACACACACACAGTAGGCCTAATTTGCATATGGTGAGAGAATTGTAACAAAAGTTGAAGCAGTTTTATGTTCTTGTTGGAGTGTTGGCGGAAGTGTGGTAATGGTGGAGGTGTGGTGATGATGGAGGTATGGTGGTGATGGTGGTTGTGTGATGATGATGATGATGGTGTGATGATGATGAAAGTGTGGTGTTGGTGGATGTACGGTGGTGGTGTTGGTGGTGATGATGGATGTGTGGTGGTGTTGGTGGAGGTGTGGTGATGGTGGAGGTGTGGTGTGGTGATGGTGGTGTGACTGATGGATGGACAGGGCAAGCAGTATATAATGAAGCTCCTTATTTTCTCTGTGACATATCCGGGGTTAGGAACTTAATGAACGAGGAAGCCATAACGTGGTCCACACACATAGGACGATCGGGGTGAAAGGAATGGATGTGGAAATACAAAGTAAGATATTTAAATAGATTATGAACGTAATATTCAGCAGCGAAAATTACCAAAGAGTTGATGGATGGACAGAAGTAAGACATAAAGTGGAGGGAATGGCTTTTATGTTTAACCACAAGATGAGCTGAAATTATAGTCTGTGTTGGGATATAATTTTGTTGAAGAAACTCTGCATATATTGAAATTAGCGTAAACAAGAACTTTCTCCACGTCATATGCAGGCATCTGGGCCCGGGTTCTCAAATGTTTATACAGGACGTCCAAATATAACACCGATATTCAAGACTCAGCTTTGATTATATACGTTGTCTTAGCTCCAGTTAGGGAATCGAATTAACGTAAATATCTTTGTGACTCTATATATGCTACACCATGGTAGAGCTGATCACTGCTCGTCCTCAGAGTTGAACCCAAATTCACGCTGTTAAAAGGAAACAAGCAGAGTCGTGACCGCCAGACCGTGAACACCACCTACTTCCGCGCTCCTCAGTCTGACTCTTTTTGTTTAATCCAATTTACTCGCAAATATACAATTAAAGGTACAAATGGGTAGTGGTCCTTGTATAGGTACAAATACAAGTACCACTAGAGATACATGTACATGAAATAGTACTGGTGTAAATACAAGTAAAATTACGTGTACAGGCTGATCAGCAAGTAAAAAAAAAAACGCTTTAATAGGTAGTAGGCAGCTACCAAACAGGGAGGTACTACCGCCTGGGAAGATATTGGAAACATAATGTGTTGTCGAATGGCAGGCCCTGCTGCCATATGGCATCATGAAAATTGTGACCAAGTCCCAGGTTGCTGATCTGACTTTCTGCCTCATTTACACACAATTGCAGGGTCTCAATTGTTTCTCTTACTTTGCCAACACAACATTCATATATTGTTTCTCACTATTGATTTTTTTTCATTTTTGCATTTCTTTATGGTTCCTTATCATTATTAGTGTTATTATTATTTTTGTTATCATTATTATATTATTTTTAATTTTGTATTTTGCATATAAATTTTATTTACTATGAATTATTATTTAATTTTTAATTTGGTATTTTATTATAAATTTTATTTAATATGAATTATTATTATTATTATTATTATTATTATTATTATTATTATTATTATTATTATTAATATTATTATTATTATTATTATTATTACATTTTCGCCCCCAGGCCCTGATGTGGGTCAGTGACCTGTGCCGGGTGGGCTAATCCCCATAAAAAAAAAAAAATAAATAAATTACTAGTACACATGAATATAATATACAATGCAACCTTTATTACAAGTAATGGCGCAAATAAAAGTACAGATGCTTATGTACCGTACAGGTGCAGCTACAAGCACAGGTGTAAATACAGGTACAAAAACGTGCACATCAAACCTGAATGACGAGATACACACTGACTCATCATACTGAGATACCTACAGTTAAACAGCCTATGACTTTTAGAGAATGTAACCTGACCCTTGCCTACGGGATTCCCCGGTCAGACTTGCTCAAGACAAGTTATGTTGCGGGTGAGTGTGTGTCTGTCTGTCTTTCTATCACAGCTAACCTTTCTAAGACATTTTACTTGACCCAATCACTTGATGAGAGAGAGGGGGAGACTTGATACAACACTTAACAAAACCAACAGAAGCTCTTAAACCCGTGACAACAGTGCGACAAAGCCAATTTCACTCACACGCTATATAGTTCCTTTACAACTCCTGTTTCGAAACTGTACCAGACTTAAATGGGATAACCATAGCGTCATCTATGGATACACGAGAGGTTCAGAGATTCGTTCCAGTAGTTCGGAGTCTCTGGTGTGTAAGATGATCTGTGACTGAGGGAGCGGTAATACAAATAGACAGAAGCAGCTGAAGTATGTACCGTACCCACAAGTTAATGTCTCACTGATGGAAGTTCTATTGAAAATGTCAAATACATTGTGGCAGACTGTCAGTGTGGTAATCCTGACGATGCATATAATAAGAGCCGTTTTACAGAGTCATACATTCGAACAAACGAACAGTAATGCACATAAATAAGCATAGATATCTAATCATACAGATGAACAAAGACAAAATCATACAGTCACGAGAAGGAAAAGACAGACACTCGTACATATGAAGTGAAAGACTGATAAACATAAATAAATAAACAAAAGATCAAATAATTAATGCAGCTCTTGAGAACATTGTCAGACTGTGGGAACGTTCACTAGGTGTATTGTTTTAGTTCTGGTCATAAGTCTTATGTGTGTTCTTACCACCGTCGTGTGTTTATGTGTCAACGGCGTGAGAGTACGATTACCAGAGACCACTGTGTGTGTGTGTGTTTAGACTGAACGATGAAGACTGTTGAACTTATTCCTTTCTTTGAGTCATGGTCAAATATTTAGTTTACTCCCACAAAACAGAACTTGGTGTTGTGCTTCAGCTGCTTAAACAAAAATAAAAATAAATAAATAAATACTATGCAAAAACACCCAATAAAAAGGCTTTCTATCCTGATCAATGAGGGAGTGTGAGGGTAAAACACTCAACTCGCCTCTTTCAGGGTAAATAATTTGCACAGTCAACTGGCAAATCAGCGGTGACCACGTTAGTCCAATATTTGATCAATGCATTGTCAACACCGCACAACACGCACCATAACCTTTTAATACCTTCACTAAACTCTTAATTATGAGTAAATCTTTTTTAATTTTAATTCTTACATCGTTTTGATATTTATTTTCCTTTTATTTATATCTGTAACTAAAATTTCCATAATAATCAGATAATTGATATCTTTTGTGCTGTCTTTAAGAGTTGCAGCTAAAGAGTGTAGGAAAATTTTCAATGCTGTATTATGTCTGTTCACTGGAGCCTTTGTATGTGTGTGTGTGAGTGTAAAGAAGGCATAGAGAGTGTGTGTGTGTAAAGATAAAACAAAGTCCCATGTCGATATTAAATCCCTTCACTGACCCTTACCCATTCCTTGACGGTGCCTATTAATTACCAGTAAGACACGTAGCTACAACTGATCACTCCTCTAGCTGTGTTCCTCAAGTGTTAACAATGCAGGACCGTCACTATACAAGGTTACACCCTATGCCTACTGTTTTTTGTCTATCAGTCTGTCTATCTACCAATTTACCACTCTACTTCAATCTTAGTAAACATATTTATATTTATTCCTCATTATGCATTTAACGGTGAAAATATCTAATGGCGAAGCAATCTACGTGTTTTACTATCAATCTGTTAATTATCTATATCTGTCTGTCTGTCTGCCAAGACCAAAGGATACAGTTCCCCATCTAATTTATTTGTTTTATTTCACATTAATATAACTAGTGTTGTGGGGGTATGTGTGTGTGTGTATATATATGTGTGTGTGTATGTATATATGTGTGTGTGCGTGTGTGGGTGGCCTAGATAATCAGTGTTGTACGAATATAGCAACAAAGACCAGTGCTGTAACCCTCCCCAGCTACAGACAATGGTAATGGGATCACTGGAGGCTGCTGCTTCACCCCCCACCCACCTTGGTTCGGGGCTTGCTAATTTTCCTTTCTAGTACGGTTCTCTCTCTCGCGCTTCACCCTCCCTCTCTCTTCTCCCCTCCCCCTTTCACTTTCCACTCCTCACTTTCTCTCTCTCTCACTCTGCACGCCTCTCCCCTTCTTTCACTTTCTCCACCCCTTCTCTCTTTCACTCATCACTCCCCTCTCCCGTTCCCCACCCCTTCTCTTATTCTTATCATATCTCTCAATAACACGTCAGGGGCAAAGAGGTGCAAGCCCCGTCAACACTACGTCATCACACTACTCACAGTAATGTAAACAAACTCAGTGACAATTCAAATGGCTTGATGGTGTGTGTGTGTGTCCGCCTTGTCTTCATCCTTTACAACTGTTACTGCGGTCGTGTGTTGTAAATTGACTGATTGGCTGCGGGGTGTAGCCAATCGCCTCTCCCGCCACTTTCGTTCCCGCGCTTTTGGTAGCTAAACTAATATAATAAATCCAATGATACTCTTAAATCACCTTTCAAGTTACATTCATCAATTATCTATTTTAATTTCTGTAAAAATAAAACAATAAAACAAGCAGTAACGTAAACCAACACCCAGTTAACCACCGCTTGACCCTAACGTGTGACTAGACTGATCTCTGTAACGCTCAACACTCTAAGACAAAACCCCGCTGACTAGTCACTGGAACACTGATCACTGTGGTAAAGGCTAAGTGTTTTAAAAGCTATTATATCGATTATACATACAACAATGACCACTCAAGGAAAATTAAGTAACATTTATTTGTTTTCAACATTCAATAAACACACGGAAAAACGATAATGATTGATGCATGACGTTGGCTTTTAATGATACACAGTAAATGTTTTTTTATAATGTTGAATGTTAGTCAACTAAACATTTTCTCTCTGGGTACACATAAACAATGGCGAGGATCAGTAACGACGCTCCACCGCTCCAACACCACGATCTCTACAATACCAAGTTCACATTGTCATCACTAGTTCAGCAACCATAGTGTGAGTGTGAAACAATTATATAAGCCTCTTTAATGCTGATAAACATGATAAAAATGCAGATAATAATTTTTTTGTTTGCTGGTTTAGAAGTTGTATGTGAAGTTCTTGATTAAATGATCTGTTACTAAAATTTTTTGCCAAGCTCATGTCATTCACTAACACCGTCTGAACAACTCTTGGTCACCCATCTGCTGTAACATTAAACGGATAGAAAAAAAACAGCGACTGACACCGGAAGTTAAAACATTAATGACAGACAATCACTCTTCTGTTTACTAATGTTGGTAATTAATTCAAAGGAGTATCATAAGTGTAGTAGTTTTTTATAATAAATACATACAGTACTCTAGGACAAGTACTTCCTGAAGTGGCAGTTTGTCCTGAGAAGCCTCAGTTCACGCGCCTCATATACTGAACAGTTCACAAACACCTACAGTATCATACAAGTGACAGCTGATACCATTGTTAAATTAATTTCTATGTTTTGCAGCTTTTTTAAATATACGCATCCGCAAACGGGCCTCGATTCAGTAAAGTATGACACACACATCAGCTTCTAACTCCGACGTCTACTTTCCTCTTGAGTGGTCTTAATTCTCATCAGGTGTCATAAAAATAATGATATATTATCTTTTAAAATATCTGATTACACTCACATGATTAACAATGGCAATAAAAAAACCATATATTCATGTAACTTGGTGTAGCAGGTTAACACAGTGATGAGAGAGCACCACAATCCTCCTGGAAAGAAGTGTTGACA
Organism: Homarus americanus; assembly: GCF_018991925.1. Taxonomy (NCBI): domain Eukaryota; kingdom Metazoa; phylum Arthropoda; class Malacostraca; order Decapoda; family Nephropidae; genus Homarus; species Homarus americanus. Next base: position 3,210,781 of record NW_024744839.1, read on the forward strand.
ACATGCACTACCCACCGTGCCTTTACAACCTGTCAGGACTCAGCCTCTGTACTCACAGTGGCGACCATGGCTCAGCGCGAGCAGTTGTCCACTGGTGAGCCGAGGGAGGCTGACACTACACTGGGAACTCGAGCCACCGCTCCACCACTTCTGAGAGAAAGGCCGTAAGGACGTTTCGCGGTCACACTCGACCATTTGAACAGGTTGGTGTACGTCACACACCTCCTACCCGATGATTGGCTCCAGTCCTCCTACAACACCAGTCACTATTACTCGTAATTTTCTTTAATCGTCTGGACTTACGATTTAATTTATGTTTGGTAACTGCCACTTCAAGGTCAATATGTCTGAAGACAATGGCATGTGAGACCTAGGGAGTAGATGAACGACTTACTGATATATTTGGGTTGGCTAATTAATGACTCAAGAAAAATAACTTTATTTACATTTTTCTTTTTGTGAGAAAGTAAATTCGGTTGCAGACTCCCTCACTGCCTCAGGTGAACGTTACTAAATAACTGAAAGTTAAACAACATCAATTTTACAGAGGTTTCTTTCTAAAGGAACTTCGGAAATACCAAGATGTGGTGCGTAGACGTATACAAGGAGCAGCAGGAAATGTCTTGGGTACATAGCGGGAAATCTCTTACTGTTAATAACTCTTATCGATGAACTCTCAAGTACGTCAAACAGATGAGGGTTATTAATACCTCAAATAACTAAACGTCGCCCTTGATGAGCCAGTTAGTTGTTTTATGTAGTATACAGTTTCTTCCTGTTGATCGTTAGTTGACATTTTTCGTTCTCTACCAAGAGATAAACTACCTGGTGTCTAGAGAATAAAAACAGATAAGCTGTTTGTGTGTGAGGTGTGTGACGTCACTATTAGCGCACCCACCGCAATATACTGCAGGTGGGTGTGGCAACGTCCGCTGGCAATGAAGGAAAATTCAAGACATAAATTTCCCACTTCTGAAACCTTTAAGTTTAGATTTGTTTCACGAGTTTATGTTTTCGTTCACACACAGGAAAAACATATCGTATCCGGTATGTGTGGGTTATCCTTGTTGAAATGAGTGCAGGTGAGATAATTACAAGACAACGGCAGAGTACATCTATACATCCTGTGACATCTGTCTTGTGTGTGTGTGTGTGTGAGTGTGTGTGTTATTTCACTATCCACACAACTCACCGTAGAGTATCACTCACCCAGATAAATGTCAGGACAGTGGGCGAGTCTCAGATCACATCAAGGATACAGTGCAGTAGCCATGGCCAGGCATGAAATTGACTGTGAGCACGATATGTGTCATTTCAATGCCAATATTAAATTTCACACAATTTAATCTCTCCAGCAAAGGAAAGTTTTTACTAAAGGCCAAACATAAACCTAATAGTGTTCTTGAGGCGTACAATACACATAGACACAGAGGACACACAGCTTCACATGTCTTGAGAATGTCAGCCATGTCATATTATATTTGTGTCTGGTAACGTGGCTGCATCGCAGTAAGTCTAGCATTCAATAAGGATATACGATGGAGGAAGTTGAAAGTTCTGACTCCAACACAAGCGAAAAAATACCCACGTAGTAAGACCTTTACCATACAGTAATCGTTTTCTTGTTCTGCAATTGAAACTGTACCACAAACAGTCTATTCCCGTGCGTCTGGCTTCACAGACAATCGATTAGTACAGTATTAACAGTAGCTTAAATCTAAAGAAAGCATAACTATTCATTTCATTTCTAGCTGAGTCTAGTTCGAGCTTTATAAGACGTAAAATGGGACGTCTGGAATAAAACTTGGCTGGATCGAAATCAGCGGAATAACTGGCAACACGTCCCATGGTCCCTGCTCCCCTGAAGATTGTACCGGAACTCTTTCTTAAAACCGGTGAAGGTTTTTTATTGACTTTTACCCACGAGTTATGTGTGCGGCAACCAAAAGGATACAGAGCTCTCCTGCTGTCTTAACTTTAGCTGGTTTGGTTTTGCGCTCGGGGCACCCCCAGTTCACCCATCTGTGAGTAGGCGAATATCTTTACAGCTAGGGAAGTGAAGGGGGTAAATTGCAGTAACAGCCACACTGCTTTCTTGTGTACCAGAATAGACGGATCACCTCAAGATTCGTCCCCTAACGTTACCTGGACGATATTTGGCAAACCTTTTGAAATATCACATTAAAAATTAGTGTGATTATCAGGAGTAATGATTACTTGCTTCTTTTAAATTACATACGATAAACCTAACAAATATTGGTTGTGCAAGTTGTGTGTGTGTGTGTATTACATACAGTTACTATGGGTGATGTGTATACAGTTTACCGTTCATAGCCTACACCATACAGTACTATACACAGTATGACGGAGGGAAGATTTTGGTGTTTGAATTCTGTAGTTTATAATTTAATTTTATATTACTTAAAAGAATAAACTAACCTAAGGCGTAAGGCATGCACAGTATATCCAGTTCTTAATCTGCATGGGTCAGTGTTAGTACAGGGGGAGGCCAGAGTACCGATACAACTGGTCAACTATTGTAGATATACCTAAAGGAAAGCTTAGAAAAAAACAAACAACAACGACACTCAGCTTGAGTTAAAATGATTGAGTAATAAATAAAACAATTTCTATCACTGTCGATCATTTTGATATACTTTATCACCATCACAACCGACCTTCTGTTGTAAATCACAGTTTCTCAACTTTCTTCTCTAAATGGCGAGAAAATTTCACCCAGCGTTGTATCATTTTAAATTCCCGACTTGTTCCCGGGTATGTATACGGCGAGTGCTGAAGCCTATGTGCGGGCATAGTGTACAGTTCTGTCCTCTATTGTGAAATAAAATAAACCGAGAGAAAGAACCTCACTTAACCTTAATGCTCAAGTGTTGATACATTTTGATATATTTCTTACGTATTTATGATATTTGAAGTTTGATATCAAGATTCTACACAATATAGATATCATGTGCACTTCATAATTGTGTTGATTTTTTTTTACATCTTTACTGTGTGAAAATCAGTTTCATATAAATTTATTAAACTTCAAATTGAATATTAAAGTAAGAAACAGACGCTCAGTATATGATTACTGAACCCTGAAAGCAGTTTAAGACCGCAATTTATTATGAGTCGTAATGTCATAATATTGTCTTCGAATTCAGGACTTAAATAATATTTGCCCTGCTTACAACTGAGGACGGTATAGTTTTCCGTTCTGTCTCTCTCTCTCTTTGTGTATCCCTAAAATATATCTCTTAGGTACAGCAGTATTCTTGTTAAGGGTCGACTCTGACTTGCGTTTATTTATTTTAAATTGTTTACATTTTTATGAGTTATGACGTCACGGAGGCACAGGATTATACAGTACATTCACCTCCCTTTCTCACTACGTTTTTTTTATTTAAGTGTAACGAGCTTAAAATATATTGTGTAACTTTTATTAATTCTTAAAAAAAAGCGCACAGGCGGAAGTAGGTGACACCATAATTTATAATCTAAAGATAGAGACAAAGGTCATCCAAACCAAGGATCGAGAAAATATAAAGTTTTGGAAGGATCGCTGAGCAAAACCCAACGTGATTCAGCAGATATTTTTAGCTTGTTTATGACTCACTAAAAACAACTGTCTCATTTGTCTCTACTATAACTAAAGAGATTCTTGATTTATTTGTTACATTCAATTTTAAACACGTATTTCTCTGACATTCAAGAGTTATTCTACTGTAGGATTAGGCTTTTGGTAAATTTCCTTCGTATCTATCTAATATACTATAGGACCAGGCGTGTGTCTGTCTGTTTGTGTGTGTGTCTGTTCTGGGCAGCCGAAACTGCACAATCGTTTTTCATCAAACTTGGTGGAAAAATCGCAAAAAATTCGTAGAGTGGAACAAACCTGGTCCCATGTCGATGGTTTCTTTAGGAAGGCAGTAATTAACAATTTTATTTACGATGGAAAACGGTGCAAGTCTACGGACTTGGCGCACCCTCATTCGCTGTACGCTGTCACGAGCGTTAAAACTTTCACAAGGGCACGAAGGGCCCGCGATCACTTGTGTTCTACTAATATTCTCTCATTTTCTCACTCAACTGTAACCTCCCTGTTGTGAATGCTTTGAAAACCTTGACAATTATCCATTTAATATACAGTAGTGTCCAAAGCTACTGTTCTCGCCCCCCTTACTCTACTTCTTTGGACAATAATAATAATAATAAAAATAATAATAATAATAATAATAATATTAATAATAAACTTTGAATTCATTAACTAAAATATCGATTCATATCTTATATTTCTTGAATTATGTTCCTTATGTTTCTAACTAACATCACACACACACACACACACACACACACACACACACACACACACACACACACACTGGATGGTCCTAACTGAAGTAATAAGTGTGACAACAAGAACATACAAGTAATTCCCCGGCCATTCCACGTTTACCACAACCGTTAAGCCACATAACACACACACACACACACACACACACACACACGAATATCGCTGTGAAGTTATAATTTGACAGATATAAAACTACAATATACAGTGAAACCTCTATTTAACGGGCTATAAAGAGAGGGAAGTCCATTTATCGAGGGTCTGTTATATGTGAAACCTCCATCTAACGAACTATATAGAGAGGAAAATCCATTATATCGAGGGTCTGTTATATGTGAAACCTTTATTTAACGAACTAAATAGAGAGGAAAATCTATTATATCGAGGGTCTGTTATATGTGAAACCTCTATTTAACGAACTGCATAGAGAGGAAAATCCATTATATTGAGGGTCTATTAATTTTGAAACCCCTCTCTTTAACTGATTATATTGCGAGAAATTCGTTATATGGAAGTTTTACTTGTATATATTTTTGTTTGAGGAGTTGAAGTCAGTTTGTCTCATTGATGTGCTTTCGGTGATGTCAAGTCGAGTCTGTACTGTACTGTACTTCTTGTAGTCGTCTCCGCGCTTCTCTGGGTTGGTTCTCAAAGGTTCTTGTCATTATATTTCTTTCGTAACTGAGGATGAAAAAAATGTGTGTGTAGAAGACGATTTTAGTGCCTATGATCCCCCCCCCCCCAAAAAAAAAAAATCAACGTCACGATAACTGAATTTCCAAACTGTCATCTTAAGTCATCACAATCTGGTCTGCTTCATAAATCTTGCCACCCTGAGCACCATAACACACACTGTGTCAAGAACTACACATTTAAAACTATCCGCGGAAAAAACCCCAGACGATTTACCAGACCTTGCTCTTCGGAGGCACCAACAACACAACAAGGATCATAAATATAAAATGCAGTAGAGGTATTAGAATGGACACTAGGGAAACACCATTTATCATAGCATTTAATTGAATTTTGGATTTTATTACCGTTACGTATTGTCCCGGTTCTGGGGGGGGTGGGAGGGTTCAAATTTGGCAACGTTTTCTGGAGTTTGTATGTGTGTAGGAGACGAGTAAAAAGATCCTAAGGTGCTAAAAATCATCGTAAAAACCACACTGAACTTTAGCGCCGGGTCAGTTCCGGGGTAAAAAAGTTGCCTTGACGATGATTTGTGGTTCCCCAAACTGATACAAGATTTGAGCCCCTAAACGTTTCCAAGGCTTTATTGTCCTTCATTTTTGTTTTAATATTTCAACTCATTCACACACACAAACAAACTCACAAACGTAAATACATTCACATTCACTTCATTTATTTACAAAACACTCACGCCCCTAAGATAATAATTCTACAATTTTATCCATAATTCCCCGGAAAACCTCATGGCTACTTCGTGTTGTGGTGTAGCGTAGCAACACTAACAACCGCTGTCCCTCTTATCTCCAGTCGACTTAACCTTGCCACACCCAAAAAGGTATCACCCACAAGTAGGAAATAACTGACAATACATAAAAGTGTGTGAGGAGAAAGCCAGCATTGTCCGGATATATGGGGGTTCGGATATATGGGGGTTCGGATATATGGGGGTTCGGAAATTTGGGAGTTCGGATATATGGGGGTTCGGATATATGGGGGTTCGGATATATGAGGGTCCGGATATCTGGCTCAGTGGACCAGACCTAACATATTAACGATATGTGAAAACCCCAGAAACAAATGTTCCAAAAATGGCGAGACCTCCAAAGTAGATTTTAGATATAAATACAGTACAGTATTATAAACACGATATGCCCATAGTGTCAGGTTGAGTAAGCTATCTATGACTTGTCTTACACCGACCTTTCTCCATCACCCTGCCTCGCACACACACACACACCTAACTCCCAGTCTTCCTTCTCCTCCTCCTCTCCTTCGGACTTTCCCTTGAGTGGTTCTGTTACCTCGCCCTTCATTAGTGTCAAACATTGAATTTATGACCACAGTGTTTCCAGTCCGGTATGCAACAGAGCTGACCGTTCAGTAGTTTAACAAGTGGGCAGATACGTTTAGTACTGCCATCGAAGGGGTTAAGTTAGGTTGGGTATTTTATTAAACTGTTCATTGTTAAGTATTTGATGTTCTACATAATCGTCTATGGACCAGTCACAAGTTTCTTAACAAGAATTTATTGTTATTTGGCAATTTTCTTTATATTTTCTCTATTTATATTTCCCTAAGTCGTATTTGGTAGCCATGGTCGAGAGGTACATGAACCACTGTTACTAATAATAGAAGGCCCGACATTACGTGCATAATACTTTATATACGCAGAGTCATGGGAAGCGTCACAGGGCGGGGCTAATGTTCTCACCACAAATTCGAATTCTGATTTCGTCACCAGCCACAGTTTGTTGTTGATGAGGAACCTGACCTTTTGTACCTGCATGTTAAGTTTGAAACGAAATATTCATTCACGCGTGGTGTTGTTATTCTGTTTGAACTATTTCAACACCTTTCACTGGTATACTGTGGCTGACCCGAGGAGAAATTTAGTTCAGTTTGAAACAATATTATCTTACATCTTTATTTATAAGCAGACACTAATGATTAATCACCTCGGTTAATTTTCGTTCTACAGACACACACACACATGGTACCAGCGTCATAAATCACTAATGTGGGAACTTAATAACAAACGTTTAAGTATCATTAATGAGACTTAACGAGTGGGAATGAACACAGATTTATACTAAGGAGATACATCAACGACGTAAGAGCCTTGTGCACTGTAGCATTAGATAACGATACCTAGATGAAGATTCACTGTAATAATATCAACCGTTTATCAGGTATCGTGTATATAAAGAAAAACAATTCCTACGACGTATCACACACACACACACACGTTGGTTCCACACTTCCCCTGTACATCATCATCTTTGTCTACTCTTATTTCAACCGTACACTTTCTATATAAATATTCTAAACCTTCTCCTCTTTTCTTTTCTTTCCGTTATTCTGTGATTCATTTCATAATTCACTTTTCCATTTACTGTTAGATCCATTTCCGGTTACCTGAGCCACTTCACTCCCGCCTTTTCACTCTCTCCACTTTATCGCTAATCGAGCTAACACTTAATTCACTGTTTCCTATCTTTCCTTATTTTTATCATTTTATTTTTGTTCACATTTACTCAACTTTTTCCTAGTATACACTCTTCCTAATTCACTAACCAAATTTTCTTCTGTATAATAATAATAATAATAATAATAATAATAATAAATAATAATAATGTTTTTTTTTACGGGGATTAGCCTACCCGGGCACAGGTCACTGACCCACATCGGGGCCTGGGGGTCGAAAATGTAATAATAACAAAACTAATAATAATAAAAATAACACCAACAACAACAATAATAATAATAATAATAATAATATAATAATAATAATCACGAGACAGACCTGGTACAAGGTATACAGAGACAGTACCAGCTCACAATGCAAAGTGGAGCCTTTGAGACCTTGGCATTTTAAATTTTTTGTCCCCCAGCCTAAAACAGTCGCGCTCGAAGAAGTAAAGATCGAATATAAACAATGTCACTCTTACTTTGCGGTCATACATGCATAGTTGAACAGACGGCCATGACTCACGTAGCCCTGTCATGTAAGTAGAAGTAATGTAGTGGTAAAAAAACTAACACACAACAGTTAAAATTATAATGTCAACATCCCACACCAGTGATAATATGATTTTAGTGAAGAACACCAGCCATAAGATAACAAGGACTACTCTCTACCACATTCACACAGTTCAAGAGAATTATATTGTACTGTATTTTGATATTCTTACAGGTTCTTTGTTTACATTACCAACTAAAGTACTCCCATCACTATTCATAAAGACTGTTAGACTGACCAAGTTACCGCACTTCAGTAGTCAGAATAATGTGTTTAGTATAAGTATTCGGCTGGCAACTGTAGTTTGATTTAGACAAAAGGAAATCAAACTGTGTGAGAAGAAAGAACCTTGTAGTCAGGACGGCCCATCAGTCCCACCAAGTAAATCTTATTAACAAGGGTGACCATGGGGGGTTAAGAAGAGCCTAATGAACCTCACATATTATATAAGGAATTTTGCACCTGGTAATATATATACAGGTAAAAAAATATATATACATGTAACCACAAATAATCCTCCACTGTCAAGTTACTATGACGTACCTAACACGATCACAAGAGACGACCGTATTATGAAGAGGAAGATAAACCACACACTCCTTACAACGAGAGATGTCTGACCTTTAGAGCGAAATTAATGTTTATTTTGTTTTTTGTTTTCTAGTCCATTTTCTGTTGTATTGATGCTATACTTTTTTTTCCAAGTGATAATATGTATTTTAACTTTTATTACGTCAGTGGTCGTCAGGTCATAGTGACTCGCTTTTATAGATCAAGAATGCACGTCATCACTTCACTTGGAATTTCATATAACGAATAATTCAGGGCTATTTCTAATAATATAACCGAGAAGAAGGTTAATGCATAATTGGTACGTAATGTTGCATGTTAAGGGAGTAGTTAGAGGGTTTTTCACCATTAGTAATGTCTGTGTTCCGCCCTGGTATTGTTTGAATGGTTTTAAATGACAAAAGTCTGATTACCATAATATTCCTTGTGGGTTGTCAACAACTACCTTGAATATGCAGTGTAGTGTGAGGCCTTAGTTATTCACGCTGTGACCTGGGAGGTGTAAGAGGGGGTTGGGTGGTCACGCCACCGTAGTCATTGAATTACCTCACGCAAAACTTGGCGCTATTGTTAATGGTGGACTTGCACTAGAGGTCAAGATCCCAACCTTTAGTAGTGTGTTGAATCTCACTGTATAAACAATGATTGTCCAACACCGTCTAACGACTCTAACAGTTTGAAGGTTCATACAGTGGCGTAACACGAGCGTTATATACTTCAGAAAAGATCCCTTCTAGCCTAGTACCCACGGAGCCGCTTTTATACTCGGCAAAGAGACCCAACGGTTTTCACTCCCTGATGGAATGATACCCAGTAAGGCTGTTAATGACATATAAATTAAACTTATTATAAAAATGCTGGGTTAATATATCGGACTAACCCGTGAGCGAGTTATTTTTATTACTGTCTATTTTCTTACAATGTTTTCATCAGTGAGTTCTGACATGATAATCATTTTTCGTGGAAATTGTTCATTTCATAAATAATTAGGCGCCTAGACGAGCACTAGTTTATCAATATAATGAGGCCGCGCTCTGCTGAGGCCCGAGGGGTTTTTCCCTCGCCCGGGGCAGTTTGTTTTTCAGCGTGTCGTGTGAAGGTTGTCGGCGAACTTACATGGCCGTAATTTGTGAATTTAGGGGCAAAGACAACGAGACCCTTCAATTATTTAAAGACCACGGCATTGTTCCTTTACATATAGACTGTTTAATTTCTTACGTTCTTTTCATCAGTGAGTTCTGATATGATAACCATTTATTGTGGAACCCGCCAACAGTAAATCACTCCGCCGCCCGGGGTGCATATGTCAAAGCGGCCGTATCAACTCACGTCCAGAAAATGCCTCAAATTTCACCATATCATCGTAAGTTCTTTCTGTTTAATATACCGGGGGGTTAGGTAGGTTTGTTTGGTTAGGTTGGTTAGGTCTGGGTTTTTTTTTACCCACAAATGTTAAGTCACGTTTATTTTTAAAATATCCAATTTTTAACATACTTCCACAAACTGCAACAGTGGCCACTACATTATAACAGTGAAAATCCGGCGTTTTCATATTTTTTTTTCAATCACTTTCGTTCACTGGTTAGTCGTATATAATTACCAAATGCTGTAAGTATTACTGTATAAGTAGCGATCCAGGAATACAAAAGTCAAGTGTGAAGCAATATTAATCATTCTTCAGATACAGTACTGTTGAGGCATTACAAAATCTAGCCATCAGGTTAGTGAAAAAAGGATAATATGGACTTGGTGTTAATACTGACGGAGATAATATTCTTATTCCAAATGAAACAAACCCCCTAAGATAAAACTTGTGGTAGGCAACAGGGGCCCAAAACAGGTGGAAGGTCCTGTGTATTTGGTATATGACGTAGAAGCGAAAGTGAAATGAAAAACAAGTGAAACATGAGCACTTTCAGCAGACAACACGACGAGTTTAGAGACTTTGTGAAATGTTGTGCGAGAGGAGACCATTACCGCCGGGTTATACTGACAGAAAAATAAACCAAGATAACTAATAGAAATTTATAGATAATGAACATGAGATACGTTGGCCATATAACTGAAATTGGGGAGATAATGATAAAAGGTATTAATGGGTAAAACAAGATAGGGCGACCAAGGGAAGGCAGAGACTGGAATAGACAAATTAGATTAAAAGTTGGGTCTTCGGGAGGATTAGTACTGACAGCCCTTAAACGTCTGGGGTGGCACAGTGGAACACGGGATATATATTAGGAAACAAAAGTAACATACAGAATATATTTTGTAAGTTATGTCTCATGATTTGTGTACAGTGACAGTGTCTAGTTACGGTATACTGTAGACTTAACGTAAATATGATGCTAGTTTTATGCTTGAGCTTACGTCAACTAGTGAAGTGAATTCTCACACCATCAGTTACAAGGATTCTTCTTTTACGAAGATTTGACCCAAGGCAAGTATCACCGTCATGAACACCTTAAGTAAGTCATTACTTTTTACAAACATTATCGGATTTCAACTAAATTTACTGGTTAGTAGTTTATCACTAACACCTGGGAATAGATCACAGTCATATTGGTGGATTGCCACCTCATCGACACAAGTTCTGGCCATCTGAAAGCTGGAAAATTGATGAAATTGGGGGATGACTTGTGTAACTTGAGACACTGCCCTTGTCTTACAAGATCTCTGGACCAGTACAGTCGTAGTGGAGTTATTTTCACGTAATGAGTAGTTGTCGTAAGCGTTAATGGAGTGCTGGCATGTGGGTGTTAAGAGCGTCCAACATCTGTCACTGCTGTATACTGTAAAAGCTAATTTTATCCTCCCCCTCACATACATACATAATATCATCCTCAATTTCCCTTGAAACCTTTTACTCAAACATTCTCTCGGTCAATATTTTCTTTATTTATTACACGCACTATCGGAATTTTTTTTAATCATTCTGTTTTTCAGTTAATTATACTGTATATGAAGGACTGTCACCTCTCATGCTTTACCCCAGATAGGGCGGGTTGATAATTGCAAGTGTTCCGTAACAAACAATTCCTGCGGTTTTGTGGTTAAATCTGACGACGAGTTATATATTTTTTCTCAATAATAGTGAAACATAATCTAAGTAACGTGAGGTGAGGCGGCTGGCGTACTGGTTGACACATCTTTTGTTTACTCTTATATACAGTAGTTTAGCCTCTTAGGGTTACATCATATAGGTGACGAAGCGACTTGGGGCGATGACATGTGACGTACAATGTGTGTGCGTGTGTGTACTTAATGTGGGTGACACCGTTCGTTAAATATTTTTATACGTTGACCCTCGCTTATGTGTGTCATCGTTCTGTTTACCGTTTGTATGAGTGATGAAACTGGAAATTTGGTGTAAAGGTGGCTACTGTATAAATATGATGCTGTATACATTTACTTAAACACACACTTCTAGACCAACGCACTTTATTACTCTTAATAAATCATTTAGCATGCAATTTTCTACACCTTGGACATAGACACTCGTCTTTCCAATCCATGGCCTAAATACTGGCCACTTCTCCGTTACTTCCCTTCAGAGGATACATTCCCAAGTCAATCACACTGTTAAAAAAACTAGGGTGATACTTATTACAACGGAGAACTTTTCAAATTTTGCAAGAATCTGTGCTTCGATTCTCAAACAAGTTACGTCCAGCATGTATTGTGCGAGTGTTGCTTCTTACCACACTACAGTATCTTGTTAGATGCGAGGAAAATGCTCCTAGAGGCAACTAAAAATTCAAAATGATATTTAGGCGACAGGTGGGACGGGGTGTGGTGATACTCAAACTTTCACTCAGACCCCGCTAGGCTATGGTGTTGTTACTCCTCACATGTATGAGCCAATAATTAATTTTTACCTCAATAAATACCGGTTAATAATGGAATATGCGATGTTGGTGGAGGTGGGAAAGTTGGCCTAAGGTAACACCTATTGTAGGATTTAAAACCCTCCTAATTTAATAAACTCACCAGGTAATGTTATCTAGTTAATCTAACATAACGTAGGTAAAAAACAAACCGACAAGAACTGTAATATTTGTATGACATTTTATCCAATGAATAACAGTACAGTGGAATTTCGTCCGTGTGAAACCCGACTTGGTCATAAGACAGGTGGGAAGTCTTGCGCTCGACCACCCGCACCATAAATGTAAACAGTGTGTGTGTGTGTGTGGTAAGCTATTTATATCCTTCCCTTCCTCCCTTCCTCGGGCTTCTCCCTTAGGTCACAAGTATCCCGGATTCCTCTAAATATTGTTGTTGTTATGTGACTGTCGAAACAGTATCTTGCAAGGAAGTAACAACAGCAATAATTATTCTTGGTTAATTCTTCACGGCTCTTAGCTAAAGGCTTGACAATTTACCATATCCTTCACAACTACGTTTCATGACCTGTTGTTCTTCATTTAGAATTATATATTACACACACACACACACACACACACACACACACACACACACACACACACATCCCCCACAAGCAGTACCACTTTTGTACCATGTGAACAAACTCAAAATAACGGGTTGATCGATGAAATTTTCGCAATTGGACTGTTTGTTGGCCAAGAACAGATTAATTCAGTTTTATAAAATGCAAGGTTTATGTTTTGCCTCAGACGACTGTTTTGACCTCCAGATTGCACGTGAGGTAACTGCCAAGGAGCCGCGTCAGATAATAAACATACATTGTTTACTTCCCCGAGAGGAGTGCTGGCTCGTACCTTGTATTTCTTTTCCACTTTTGTTAGACTTTTCCAGGTTCAGCGCTGGGTGGCCTAATGCCTAATAAACATAGTCATGCGTGCGCGTCTGTCCATCCGAGAGTTGTGAACTCGGTATTTTGAAGAAAAAATTACGAATTCTAACCAACACCAGCAAGTTGGATATAACAGAATATGATCCCAGATGAGTTCGATAAAACACTTTTTTATTGTGCAAATTTGTGGCAGTGAATTTGGTCACGTTTACTGGAGACTTTCCTTCCCATCGTTATTGTGTCTGCGTCTAGTGGTCCCGGATCATCTGTTGTACAAAAACATTGTTAATTATGTGAAGACGTCCCTCACAACCATGCCATGACTGTGTCTAATATTAAGACCTACATCTCACAACTGAGTATTCGGTTAAATTCTACATGTTTCGTCGTTTTGAAAATTCTGTTTTCTTTCAAACCGGACAGTGGGGAGGAATTCGTTACATTTTCTGATGATGTTCTACAAGAGTCATTTAACCGTACAGTATCCAAAATAGAGATTTACCAACCTTCCCGCCCTCGTCAGTATTACACAACAGGAAGCCCGCATAAAACCCTTCTTCATTAAATCATTACAGTAGGCGGCGTAGGGTATAAGAACCGGGGTTTAGTGTTACCTGTTAACTAACTCAGGTGATAATCACTTTCCCTCCAGGGTGCTGCAATGTCTCAGGCTTGACCCAAGACTCAAAACTACCATCATTACCCAGACTACTAGCCGGGGGCGTCCGTGACAACTGCTGCATCACCACACAACCTGTTCCTCTGCCGTTCCTTTGCCACTTGGTGATTCATTGTCAGGGCGTGATCCGGCGCCTGAGGTGTGTGCTTACATGGTTAGTAGGTGGGTGGGTGGCGGGGCGATGTACTTGCCCGTTGCTTTCTACACTTTGCTTGGATCTCTCTCCCTTACTATTTGTTTTATTTCCTGAGATTTTTATTTCCCATAATCCGCCCCGTGTAAAAGTGGGAGTGTATAAGAGTTGTATGATAAGATTACTTGATACTGAAGTAAATGATTATCTGATTATTATTTCTTTCCTCTGGTGAAAGTATAGAGCTTTTCACCCCATGCTAAATAACCCGGAATTTGATCATCTATCTTGTGTACAAAAAATAAAATACAACTTGAGACTTTCAAGAGGTTAGATGACTCCATCTTCGTGAATACCGGTAATTATTTTCGTTTCACCTTTACCACCACAACACGACTATAGCCTCAAGTGTGTTCAATACAGATACTTGTGAACTCATAGGTCAGTGTTTCAACGTCCACCTTTCACGATTATAAACAAAAGACGACACTTCTCACCCAAGACTCGTTTTGTGAAGGGACGAGTCCAGAAAATAGTGATAATCTTGCAGAAACAAAACACACACACACACACACACACACACACACACACACACACACACACACACACACACACCCTCGGAATGAACGCCACAATACCGAAAATATCCGTTATATCATTTAACTTTAAACCAAACTCTGAATTGAACATTTCTTAACAAATATAAAATCTTTATTACCAATTAGGATCATTCACCGTATCAGTGCGTTAAGTTATGAGCTCTTTTCAGTCGTTCTGCTTTGATGAAATTTCTGATCATCATGACTCTACATGACTCAAAAAAGAATATAGTCCACCGTAGTTTTCTTAAGTCGTGTATTGTCTTCTATTGAACAGCAGTAAAAAGAAAGATATAAATAAATATACCATAAATATTGTAAAGGATTAAAATGAGGAATTCCGAAAGTGTCGATAATGACGAAATGTACAATACGGTCGTCAAGGTTTTGATTAGCCTCCCTGCCGCCGTTAATCGCCCGTAAGGCGATTGCCGCCACTCATTCTTATGGCCCCCCTGCCGCCGTTAATCGCCCGTAAGGCGATTGCCGCCACTCATTCTTATCGCCTCCCTGCCGCCGTTAATCGCCCGTAAGGCGATTGCCGCCACTCATTCTTATCGCCTCCCTGCCGCCGTTAATCGCCCGTAAGGCGATTGCCGCCACTCATTCTTATGGCCCCCCTGCCGCCGTTAATCGCCCGTAAGGCGATTGCCGCCACTCATTCTTATGGCCCCCCTGCCGCCGTTAATCGCCCGTAAGGCGATTGCCGCCACTCATTCTTATGGCCTCCCTGCCGCCGTTAATCGCCCGTAAGGCGATTGCCGCCACTCATTCTTATGGCCTCCCTGCCGCCGTTAATCGCCCGTAAGGCGATTGCCGCCACTCATTCTTATGGCCCCCCTGCCGCCGTTAATCGCCCGTAAGGCGATTGCCGCCACTCATTCTTATGGCCTCCCTGCCGCCGTTAATCGCCCGTAAGGCGATTGCCGCCACTCATTCTTATGGCCTCCCTGCCGCCGTTAATCGCCCGTAAGGCGATTGCCGCCACTCATTCTTATGGCCCCCCTGCCGCCGTTAATCGCCCGTAAGGCGATTGCCGCCACTCATTCTTATCGCCTCCCTGCCGCCGTTAATCGCCCGTAAGGCGATTGCCGCCACTCATTCTTATCGCCCCCCTGCCGCCGTTAATCGCCCGTAAGGCGATTGCCGCCACTCATTCTTATGGCCTCCCTGCCGCCGTTAATCGCCCGTAAGGCGATTGCCGCCACTCATTCTTATGGCCCCCCTGCCGCCGTTAATCGCCCGTAAGGCGATTGCCGCCACTCATTCTTATGGCCTCCCTGCCGCCGTTAATCGCCCGTAAGGCGATTGCCGCCACTCATTCTTATCGCCTCCCTGCCGCCGTTAATCGCCCGTAAGGCGATTGCCGCCACTCATTCTTATGGCCCCCCTGCCGCCGTTAATCGCCCGTAAGGCGATTGCCGCCACTCATTCTTATGGCCTCCCTGCCGCCGTTAATCGCCCGTAAGGCGATTGCCGCCACTCATTCTTATGGCCTCCCTGCCGCCGTTAATCGTCCGTAAGGCGATTGCCGTGACTCATTCTTATCGCCCCCCTGCCGCCGTTAATCGCCCGTAAGGCGATTGCCGCCACTCATTCTTATGGCCCCCCTGCCGCCGTTAATCGCCCGTAAGGCGATTGCCGCCACTCATTCTTATGGCCTCCCTGCCGCCGTTAATCGCCCGTAAGGCGATTGCCGCCACTTATTCTTATGGCTTCCCTGCCGCCGTTAATCGCCCGTAAGGCGATTGCCGCCACTCATTCTTATGGCCCCCCTGCCGCCGTTAATCGCCCGTAAGGCGATTGCCGCCACTCATTCTTATGGCCCCCCTGCCGCCGTTAATCGCCCATAAGTCCACAACCACCACCAAATCATTATTGCAGATGCATTTATATTTATTATCATTAGTACTACAGTATTAATATAACCATTTTGTATTTATTATTGTTATCTGTATGTGTTTTATTAATTGTATTTGTTATTATTGTCATTATTATTATTATTGTTATTATTTTTATCCAAACTATTATTATTGATAATATTATTATTCCTATCATTGTCACATCTATCATAAAGTTCATTATTATTGTTATTATTATTTTAGGTATTGCTGTTGTGTTTTAGCTAATTAGTCGTTATTATAATTATCATTCTTGTTGATTTTATCAAATGTAGTCAGGTGAGAGGAAGGAAGGGTAACCAGGGGGGAGGGGGTATTACATCAGTGACAAGCAACAGTGACCTGCCCACCACCAGTGTTGACCAGTTGTGTAATATGTGTACCCGGCTCAGATAAGTGGGTAAAGTATGTCAATAAAGATGACAATAATAATAAAAGCGATGATGATGATAGAGATAAAATAAAGCTAGGAATGACGATGATAATAATAATAAGTGTGTGTGAACTGAGTTAGTGGGTTCATGATAGTTCCCTCAACACAGGAGTCATAGCTGCCTGATGTGAGTTATTACTGCACTAGTCTATACGGGGCTTTGGGTTCCAATGTTAAATTTTGTTTCCAGCTGTCAACTATTCGCGCTGATTCATGGTTCGGACAAGACACCAAACACACCGTTTGCCTGTGTTATAAATCTCCACACTCATGCACACAAAGGCTTGCAAGAATAAGTGTCAACCATGATAAGCAAAAAAAAAATGGATATTACATCAAGTAAGGCCGCCACCATCATAATGTCCAACCCGCTGAACTGTCACTACAAGAGCTTTAACTCATTTTACAATTACGTACTCTTCAGCGTTCTTAAAATGCAACCCTTGTGAGCATGTCAATCCCATCTCGATTTCAAAGGTGCCGACAAAATAGGATGAGAAAACTGGCGCTTTTCTGGGGTAACTCTTATAAATCATCCTGGGGTGACCATCATCCTACAATACTTAACAAATCTGACTTCAATATGATCAAAGTTTTTCTTTTGTTTGCCGTTTACGTTATCATGCGAAAACGGAAGTGTGAACGAACTGACAAACGAAATGGCTGACTTTAATGTTACTGCGCTTCAACAATTAAGGTCTTTAAATGCTTAACAATTTAAGTAAGTGCACTAGTCCATAAATAATAAAAATCATAAAAATGGAGCTCTGTGGACAGTTAAACACACCGTGATCACTATGTCGGGCCTTCACACAGGTAGGAAGGACAATATCAACTAGCCTGAAGCAGAAGCTGTAAAAAAAAAAAAAAAAAGCTCAAAAGGCAAACAAATAATTCGAAGAAAATTATAATAGAAAGAAAAACAGTAAATTACATGATTCTCGTAAAAAATATAAATACTCAAGACACTAGTTTATAAATGATGTGCGATACTCAGGGCCGGTGCAAGATGATTTGGCGCCCTAGGCAAGCCTTTAGATGTGCGCCCCCTTGAAGGTTTTGATAAGCTAATGTAGGTACAGTAACCCATGACTACATTGTTTTCATCTTGTGGCTTTATTACTTCACCCATGCAAATAACCAATTATTGTTATTACATTAAGTCAATAAATCCTTGACGTAAACTTCAGAGGTCAGGTAACCTTGCCTCATCCCGACAAAGACAGGGAAGGGGCGGCTCAGCCGCCCTGGCAGTAAGTGGCAGTAAGGGAGGGGAGGGGATGGTGGGGTTGGGAGAAGGGTTCCTCAGATGTCAGCCTTCAGGTCACTGCTCGACAGTTCTCCAGGCCGCCAAAGATAAGGACCCGGGTTAGTCCCTCCGGGGGGTTAACGAATAATATTAAAAAAGAAAACACAGTCGGCTACCGTCTACCTACCCTCGCCTCCCTCCGACCCCCCCACCCTTCTAACATCCTGCTCCGACCCTCCACGGCTCCACCACAGTGTCCACCACAGTTTTCCCTTCATTTTTAATTTTATCCAAGTTTGCCCTGAATTTGTGGCGCCCTCAGATGTTGGCGCCCTAGGCGATCGCCTAGTTCGCCTAGTGGGTAGCGCCGGCCCTGGCGATACTGTACTGTTTGTTAACGATTTCAGCCAAGATGAAACTCTTGCCACTCATAGGATAATAGGTCAAGCAGTGAAATAAAGATTCGGGCAGTATGACGTCTGATGATAAAGTAAAACAATGGACAGTTGATGTAAAAAAACCGACTGTATATCTTAATCAAGCTCTGGTGCATAAAAAATACGATGGGAAAATTAATGGGCGTAACGGTTATGGCTCTTAGCTGGCAATCAAATATCCCTGCAGGTTCCATTCATCTCTATTTAGGTACCGACACAAAAAATAAATAAATAAACATAATCAGATACATATACAGGTAACAAAAGAAGAATCAACTACCTTCATCCAGCAGTTGCATGATAGGTGACTCCCGGACACAAGGACTGACTTGGCCCTTTTGACGGATGTGGGAGACGGAGGTGATGGACTGATGGTAAACCCGAAATCATGTGTTCGCATCATCATCGCTGAGAAAACACAGAGTAAAATACAAGCAGGTCTTAAATGTCACTGATTTTGTATAAAAAGGGCACCAAATTAACTACTGCTGGCTATTTAAAGAAGAATTCATAGATACTAATTCAACTTAAAGTATTTTTTTCCCCGTGCCTATGAACGCGATAATATTTAGATTAACGCTCATACTTGCAGGTGCGGGGACAGTTCAGCGTGTAAATATCTTAGACTGACCTAAGGCAGTAATTATGGGGAGAACGGTTCAAAAACAGACCTTAACAAAACATATCCGTAGATGGGTTAAAAACATTATGAGTTAGATAAAATTACTTCGTATATACCTCACTTAAAATACATATTAACAAAAAAATAACAACTGCACTGTATAAATATAATTTACACTCAGTCAATGCTGTAGGAGGAAAAAATACATAAGAATAAACCCACCCATCACGTTCTTCACTACTATGTGTATATGCCAAGTAAGTATTGGCTGACACTTAAAAAACATTGAGTCAGTAAATCATACATACTATAAAGGCTCTTTATATTGTTCTGGCAGTTATGTAAGTTAGTATGCAAACACACAGGACAAATAAGAACTCGTTAAGTCTATCTTTACAAGCTGGTTATTAGTGTATCACGTTACCAAGGGGCTGAACTCTGTGGTGCCTGTCTGTCTGTTTGTCACGGAGGCCTGGAGTGTCATGCACCACGGCCACCACCGCATTGTTACACCATTATACCACTCCGCCGCTTCTCAACAAACAGCTCCGACACCACACTACCACACCTCTGCCGCCACTCTACCGCACCTCTTCCACCACTCTACCACAACTCTTCCACCACTCTACTACACCTCTGACATCAAACTACCACATATCTGCCATCACATCGCAACTCTGACACCACACCACCACTCTACCACACTCCTGATACCATATTGGTAAAAACAACCTGAGAACGTTTAAAGTAGAGGACTGTGGTCGCCAACCCTGAGATATGAGAAAGGTACTCTGCTTGATTGATAGTTTAAACAGTGAAATACATGACGGTTTAAAATACGACACTTTAAACAGTGAGCTACAAAACAGTTTAAATAGTAAAGCAGACTGACATTTTCCTGAGAAAACTTAAGAAAGGGGATTGGTTTGGTACTTGGCCGTGGTGCTGCCTGCCAATGTCTGGAGCCAAGGTGCCCTCCCCCGCAAGTTACCACACAACAGGGGGCAATCCTCAGGCACGAGCACCTCCCCTGGACCGTGCTCACTCGTCACCCAAACCTTGGTCACGACTACTCAGCAGCACAGACTCTCTTCCTTGCGGGTTAAACTCTAGATTAGTTCTAACAGATGGGATATACCGTATTCGAAGCCCCAGGAATCTCCAAACCCCAAGAAAAGCTTTTCAATTCTTAACATGCTGAAACGTTACAAAAGTAAACAAAATACAAGACTATACTGATCATAAATTAAAAAATGAAACATTGGAGATACAAAAATAATTCATGTGAATAAAACATCTGGTGAATTCGTATATCATACACAAATATTTCTTGGTTCTGCTCCAGCGGACGTTTATTATTATAAATAAATACTCGTACATTCACCAGCTCAGCGCAGGTTTCATATGCAATCATTACAACAGATTATGAACGCTTAAGTTGAGGCCCAGGTGCATCACCTGTTGGCGTAGTGGTCACCTGGCACATCACAGCATATTTACATCTGCAGGAGGCAGTGAATAGTGTGAGCCACTACCACCAGCAGGAGGCCGTGACAAAAAAAAAAGTTAACAGCAGCCCTTCGCCCACACCAATTACCATACACAGCCAGCAACACCGCTACTTTCAGGCTCATTATTTAATGAAGTGAATGGCCAGTGGAAATCCCATGACGGTAAGGCGAAAAAATATCATTATTTTCAAAACTGTAAAAAAATATGGACAAGCAATTTCAAGCACGTGTGTACATTCGCGTACTCTGCATGGATATAAAGTACGTGATTGTGACACTAGGCGGTGCAGCATTAGAAAGGTCTCCATCTCCCCTTGGCCTCTCCTGAGCTGTGTTGGTAATTGGGTTCAACTGTGGCGACAATGTTGATTAGTTCAGGTTAAAGTGCAGCGTTGGTGGCCGCCAGGTGGAGCCTCTGACAGCCTGACACCTCAGTGAACACCCGCGGGAGAAAGACTTCACGACTGAGGCTATCAAGGACGAGTGTCACTATTGTCCAGCAGTGACTTGACACCTCACGAGCGTGAGCCATCCCTCCTTTACACCCCAAATTAGGCTTCGTTGGTCAGAATGAATGAAATCAAGTTGCATTATTGTATGTAAGGTTAAAGCAAAGCGCATGAGTTAGCTAAATTAGGTTAATTACACTTACCAACTCTCGTCTCCCACTCAGGTCGCACCAGCAACCGGGAAAGATTTTGTGGTACACATTTTTGCTTCACTCACCGTTGTCAGCTGAAGATCGCCAGAATGCTAAGAGTGCATATGCCGCCCTTACTTCGTTAAAGTTGTCTGTCGTTTGCTACAGAAACTGACACTTAGTAAATAGTGTTTAAAAACCTTATCAGCCGAGGCACCTAAAACTTAAATAAAAATTTATCCCGCTCGTGTCAACTTGGTGTCCGTCTTTGTTTATAAATGGTCGACCACGGAAGATTATTACACCGTATAGTGTCACCTTTTCACTTTACACTGGTGTTTGATGGAGGCAGAGTTAGTTTTGTACTTTTCTCTTGCTCATCATTCCCAAGAAAACAATGTCCTCTTCCTCAGACAACTCATTCAATAACTTCCCAGCCCTTCGTTCCCAACTCACAGTGAGTCGTAAAGTCTTTCCGCTCTAGATTCACATCAAATTGAGCCAAAAGAACGTGTGTGTGTGGGGGATGCTGGCACCATTACCCGACCAAGAATCACAATTCGTTGACTGCTTTTGGTAATCCACACATCTACTTTACCAATTTACCCACTGAGAGACTTTTTTTCTCTTGTTGGACTCCTCCTACTCTCTGCGCACTTGTTTTTTCTCCACAATACCTTTCACGATGTATTATGAAAGTGAAAGGAAAAAGTAGCAACGAGTTTTTATAAATTCTTCATTCCTCTAGCGAAAGAAATATCTCCTGGTCAGTATCGGTAACAACAACCAGTACAACACAAAGATAATAGCGTGAAATAAGCAGCATTGCAGACTGCTATATTTTTGATATAAATAAAATACACATCGCCTTTCCTCCAGTCTTCTTTTATTCAGGGGGAAGAAAGTGTAAGATAATGATAGACGAGAATAAGTTTGTGTTTCGCGTTTATCCTATAAGAAATACCTGGGAGTGGTGTGGCTGGTTTCCCCACCTCCACCGACACTCGCCCCTTGCTCAACAACACTCAATTAACTCCGTAAAAAAATAAATCATAATTGATTTTTTTCTTTAACACAGCAATTCTACAGACCGGGAAGTATATTCTTAGAGGTTGGTAAGTTGAATTTTCTCAGTACCATATATGAGAACACATCAAGCTAAACCAATACTGGAACATGTTCAGTTACTTATGCATGCTCAGTGCTTCTCAACTAGGCTGCCATGAATTTACCGCTGAGGACATGAGTTAGGAAAAAAAAATTAGCCCCAAAAAATAACAATTGCAGTAATTTTCTAGGTTGTTCGAAGTGGAAATACGTAATAATAATAACAAGCACAAAATTAACCAAAGAAATATAGGTAGGGTTGGGGACATTTCAGATAATTTTGGTTGAGTTCGGTTGGGCACAGTTGAGTCAATTTTAGTTCGTTCAAGTTAAAGTAGGTAAGATGAACGCTTTTACAGACCTGACGCCACACTGGTCCGGGCATCAACAAAACTCACTGAAGAGCACCGAGGCATTTAAGAGAATCCGGAACAAGTATGAAGCACTTGAGTATAATGCTAACTCACTCCCAGATAAAACACTTGTTTCTGAAATGTTTTGATGCCAACATGAGCGTTACTTAGACATAATAAAGATGACCAGGAACCAGTTTCTCAAGAGATTCGTAAAATGAATGTTCCTTATAAGTTATAACAAAGTATAACAAAGTACGTTAATGGTTGATTTTAGCAGAAGCACCTATATTTTTATATAATTATATTGGTACACTCATTAAAACGGAAAAATCTGAAGATAGTGTTTGTGTAACTCCAATGGTCTTTTTGTACATAAACCAAGCACTTTAGTGTATTCTCACACCTTTTAAGAGGAATCCTTCGAGTATTTGGAAGCTAACCGTCATCGGAAGGCTCAACTGTCACAAGTCACTCTGGTTTACCATCCATCCTACGAGTGATTTTAGGGTTCTAAATTGTGCAAGTCAACTGGGTGACAATAAAGTCTCGAATTTTAATGATATACCAAACATGTTTACAATCCCCTAGAAGACATCTTGTGGAGGTTTTAGTAAATGTGAAAGTTCTGAAACCGATTTATAGCCTCATGTCCATCAAAGACTATAATAAGTCTTTGATGACCACATCCATATTCAACTTAATTGTTTCACTATTATTTTTTCCTCCGTAAATCTAGATCGCACTCTTGTCATCGCCAACTTTACATTTTTTTTCTCAAGAATTACAAGCTATAGATGCCTTCTACGTTCACATTAAACTAGATTGTGTCTTGGATAAAAAAATTAAAAAAAAAGGAAAAAGGTCGGCTGCCTCAAACCTGTTGGGAACAGCTTGAGGAAATTTTGCAGGAAGAAAACTCTGGCTTCGGTACTTTTAATGAATATAATTTGATAGACTGGCATTATATCAGGTTAAGAAATTGCACGTTAGAAAAGTGAGAGGAGTAAGTACAAGAAAAGAAGAAAGAGAACACGAAACGATAAATTAGGAAGAACGAAAGAACAAGTAAGAACACTATAAAGCTACAGAATAAGAAACAAGAAAGGTTAACATTGAGCCACGAAAGAAAATATCGAAATATACATAAACTATGATTATTATTATTATTTGCTGCCCTGCTAAGGGGTGGAGATGGATTGTACAGTATAATGAAATCTGTCCTACCTGGGTAATTCCAATGCTATTTTGACTGCCATCTTTCCGTCGCCGTTTATGAGCGCCAGTGAGATGCGTCGTTCCTCCTGAACCTTGGGAGAAACAAGTATTCATATGCTATTAGTGGATGGGTAAGTGATCGTAACATTTTATTGTGTGTGAATGAGTGACAAATAATTTTTTTATTTTTCTATGAATGAGTGACTGACAGTTCTGCTTTCTGTGAATCAGTGACAATTAAATTTTCCCCCGCTAGTGAGTCGGTAATCAAGCCCGTACGGAACTCCTATCGGTGTAACTTACTAAAAAACCTCCCCACTGATAGAAAATTAAGATTCAAAAGAGGTTAATCACAAGAAATATCAACTATTATATAAATCTAGTCAGAAACATCGTAAACCCTTGAATACAACGGCTTAACCCCGAGTACAGTGTCTTGTACTCAAAGGAAGTGGACATCGTATTCAAAGGGTTGAATTATAGTACTCAATTTGTCATGGGCTGGAGTCCTACCCCCAGACACACAAAAGAAGGGTGTTATCCAGTGTGACCCTACCATAACATACTATACTAATACTACACAATAAAGTTCATAACAAAGTTGGCATCGTACTCAAAGTGAATATTGTAAACGATATCAACCAGATGACAAAAAAGTAGTAGACTTAAAATCCGAAATAGTTTAGTAATGTTAACATCAACTACCGGTATATGCTTGCAAAAAAACAAAACAAAAGCAGTATGGCAAACATCGGAATTAAGAGAGATGATGTGACACTGGCATAACCTGTTTTCCTCCGTTCACTTGCAGTACAGCTGACCTATGCCCCTCGATTTCAGGCTTCGCGTGTTAGTTACTGTTTTTTGTTTTGTGTTTTATCACCGTCCAGTTTTTTCCCTGAACAAGTTATGCTTTCACCCTGTACGATGTAGTCTTGAATATCACCAATTAAAAATTAAATACTGTATTCACAAGTACACTGTCAAATGGTGCGAGGAACAACGAACAAGTTCATGCATACAAGACAAAGCTTTATTAATATGCGATAACTGACTAGTGAGAGTTGCAATAGGTGATTCAGTATTCGACCGGAGAAGGAATGGTAATGTTATATGTTCTTAAATAGGAACACGTGAAAGAGGTAACGTTTTACTTTAGTTATTTTTATCAACTAGAACATATTAGATACGGAAAGTTTGATATCAGTACATCCGCGTAAACATTGTCGTGTACGGAAATTTTATGATAATGTACTGTGTTGACATTGACCTGCAACACGATGAGAGTGCACTTTGCTGCTGAATTTGCTGTAGAAATACAATTCTTGCACGGATACACAACTTATTTTCCAAATTTCCGAAGAAATAAGTCTAGTTTCAGGTATCCTACATTAGTATTTATTTTTTTTGTGTGTGTGTGGTTTAGCCATTTTTTCCAAAGGTATTTTCCTACTGCTGAAATGTATAATTTCTGGCAGGACCACACAATATATTTCCAAAGTTCCCACGGAAATAAACCTGGGTCGACACGTGGGTCATTGGTACTCAAGCTGAACGTTGTTTTAGCCAATTTTTCCCAAGGAATGGGAGCGTGACTAAGAGGAGACAAAGAGACGCTCTCAGGCTCAATTTCTTCCACTTAATTGATCCCACTGGAAGCGTTTCTCTGTACCGTAAAACGTTCTGCAACCAACTTGTTTACACATCAGGAACGCTTTTCTAAATGTTTGGAGGGATTTTATGTTGCTCTCTCGCATACTTTTATCTGCTAAAACAAGACCGCAAAAAAAAATTCCTTGGTGGCTGGCCCTCGTGGGGCACACACACACACACACACACACACACACACACACACACACACACACACACACACACACACACACACACACACGCGCGTACCCACAATTCCCAAAACAGTACCGCGCCAACTCTAAATCCCGATGACCCATTAAATTGAAATAATATTACTTCATGAAGGTCACTGAGTCTCTGTACCAGGGTCATCTGATGGGTGATCTCTGTGCCAGGCTCATCTGATAGGTTCATAGTTGACATGGTAGTAAGTTTTAGACTAAGAGGCGCAATACTAACATCTCCCGTACTCAAACAGGCTCCAGAAACTGAATTGTGTCAATTTTGAGCTATTGAAATTACCCTCTGAATGAACCAGTTAATAGTATGAAGTCCCAAGTTCCGGGAAAACTAGAAATAAGCACTTGCTGGCTTTGTCGGCTATCCTTGGTCAAATTGCGTTACTGTTTACTATTTTTGTATTCCTGCATTGTCCATGTATACAGTACTTGCAATGGCTATATACATGGTAAACTGTATACATACCAAATGTAAACCTATATGATGATTTTATTGAGTAAATATCATTATTATCATTATCTCTGGTGATCCAAACTATTACCCACATTCATATTCTTTTGTTTTTCCATCTTCGTCTCCCAAGCGTTGACATTATGGAAGTAAATCTTTCAATAAATAAAGAATGATTTGAGAGTTTATATTGTGATGGAATAAAGACCAAATAAAAGTCAACAGTTTATTCACGAGTGGTTATGATGCAGAGGAATGAAGGAACTTTGTTACGATAAGAACAAAGGAGAATTGTATGCTCTGAGAGAACAATAGAACTTGCTGTGAATGTCAACTGACGATACAATATATGTTTTTTCCACCTTAAAATATCGCCATTATATCTATTTTTTCTTCTATTTTTTTCTTACAGGAACAATAGTCTCAGCTGATAAAATAGGTAGGCCTCGACAAGTGATTGAACTCCATTGTCCTATTTATATCTATTGTCATCACATTGTACTTAATGTCACTCCCAAGTCAGACGTATCTTTCGGGGTTTATTTTTTGTTGCCCAAATATTAAATTACAAAGAATGTTACATGGGAGTACAGCAATCAGGCAGTATAACACTTCCTTTATTCACTAACCACTGTAATGATAAGTTATTTAGAACTCTTAACTTACTGCAGACCGACGCATATTAAAATACTGTAATGTAAAGCTTCCACGTACAAATGTTTCTTTTTTGTTTTGCTGGCCGTCGACAGGTGTAACGGCGTCACACTTGCACTTTTTCCCGCACTTTCCAGGACAAAGCAATGAAGTGGGATTAAGATGATACAGAAAGCATTATCTAAACATCAAACGAAGTTACGTATTACGAATACATTCGACACTGGAGAAATATGCTTGATTATCTTCCTCGGAGATTTTTCGCCGTGTAAGTACATCATTTCGTATATAGCCACTGGTTGTCTCAACTCTCACCTCTGCCTCTTGCTTGTGTTTTGTAATTTTATTATCATGTTTGGCATTTATGCAATCCCCAAGTTTATATATGACAGAGAATACGATAAACATTGCCACCATTACACCAGCTGAGCCCGCAATAAGAGTACCTGTCTGAGGAATTATTACAAGGGCACCAATTAAAGACATAGTGTTAAGGATGTATACAAAGGCGGCCAGCACTAATCGATGGAAATGTGTGCCAATAAGAGCACCAAATGGAGCTCCTATTGTAACAATAGGGACAACAACAAGTAGATATTCCCAACTTTCTTGAGGCATCGCCCCTGTCACGAGAGTCCTCCACCACCAACACACCATTGACGTCATGGCCATCAGAACTACAGAAGTAGGGGTCGCTACTTTCTCTGAAACCTTAAAGAAAAGTGTGAGGAGACTAAACATGCAGATATCAGCCCCACTACCAGAAAAGGAGGTGAATATTCCACCAATAAACCCAAATATAAAAATTAGTAATCTTTTCCACCAATTTAATTCTGGAATATTATTGAATGTTGTTCTTTTGTGATTCCAATTGATCAGAAACAATGCAAATGAAAAAGCAAAGAAAATGCTGACAAACCCCATCTTTTTCATGGGTGGTGTTAGCAAGGGATCTATCACCTCCAGACCAAATATGACACCAATAGAAGATCCAAGCAAACTAAACAATAAGGCGTGTCTTTCTATATGAACCTTCATAAAAAATATCGAGAATGATGCAGCTGTCATTCCATTAGCTTGTAGTGACATGGCCAGGTCGCGGGCGATCTCTGGAGGCTCCTTCATCACTAATGTCATCACTGGAAATGCTACTGCACCTCCGCCAACGCTCGTCATTCCTGAAAATTTATTATTATTATTATACACTAATTAGGGATAACTGCAATTAAGCTATAAAAAGCAACTAACTTTTTTGCAAAATTGTGATAACCGTTTGTTTTTATTGCTATAATTTAATGGAAATGAATTTGGTGTGGTATAATTCGCTCTGTTGCATTTAGAATATTGTTTACCATCATAAGATAGGCAACTTATAACTAAAGTAAGTTGGGTAAGGTTAGGTTAGGTTTTTATGATATATATATATATATATATATATATATATATATATATATATATATATATATATATATATATATATATATATATATACAATGAAAACGTGGATAAGATAAATCTTGATAAAATCACACGTTGTTTCCTTTTGTGATTTTATCAAGATATATATATATATATATATATATATATATATATATATATATATATATATATATATATATATATATATATATATATTTATTTATATTCTGATTGTCTACACTGTCATCGATCGGTAGATCATAATACATTTAAATGAATATTTGTATACATAACCTAACCTAAACCTACTTTAGATATAATTTAGCTATTGTATGAAGAAAAATGATGTCTAATGAAATATCAAATTCATTCCACATGCGAATTAATTTGCTACAATTTACTGTTAGAAATTTTTTATTAGGATTTTTTTTTGTCATTTATGTAGTACTTATTTTTCTGTCTGTCGAAAGAATGTTTGCAATCTGTCTTGGCATAATGATTTAGAACAAGTCAAACTTTACCTGTTTATCGTACAAATACATTTTTGTAACCTATTTTACTTTATCTCTTGATGCATTAATTAGGCGGTAATGAATACATTATTACCCTATTGAAACCTAAAGCCGGAACCAAAAAATATAATTCAACACAACACATGAGAACTAACCAGCAATGATGGAACCAAAGACCATAGTGATGGACATGGGATACTTGGTCTCATAAACATAGAAGAGGTTCCTGTAGGTCATGATGGACCAGTACCAGAAGTGGAAGAAGGCAGCAGGAATCAACAGTCCCACAAGTTTACGCTTCGATGGTGACAAACCGCTTAAGGGGCCCCTGGTATTGGTGACGTTTTCGTTGCCTTCATCTACTGCCCCTTGTTTCAGCTGACCTGTAGGTAAATCTATAATAAATACATGTTTGCTACAGTAATACAAAAAAATTCACTAGGCCATAACAATGCACAATGAGGACAAAATACCGAGTTTGTTTCTTCACTGTTTTGACTGATAAATCAATGTTCAGTGCACCAATGAAAATCAATTCACCTTTCGTCCTGTCACAGTACACGTCATTCATTATACAACCACCCTTTGTTATATCCCCAATGAAGGGGACTTACCATTTACTGGGATATGATGACTCTAGAGCATGTCAGCCTGTGTTCATCCTAGTATCATTCATATCACATAAATTAATTCTACAGTACATTGTGGGGATTCGTTTTCGAGTAATATGCCTCGACAAATGTTTTGCTTTGTATTTACTCCATACTAAATAACACAACATGTAGTAGTTCCCCTTGTTTGAGTAAATGTGAAAAACCTATTATTGCTTCCATGAATAATTTATTGTGGTACGGTAATTGTCAGCAGTGTCTGAGACAAAAGCATGCGGAGTGCCTGTTAAACTTCAGCGCTTCTCGAAAAAAAAATCGTACAGTTAGTAATTTCCGTGGTTTTAACCACCTTTTGTCAACCATTCCCCTTTAGTGCCTCCTACAACTACAAGAATTCTACGTGTCAGACAAATACAGCACATGTAGAGTACGTCCACTATTTCCATCATTCTACATCCCTCTCCGCGTAAGGCCGTCTGACAAAATTGTAGGATTAACTAATAGGGAAAACATGAAATTTACTTACCTTCCCAAAAGTACTTCTTGCACCATACAGAGAGACCATGTCGACACCACTTCCTCTGGTATCGTCTGTTTTGTCTCCACCTCTTCTCTCTCACGCTGCCTCCCACCTCTCCCAAAGTCCTTTCCACGTCTCCCATGGTTCCTTCCGCCTAGCAATTTGTTTTATTTAACCTTCTTTGTAGTTTCTTCGGGTAGGCTGATTTAATTTGTTTTATAGCTGTGTAAATATGCTGTCATTCAACATCTGAAACGAAAAAAAAAATAATAGTTGAGAAAATGAATTATTTCTTATTAAGACATCTTATCTCCACAATAAGAAAATGCAATTAAAACAATAATCTAAAGGTTGACGGAAGTTTTCCTTTGTGTAATGTGATGTTTCTTGGTGACTAAGCTTTTCCAGCAAATGGTAGCATGAGTGAGATTATCCTTTGCCAGGATTTCTTGACAAATCATCTTACGTGTTTCATCCCTCGATACATGCCCATTAAGTACTTTTACTTTCCCAGAATATAAGGCACTTACTACGTTATTAAGATTCAAAAACTTGTTAGAAAGTTTGTTCGCGTAGGGGTAAAACAAATTTCTAGTGCAAATTCTAACTGAGAGAAATGGAATCTATTATTTTGATTTGCTACTTGTGACTGGACATTAGGGCTCTCTCCATTCTAGACAGTGCATTATTATAACCCTTTAAGGAAATATGTATACGCCTGACAATATATTCTACAAAAAATGAATTTGCAAATATGTAATAGGCTGCTGATCATTGAAACGACTCAACCAGTGTTTCAAAACGTTTATCATCATGTTTATTTTTTACCAAGTGTCTTACATGTTTAACAGTATTAACCTCAATATTAGGTTATCGAGATTGTGCAAATGCACAAAACAATCAATAAAATAACCGGACTTGTGCCTGATGAGCGACCCGTGCATGACTACCCCCTCCCCTTCCCCCACCTCAGTGTTCCGAACCTTGTGTCATTGCTCGTGGATTCATTGTATGGACCAAAGTCTATTAAGAGAGATAGGAAAGCTCTTACGAAAGCTATTGAATTAATCTTGCGCCGCAAAGCCGAAATCAGCGCCATCTATCGGCAAGGCCCCAAATAAAATTAGCTCCGAAGGGGGGGGGGTCAATCTCAAACTCCACCTCTGTTTCTTGTGTTATTATTCATATCCTCCTCACTGCGCCATGTTAGGGTGCCAACCCGGGGGTTAAGTAAAGGCCGCGTCCATAGTCCATATATTGGCGAAGATGACGGGGGGGAGGGGGGGTGGCAGACAAGTCCTCACAGAGAGGAGCCTTGAGCCCGAACTGAGCTCCGCGTCCGTTGGGACCGATACAGTGATGCCAGACCGGCACACACCCCAACATTATATTGTGTTAATTATGCATTATATATACACTCAACTGTTTCTGTTGTCGAGGGAATCGATGAAATATAAAAAGTAGGATGAATTTCTTTGGTTTTTCCGCACAGGAAACGGGTGAGGCATGCCGACTGTGTACAAACTTGACGCCACCCAAGTTGACGTATTCGGTAAACAAACAGACGATGTTCTCACAGATACCAACGCCATCTGCCACAGAGGCCCTTACTACACGCACACCCAAAAGCTCGAGCTTTCCTGTCTTTCGGTTAAAGTCTTTGGTATGGACCATAGTTTGGGCTCATAGAAAGGCGTTTCCGAGTTCCGTACCTGTGTTCATATCTCGAACGGAGTTGTAATGAAGCAGTATACGAGGTGACAGTTGGGCTGAGCATGCCTTCCTGGAGGGCAGTGCACGAGGATGAGGAGCTGGTGGATGCTGGTCGGTGGTCTGCTGTGGTTGATAGCTAATTGTGTTACGCTGGATTAGACTGTAATGTAAGTATACTATTTATGTAACTAGTGTATGCTGTATGAGTGTGGCGATTGTTAATGTTTGATGGTTGTTGGTGCCATTTTAATACATTGTACTGTACATTCCAACATCACCTTCACGACGCCTGAGTAAACATGATAATTGAATTTAAGATAATGACTTTAACAAGATGTGTTACTTGGTCAGACACAAACTTGGGTGAACAACGCGTTAGTGTGTGTGGGGGGTCTGTTACCGCCTGGTTCTGGGTAAGGTGTATGGCTTTGGAACAAGAGGCTTGAGAGTCGTTAGGTTAAGTTCTTGATGATGATCTTATATGGGGTGTTTTTACCCAACAATTTCACTCGACTTCAAAGTCCTGCTCACTTTGTGTGATCAAAATTGCATTTGTTTGTGTGAAATCATCAAAGTAAAAAAAAATAACTAAAAATATAAATTTCTGGTGAAAACGCTCGTGTAAAGCAATTTTTTTTTGCCGTTTCTTTATTTACAAATCAAGTTAAAATTGCAGTTTCGGCCAATGTGCCCTGGTAGTTTAGAAATTAGTTTATCCTGTGTATTTTGATGTGATTTCATCGAATTTGACCTTTATTTTCGGAGGAAAGTACCAGTTTTAGGTCCCTCCCCAAAAAGGATGGAAAGCCTTAAAGTAAATTTCTGACGTTATTATTCTTTGCCCTCGGGTTGAAATGGGTTTAGAAATACTCCGAATACGGATATCTAAAGGTTGAGGAATGGTTAAAACAGTCGGCCGTGTTTTGGCCGAAACTGCAATAATACCTAAATTAATATAATGGTCACTTATCACTACCGAATAATTGCCGGTACTATACTCATATCTTCACATACTCGGTAGCAGCTTCACATGAGGGGCTAGGCTTTGTATCGTCCAAAATGTGCGCACGGTGCTCAGTGGCTGAAGCAGTTGACGTGCTTAATTCTGAAGAAAAAACCCCACGAGACCTTCTCATACAGGAGGTGATATGACCCAACAAAAACTAACTGAACGATCATTAGTTAGACTGGATTGGTTGGTTTTCGTCTGTCAGTAGAATAGTTTAACGCCGTTGGCGCCTCTTGCTTAATGATTTTCTCGAGTCACTTTGTCTGGAGTAATAACACTTCAACTCCTTAGTGTTTACGTTTGTGCGAGAAAACCGAACCGGAGGTAATTACGGAGATCCAATAAAGTGTCGATAAGAATCGATGGAACCCTAAACCCAAGGATTGTGTTGTAAGGGCCCGTATTAGGTTATGTAAACAGAGGAATATATCTGGGTACAAAACCACTTCGACGGATTTGACGAGTGCCCATACACTCGTACATCCCTGCTCTTGTAACAGGTATTGATCAGTAACTAAGGTTTCATCCATAAAAAGCGGAACGTTTTTGATCACCAATAACAAAAGGTTCACAGGAGTCCAGAATGTGAAAAATACCTTGGTACTAAATAAAAGTATTATTAACACTAACCTTAGACTTATTAGGCGAGAACCATTCTGGAGGGCAGATCTAATATACAGTACATCTGCTCGGACGTTCTCCCAAATCACTACTGGAGACAAATTTGAACTTGGAAGAGTGATTTGAGATTTCACCTTTCACCATGTTAGCATTATTAACATTGAAGAGATCGTAAACTATGAGAAGTGTTTAGTTGTTCAAGTAAAAGTGTTGTAAATAATGTTACCGAGCAAGTGCCATTTAT
The DNA here is from genome assembly GCF_018991925.1 of Homarus americanus. Taxonomy (NCBI): domain Eukaryota; kingdom Metazoa; phylum Arthropoda; class Malacostraca; order Decapoda; family Nephropidae; genus Homarus; species Homarus americanus. Next base: position 3,244,698 of record NW_024744839.1, read on the forward strand.
TGACTAGGCCACAGCGAGTTGTGTATATACTATGACTGGCCTTAATTCGACAAAGATTTCCGGGTGTACATAACACTGACCCCGACAGACTGGATCTCGAATGACTTGACCTAAAAACAGAATTTGAGTATCCGCAATATCAGATGTCATCTTTTCCCTCAAGTAGAAGTTCGTTATTACACCAATGTGCGTAGAAAGTTTCGTGTTATTAATGAGATCTTGCATATGATTACAATAAAAAAATAAACTGTAAAGACATATGAAATTAGACTGTGTTTCGAGTTACAAGAGTGCCAGGTTGACACCTTAATTTTACCTTGATCTTTTTGCCAGAATTAGAGATTCACTTGGATTTTACTGTCCAGTATCAATGAAAGTCATTCATGTCTAAAATTATTATTATAATTATTATTATTGACTATTCTTAATGTAACGTCTTAAAAAGCAGTACCTTGAATATTTTCTAAACTGGAATGTTCATTTGGCTAAAAACTACCCAAGTCCGTAACAAGAATATTAACAGCAGTCCACTTGAAAAATGGGGATGTCTTTATTGCCGAGACTAAAACATTACTAAGTCTTTCATTCATGTGATTTTTAGCATTAATATACCCCATAACCTTTTCCAGGCCAAGGAAGAGACCAGAGGAAGCTGTGGGAAAATGCCATGGCTAGACTTGAGGCAACTAGGCATACCACATCATCAACCCAGAATGTGTATGCAGGCAACCCAGTCCATGCCACAAGATCATCAAACATGACTGAAACGTAAGTCTATTGTGTGGCTAAGGTCCCATTCCTCACACTCCAGTAGAGTATTGGTAAAATGATAGGCCAGTTATTCATACCTTCCATGTTGTTGTATTTTGGAAGGCCTGGTAGCTAATTAACCTGAACCTTCGCATAAATCGTTACGAAATTAACCATGTTGACAGTTATCGTGAGTGAAATTTATAGGTTCGCGAGGAAAGGCTCAAACTTGCGATGCTGTAATGCAGAATGTGTTGATGTGCGTAGATGGTGTACAAGTTTTTTTTTCACGTGACATCACAATTTATTGATCCCTCCATCAGGGATGTTAAGGGAGATAATGGTTGGGGGAGGGGTGTCATTGCCTCGTATTCCGATGGTTGGGAGAGACGTTGTTTAGTTTTTGTTCTGAAGTCCTAAACCAATGCCAACTCATTAATTACGGACCGAATCAACGAGCCAATCCAAAAACTTTGAATGTTGATGTGTTGCTGACACATCAAAGATAAAACATCCTCGACGAACATGTACTGTACTTTGATGTTGCATGAAATGTTTTGAGATTACAACTTACTAGTGCATTCAACTCGCTGGCTGACGTACAGATAACTGGTTACCCTGCTGCAAATAACCATAGCTATTCAATGACTTAAATTAAAATTATCATTTACGTATGAAATTTCTCTGATTACGTTTTCTTAATTTTATAATATATCGGTAATATAGTCGACCAAACCAAGGCCGAGACCTGCCGACTGAAAGCAAAAGATAAGTCATTTGTTTTATACAGGTATGTAATATTTAGGATCACTTAAAGATTAGACACCCCTGCTTATTTCACCTGATGATTGAACACCCTGACGAGTCTAGGATGGATCCTTGTGACACTATATATATATATATATATATATATATATATATATATATATATATATATATATATATATATATATATATATATATATATATATATATATATATATATATATATATATATATATCTATATCCAGTAGCAGTTTCCATCTTTTGGGACCACTTTGGTACCTGTCTTAAATAAAAAAAAATGATACACTCCCAATATTTTGCTTGGATCATTGAGAGTTGCTGCACATGTGAAACTTCTTGGAAAGCATTAGAGAAATCCTTGTGTAATACATTCACTTGTACAGCTTGTTTTGGTCTGTAGTATGTTATCGTTTCTAGGTATGAGAAAATTAGAAAAAAAATTTCTTTCGGTGAAACCATGGTATGATGCGTTGATTAGACTACAATACCAGAATACTGATGCAGGGTGATAGTATACAGTATCTCTCAAAATTCTCCGAATTTGCAAGTACGTGATGATTCTTCAGATATTCTATTCAAGCTAAAATGGGTTAATCTGACTTGGGGAAGCAATGGTGCGATGGTTTAACTTAGTGAACCAGGGTAATAATACTAGTTCTAAAAATAATCCACATATTTTAGAATAAGTTCCAAATGAGATGAATGTTACATTAGGGATGGTAGGTTCTAACGATACTTGTGAACTACCGACAACATATGCCAAGCCATTTTTCACGAGCTATTACCACTTTTAAGTATTCATTATCTAGGAATTTCTATTCTCACGTTTGTAGTGGAGTTGACAGCTCGGTTCTTTCACCTTCACCTTTGTTGCTCCAGTATTACCTCTTTTCACTTGCTTGACACTCCACATCTCCACCTTATTTGTTTTCCTCTCCTTCCCTCCACTAGCTCTCCACACTCCCTTACCTCCACACTCTAATTCCACACTTCACAGTACATGTTCCAACTACCTCAGACTTGCACTCCTTACCATCATCTTCCTTACACCCAGTACATCGTGTAAGATAGAGATAGCTTTTGTCTGTTAAGTTTGTTAGGATAGTCTTATTTCAAGGAGTTATATTATGCTTAAATATTACACTGCTTTAATTTTAACCTGTTGGCCTTTATGGGTATAAATGAAATTAATGTAGACGTGTGCAATATTATGATGCAGTTTAGGTAATAGAAAAAATAACGCAAGAAGGCGTGTACTTATCAAAACTTTAATTCACATTCCGAAACTTTGTTCAAACATGTATATATGTAGGTATGAAGAACAGGTACAGTAATTCCCAAATCATTACAATATTGTAACTTGAGGCATTAAAACTATATAACAAATTAATACAGAAGCTGGACTCGTAAAAGTATATAACCAGGTTGTTTACACCACTGAGAGAAACATTTTCGGTCTTGGTGAAAGCTTTAGAATAGTTTTATGGGTAGATTTCATACTTGGTACAATTACTGACAACTGCCATGGCAAGCAGTCTTTCTATAATGACCCATTTATTTAAAAAATGGCGATTTGGTAGTCAAATTAGACAGAAGTGCATGGTCACCAAATGGTCCTAAGAACATCATTGTCGTAACTATATTAGAAATTTCACCTAAACCATATTTGGCATGCGAAGTGTAGCCTAATCTCTAGGTCGCGTAACAGCACACTAATGTTAAAAGGTCACGGTGTCCTAAGGCATAATCACAGTATTTAGTATTTAAATAAGATTGACACAAAACCTGTACTGAGTGTTCAATGATATTTCATTTACACCGGCTTTTAGTACAGTGATTCCAAGAAATAATTAATATTGTAATATTTGTTTATCCAGTATTTACTTTAAGGACTCTGTATAGTATCCCAAAACAAGACTCAAAACCGGAGTTACATATTTGAGATATTCTCTGTACTAGAAAGATATGTTGGGTTGTCTATTGCGGAGACACCGCGCCATGTTTGAGCACCACTGTTTGCGTTGCCACTGACTGGAGGAGTTTTAACTTCTGCGATCTCTTTCTTTCTATTTGTCGCATTCTCATACTTTAAATTCATACGATCGCCAAGTTTAAATATGAGGCAAAAGAGAAGAAACGTGGCCACAATAATACCAATTGAGCCCCCAGTAAGAGAAGCTGTTTGAGGAACTATTACAAAGGCACCAACTAAAGACAGTGTGTTAAGAATGTATACACAAGCGGCCAACACTAGTCGGTGGAAATGTGTACCAATAATAGCACCAAATGGCGCTCCTATTGTAACAATGGGGACAAGAGCAAGTAGATATTCCCAACTTTCTTGAGGCATCGCCCCTGTCACGAGAGACCTCCACCACCAACACACCATTGACGTCATGGCCATCAGAACTACAGAAGTAGGGGTCGCTACTTTCTCTGAAACCTTAAAGAAAAGTGTGAGGAGACTAAACATGCAGATATCAGCCCCACTACCAGAAAAGGAGGTGAATATTCCACCAATAAACCCAAATATACAAATTAGTAATATTTTCCACCAATTTAATTCTGGAATACTATTGTATGTTGTTCTTTTGTGATCCCAGTTGATCAGAAACAATGCAAATGCAAAAGCAAAGAAAATGCTGACAAACCCCATCTTTTTCATGGGTGGTGTTAGCAAGGGATCTATCACCTCCAGACCAAATATGACACCAATAGAAGATCCAAGCAAACTAAACAATAAGGCGTGTCTTTCTATATGAACCTTCATAAAAATTATCGAGAATGATGCAGCTGTCATTCCATTAGCTTGTATAGCCATAGAGACGTCGCGTGCTATTGTTGGTGTCTCCTTCATCACTAAGGTCATCACTGGAAATGCTACTGCACCTCCACCCACACTCGTCATTCCTGAAAATATCAGTGTCACTTGTTATATCTTGGTTCTGAACATACACACAGACGTATTTTATTCCTTACAACATTATTTACATGAATAAGAAAGCCTAGTGTGCTGTTGAAACCATGCACTGTACAGTATTTTTTATTTAACGTAAGCCTAGATACAATAACAAATCTATTTTTCGTCCAAGTAAATAAATATATTGATAGCATGTTATCCTTAAGAGAAATGGTCAACCAATACATTTTATTATGAATACTTTTCTGTATCCAATTTGTTTTTATTAGTAGCATTATAGCTTTCCTTCATTAAAAAAAAAAAAAAAAAAAAAAAATATATATATATATATATATATATATATATATATATATATATATATATATATATATATATATATATATATATATATATATATATATATATATATATATATATATATATATATATATATATATATATATAATGATAATCTTGATTATATACAGCATATATACGCACTAGTAGGACACAAGTTTATCTGTTGATCATGGACTTATTAGTAATCTATTTCATTGTTATCCTTCTCTAATACATAAAACCTAATGGCTAGCTTTAGGTTTTATTGATCAAATATAATTCAACACAACACATGAGAACTAACCAGCAATGATGGAACCAAAGACCATAGTGATGGACATGGGATACTTGGTCTCATAAACATAGAAGAGGTTCCTGTAGGTCATGATGGACCAGTACCAGAAGTGGAAGAAGGCAGCAGGAATCAACAGTCCCACAAGTTTACGCTTCGATGGTGACAAACCGCTTAAGGGGCCCCTGGTATTGGTGACGTTTTCGTTGCCTTCATCTACTGCCCCTTGTTTCAGCTGACCTGTAGGTAAACCTATTATAAATACATGGTTTCCACGAAAGGTAAACCAAGCCCCTTTTTTCATCAAATAGCAAAGACTGAAAATACCAGTTATCGAACACGTTTAAATTGTGATGTAACAACCTATGGAATTTGGTTGTCTAACGCGGTGTCTTCACCACTCCCAGATATACTCGTACTGATATTATAGATTCTGTAATTTTACGAAGAATGTGTATACTGCACTGTTTATTGCATTTTTCTAGGAGCAAAACTTGCTGACTGACGGACCGAACTTATTTTATTGTAAATATGAATAATTTTTATTCAAAGAATTTGGCATTTGAATTATCATTTCTTATAATCTTGTTTATACTCATATTATCTTAAATTTACTTAATATTCATTGAAATGAGAATAAAGTGTTCTGCACAGTCTTTCTCGTGCTTTTCTGGTTAGCGAATAAATCAGGTCAGACGTCGTCGTTCTGCTGGACAAAAACAGTTGTGCCTCAGCTATCATCATTATTATACTTTATCTTGCAATAGATCAAGAACAAACTAATGGAAAACGAAGGTTTAATGTAACCTGACCCTAACAAACAACAAATACTGCCACTGACGTTGTACCTAAGACGTTGATCAATAGAATTAAAAGATATTCATGTATCACCAAGCATGAGCATAGAATAACAAAGCGTAAACAGATTCAACGTTACTCATATACTCGTAAAAAAAAACATGAAACTTGCTTACCTTCCCAAAAGTACTTTTTACACCAGAAAGCGGGGCCATCGTGACACCACTTGCTCCAGAACCGTCTGTTTCTAAGGTCCTCCGCTTCCTCCCCAGCCATCTCCGTTCTCCTGGCGCCTTCCACATCATACATATTTGCACACTTTTAAATTCAACCAAACTCCTGTAATCGTCTTTCTTTTTTGTCTTCAGGTACCGTATGTAGCTTCCGTTTGTCTGGTATCTCCTCTTAACTGCCGTCTTTTAATATCTGAAGTAAAGAAAATTAATGTTTTGAATACTGTACACACACACACACACACACACACACAAACAGTGCTACTTGTTAAAGTCTGAAACAAAGATGGTTTTGAATGCAGTTTAATCGTGACGTGACCATTTTCTCTGAAAGTCATCGCCACCGTAAGTTCAGTAGACGTGTCACCGAAGTTGCCGTACGAATTTTGACCCACATAGCGCAGAGGCTAATTTATTGGGCACCCCCACATGCGCCCACGTGCCTGTACTGTTAGGCGAAGCACAGTTGCCGAGGGACTACTGTAGTAGTTATTGGTAAAACAAGCGACATCCTCCTGTGTTATAGCAGGTGGCGCTGTTTGAGATCAACTGATCCTGTGACCTTGAAAAATATGTAGGTCATTTGTCGTCAAAACGGTTACCACGATCTAAATGGTGATTAAAGTTGTAAATTAAAAGAAGGTTTAAATCATTTTTTTTACTCGTGTCATAAATGCATGTTTTAATGAAATTCGTTTTTAAACTCCAACCTCCATCATCGCCGTTACGAGGACCGTCACAGTGGCAGAAAGGGGTACAGTACACACATCATTTCAGAGTTCATTACACCTAGACACATTTATTATCTTGTCTTGACTGAAAAATAAAATTAAATCGAATCGCAAATAAGACGTAGGAGACAATTCGTTAAACTTACCAATTTAAAGCATTCCTGAGTTTGCTTACGTCTCCACCTGCTATGAATACCTTTTGACAACAACTTGAATGCTCAACACGTGTCCCGAGGGATGGGTCCAATATTTATAGATTCTAGACCACTTCCACTCGTACAGTCTCTTGACTTATAATGACGTCTCACCTGCTTGTGGCGTCATCCTTGTCCTTCAACACAACAACATTCTGTGATAAACAACTGACCGATGTTCCTTTCACTTTGGCCAACCCTTAACGAGCTGTTGCTTCTGTACGCCCTGCTTACTGTGATGCCCTATATACAGTGCTGGTGAAACGCACAACCTAACATGTTCTTTATTCTCCTCGCACCACAACTCTGAACAAGCTTCCTCTCCAGCTTATAACCTTCACCTATGCGCATAAGCGTCTCGTAGTTGAATCGCCTCACTTTCTTTCACTGCAGGTGGTCATGTCGTGGCTATGAGCCATTCTCTGCTCTTCATCTCTTTTAAGAAAATTAACAACTTGTCTTACATACAAGGTTTAAGTGTTTCTTCATTGCAAACAATATGCAATTTTAGTTGCAAATTACAAAACGGACACCATTCACGATGTATGGTTCATAGTTTACTGCTGAAGATTTACAGCATTATTATTATTTTTATTATTATTAAAACTTAGAAGCAATGATTTAATAGCATAGTGCTGTTGTTACTGTGCTTCAACAAGGTTAGTAACACTCCAGATCAAAAACAAAAAATGATAAGAGATGAACTCTTGGAGCAGTGATCCATCCACAAAATACTAAAATTCATAAATTTCTCAGTTTACTTTTACTTTTCTTTTTTATATATTGACAAATTGTTTTCCAGTCAATATGTATTCAATTTAAGGAAGTTCATGTACATGAGATTTTTTTAGGGGTATAATTTAAATGTGCCGTTCTTCTAAACTCATTTCACCGATCTTTCTTTTATCCTCTTCGCCACTGATCGGCTCGCTAGCCGCCCGGGCGATCGGTCACGTCTCTGTCACGCACTGTTGGCAAATACTGGGCATGCACCGGCTCCTGAATGTACCTGAACCCGCTCCAGTGTTGGTCAAGTCTTGTCTTGAAAGAGCTCACACTCGGTGCCGTCACAACACTCTCTGGTAGCTTGTTCCAAGAGTTTACAACCCTCACTCCGAAAAAGTTTGCCCTCACAGTTTTCTGGACTTGCGGCTTCTTCAATCTTGAGCTGTGATCCCTTGTGGGGCGAGCGACAGCCAGCTCCAAGTAAGGACACTCGACTGAGTAGTGCCTCAACTAGGTCGCCCCTTGCCCGTCTGTAGTACAAGCTAGGCAAGTTCAGGCGCTCCAATCTCTCAGGGTAGCTGAGGTGCCGAAGTGCAGGAACCAGTCTGGTGGCCCTCCTTTGAACATTTTCAACCAACTGACAGTCCCTAGCCGTTATCTTAATTTGCTTAATTTAATTTTGTGAAAGAAAAACTTCCTTTGTCGGTACTCGCTACGTAGGCGTTTAACACAAGTTTCAAAATGCTCGATACAAATTTAATAGCACACACACACACACACACACACACACACACACAAGAGGGCATGCAAGATTATTCTCTCCCCTTCCTACTCCACATATCAAGAAGCGCTCAACACACTGACCCTATCGACTCTCGCTGACCATCACCACGACCTCATCTGCAAATTTGGTAAGAAGCTTCTACACCATCCCCGACACCGGCTCCTACTACCACCTGAGATCCCTTGTCCGAGAATTGCTGTTCGACACCACAACCGCATCCAGCCCATACGTGCACGAACTGATCGCTATAAGAACAGCCCAGTCCCAACCATTGTAAAAATTATCAATAACTTGTAATAAATCAGTGTATTCACTCCCAGTAAACACTGCTCCTTACACTGTCACTATGTTGAAATGAACTGTAGTTTGAGCTTTTCCCCATCTAGTTATTATATGTCTTATTTGTGTCACTTATGTTACTTGTATATTATTTGTAATTCGTAACCCATTCCCCAAATATGTAACTGTATATTTTCAGCCTTCTGGCTGCCAAGCTCTTTCAATAAACCGTTAATTATTATTATTATTATTACACACACACGGGTACGCCATAACAAAAGACGGAACACTCAGGTACGTCATTCTTATCAGGAGTATAAACATGGACTATTGTAATGCTTCTAACTTTCGCGTTTTGATTCTAAGGGCGGTTTAACTACTAATAACACGTTCCTAAAGTCTCGCAGAGGGTGTAGTGTAGGTTGAGGGGCCGGAGGAAAACTGGTACCGGTGGAAAAAAAAAGAAAAGCTGATATTGGCAACATTGTGTGTTTTGCTTGTAGTAGTGATAATCTCGAGGCGAGAGAGTTGTACAGCGCCTTATACAGACTGGTGGGGTTACGTCGTACGTTCTTAGCATTGGTTTGTAGTGGATTTCTCCCCTACAAACGCTGTTTGTCGCTGAGTAGCCGACCCCGCGAATTCCACAGTGTGTGCCTCGTGGTCTGGGTCAACCAGCGCCGCCATACATCACGGAGGTCAACTACTAAGCCACGCCTACCCCGCTATTTAAGACCGGCGAGCATGGCGACCCACAGGCTGGTCCTCCTCTGAGCATCCTCACCAACCAACTCTCTTCTTCTAGCTACAGCCGCAGCAAGCTACACCACCTCCTCTGCTGCTGCCTGGCGGCCCTCGCTCCTGCCGGCAAGCATGGCGACCCACAAGCTGTCCTCCTCTGAGCACCCTCACCAACCAGCTCTCTCTACATCACGCTTGTAACCATGCTGCCTTCCCAGCACCAAGCTGCATTGTACATCCAATACAACATGTATACAGAGAGCACATTGTGAGTTTCCTTTCTCCATCCCATCCTGAGTGAAACCCAAACAACTCATACCCTACAGGTTATTAGGAAGATTAAGGAGTAGATTATCGAGTCTCGGTACTTTTCCTATTTTTCTTCATCGGTCTATGTTAGTACGGTATTTCTTATATTTCAAGTTTGTAATATATAAATTTTCAAAGGGAAGTACGGTATATATGGTCTTTATCAAGGAAAAATATTAGAAAGTATTACAACATGAAAGTAAGACATGAGTATTATGCAGCCGTCCTAGAAAAGTCTACCCAGCACTACTCCGTTTTCTGTTATCACCTGAATGAGGTTTCGTTTTCTCTAACTCTTTTTTACAAGACCATTCACCTTTTAATTATAACTTTATTACCGGAAGGACATAATTCCTAATAAGTACAAACAACTTCATTATATTGATAGACAGAGAAAGGCAAGATAAAACTCACTCTATGATACAGCGAATACTGGTAGGTGCAGAGGTGAGAGGAAATTCGTGTAAAAAGATAAAAGATGAGAAAACAGAGACAATGGAGAATGGGACTGAAGAAAGGGTGAGAGGGTAGGGAAGAAGGTGGGGCAGAATAGAGGATGAGGGTGGGGGGAGAAAGGATAGAGGAAACCCTACTTCTAGAAAATTATCCAACATCCCTGGAAAAGGTGCAACACAGAGCGACAAAGATGATTCCGGAACTATGTCATATTGATTATCCAAGTAGACTGATGGCCTTAGGCCTAACAACCCTTCAGACGAGGCACAACAAGGGAGATTTCATTGAAACTTTCAAATTCCTGAAAGGGATGGTAAACGTAAACCCGGGACATTTCTTTGTGATGTCACGCACCACCAACACGAGGGAACACCCCTGTACAGTAACTACAAACTCGCCATGTTGCCATGCAGAAAATATAAGGAAATACTTTTCCACAGAGGCTGGTAGACCTATGGAACGGGCTGCCGGCCCAAGCTGTGGAATCAAGGACAGTACTGTGCTTCAAAATAGCCCTTGACAAAATTTAATTATCAAGAATAATGGTGGGATCCTACACAAGCAACGGGCTTCCTTCCTTCAACATGGCCATTAGGTAAATAAGATGAAACTTCTATATAACAAGATTCAGGATAGTTGAAAATGAAGTTAGTAAACAATGATGTCGTAGAAGCGACAATTATAATTAGCGCCAGACAGACAGAATAGACTCGGGATGTAAGGACAGAAGGAACTTGAACAAACACTAGATACTGGATTATGGTATAAAATAAGGTGAGGTAGATTAGACCCCCGAGACAATTTTAGAATCCCAGATAACAAGACAAATAAACTAATGTTGACTTACCACTGGAGCTGGACCCGCACTAAGACAGTATTTCGTAATATTTCAAGTAAATTCAGTTATGTGGCAACACGATCCACATGCCTCCACTTATACCAGTTATGATGGCAGCAAGAGAGAGAATACAACGTAACTTCTACCCTCACTTCTTCAGCCTTATAATACTCACAACAAAGATGCTGTATATAATTAATTACGTCAGCAGCTTCACAGGGAACACAATCCTGAGCCGATCACGGAGAAACGTGGACGTCTAAAACTCCCTGTGGGTCAGTGTGTGTGTGTATATATCCCGGTACCATGGCTGGGACAAGGAATTCTGGGAACTTCTTGGCGTGGCGATGCGATTGGCTAGAGTCGGTGTCATCTGACATTCTACCTTACGATTGGTGCAACAACACTGCAACTTACAAACCACAACCAAACAAAATTCCATAATAGATACAATTGTTTACAGTTGTCACATTATGGTATTATTATGTACAGTACTTTCAAAAATAAAAATCACTACAAAAGTTAACACAATAAGCCCCTAATAAACTGTTTACAAGTATATCGAGTTATTCTCTTGTCAGGATAACAAGACAAACAAATGATTCAATCGGAGTTTTTTTCTGAAACATCTACAGTACGTAGTTCTAGCCGCCTTCGATGACCGAGCAAAGCTTAAAGTCACTTTGTTTGTTTTTTGTAACCATAATAATAATAATAATTAATAATGATAGTAAATAATCATAATGATGATAACGATAATAATGATAATGTTGATAATGGTGCTTATCATCTATTAATTGAAAAAAGTACAGAGGGCAAAGGGGTGAAAATATTCAGTGGGCAGATATGATATTCCATACAGTGAGAGGGAAGGGGTCATTTAACAAAGCTTTAATTACAAAAGGAGAAGGGGCATAAAAATTGTTTACAGTGGATGGCAGGGGCTGGTATCTTGCATGCCTGTGTTAGGTCACGTACGACACGTGCACTGAGGCGTTGAACAGCAAGTGCGTGATGCAGTAACTCGTTCTGTGAGGTGGCCGCACGTGATGCAATAACTCGTTCTATGAGGTGGCCGCACGTGATGCAGTAACTCGTTCTATGAGGTGGCCGCACGTGATGCAGTAACTCGTTCACAGGTGTTATGAGGTGGCCGCACGTGATGCAGTAACTCGTTCACAGGTGTTATGAGGTGGCCTCACGTGTTGCAGTAACTCGTTCACGGGTGTTGTCGTGAGGGGCTTCACGTGATGCAGTAACGCGTTCATGGGTGTTGTTCGTGTTGATGTTTTTTCTAAATATTTAACAAAACAAGACTACAGTATTTAACCTATTGCGTTTCATTGGTGACCGCGAGTGTTTTCAGTTTCCACAGTCGACTAAAGGAACGTTCACAATCGCATGAAGTGACTAGCAACGTTGCACTGACTTAAAGCATGATATACTTTACACGTTGGGATAGGGTGTTGACATGTTTGCTGGATAGTACCTGTCTGGTAATGGGAATTAGGTAGGTCAGACTGCCAGGTATACAATTCCAGTTTTGTATCAAAAGATTTTGGTGAATTAAAGTTCATTGACGATTAACTCTTTTGTACTTCAGAACCTTTTTTCTACACCCTGAGTCATTCATCAACAAAGACAGAATAAGAGAGAGCCCCAAAATAGCCTTTTGTTGAACTGGGGAGAAACGAATTCAGAGTAACGGAGCAATTGGCAAAAAAAAAAATGCGATGGAGTTATTCTTGGTGTGTAACTTGCATATATTATTCCTTTATACGTGGTGATGGTGGTCTGGGGGGTTAATGTATTCAACTACATCACTGAGGCAACTCATGTGTACCGAGTATCCCCAACATATATTACGTCTTTCTTTATTGAGAGATGTTGGTCACTTGATCTGTAACAATGCTAAAGAAAACCGCCTTTTTCACTTAATAGATTAGTATTTCAAGAAGGTTTGCTACATCGAGGTTATTTTTAATCCTTTTAGATTTATATGCAGCGGTTTTTAAGACTGTGCTTGGGGGGAAGGTGAGGGACAGAGGGTAGGGGGTGAGGGGTGGTGGTGGGGGTGAGGGTGGTGAAGGACAGAGGGTAGGGTGAGGTGGTGGTGGGAGGGTGGGGGTGAGGGGTGGTGAAGGACAGGGGTGAGAGGGTAGAGGGGGGTGAGGGTGGTGGAGGGGTGGGTAGGGGTGGGTGAGGGTGTGGGGGGGTGAGGTGGTGGGGTGGTAGAGGGTGGGGGTGAGGTGGTGAGGGTGGGGTGGAGGGTAGGGGGTGAGGGTGGTGAAGGACAGAGGGTGGGGTGAGGGTGGTGGAGGGTGGGGGTGAGGTGGTGAGGACAGAGGGTTGGGGTGGGGTGAGGTAGGGGTGAGGGTGGTGGAGGGTGGGGTGAGGGTGGGGTGGGGGTGGGGTGAAGGACAGGGTGGGGGTGAGGGGGTGGGGAGAGGGTAGGGGTGGGTGGTGGAGGTGGGGTGAGGGTGGTGAAGGACAGAGGGTAGGGGTGAGGGGTGGTGGAGGGTAGGGGTGAGGGTGGTGGAGGGGTGGGTGAGGGGTGGTGAAGGACAGAGGGTAGGGGTGAGGGGTGGGGAGGGAGGGTAGGGGGTGAGGTGGTGGAGGGTAGGGGTGAGGGTGGTGAAGGTGGAGGGGTGAGGGTGGTGGTAGGTGGGGTGGGGGTGAGGTGGGGTAGGGTGAGGGTGGTGGAGGGTAGGGGGTGGGGGTGGGGGTGGTGGGGGGTAGGGGGTGAGGGTGGTGGGTGGGGGGGGTGGGGTGAGGGTGGGGTGGGGGAGGGTGGTGGAGGGTGGGGGGTGGTGGGGTAGGGGTGAGGTGGTGGAGGGTGGTGGAGGGTGAGGGGGGTGGTGGTGGTGAGGTGGTGGAGGGGGTGGTGGCGGTAGGGGGTGAGGGTGGTGGATGGTAGGGGGTGAGGGTGGTGAAGGACAGAGAGTAGGGGAATACTTAATAGGACTACTCCATCCCTAACAGGTTCTGACAGAAGTATAAAGATGCAAATATTTAGAGGCGACAGTACAAGTAAGAGTACGGAAACAATATCTTAGATTTTGAAATGATTAGACTTCTCCGGACCAGTCAAATACAGCATACTTGAAAAACCGTACTGTAGTAGTGATCAGTGTACAGCATGTTACTATGTCATAATAACTTTAACACCTTGTCGAGTCGTGTCCATCTAACACTAGAAAAACTCCGCCGGGATTCCCCACAAATGTGAACTTGTGTCGACTAACTTGATCTTGACTTTGTTTCTCGTTTCTTCTCCATGAGAACTGTTCTAGATTATTTCCCCAGATTCTCGGAGCGTCACTATCATCACCATCACCACCTGGACGAATATCATCACATAACGAGGACATTCACCTGATAAATCTTATCAGGAGATATTCATGAAGTGCACACCAAGTTATATTCAACATTTTGTATTACCCAGTGGTGACTTATTTAGGGCAAACTAGGATGCCCAAATTACTTTTATCCTACAGTTCGATACCGTGGTACCATATTGTCGCCCTCCAGTAAACCCTGTGGTTGTTTTAACTTTAAATTTTTACGTTTTTTTTCTATCCTCTTCGCCACAGACCATCTCAGCCGCTTGAGCAGTCGGTCACGTCTGTTACGCGCTGAGCATGTACTGATTCCAGGATATCTGTCCCTGCGCCAGTGTTGGTCAAGTCTAATCTTGAATGAGTTCCCACTCGCTGCCGCCACAACACTGGCAGATTGTTCCGAGAGTTCACGACACTTATTCCAAAAAAAATTTGTCCCAACAGTTTTCTGGACCAGTGGTTTCTTCAACTTTAAGCTGTGACCCCAAGGGGGATGAGCATCCGCCACCTCCAGGTGTGAACACTCGACTGAGTAATATCCTCTGAGGTGTTTATGAACTTCTATAGAGGCAACCCTTGTCCGCATATAGTATTACCTGGGCAATCTCAGGCGTTCTAATATATCTGGGTACCTGAGGTGCCGTAGTGCAGGCACCAGTCTGGTGGCTCTCCTTTGTCAGTTTTCAATCAACTGACAGTTTCTAGCATATCTCGGGGGGCCAAACGGGGTGGTGTCGCTAGTTGTAATATGGTTAGGCAATTACTCTATTCCTTAATAGCTGTGAAAAAGAACGTGTTTTTTTTTCTTTTTTACTTGATCGCGTACACCAGGTACTGAACAATTTTATTCACTTCCCTTAGTGCCCTGCCAATTCATATACCTCACCACATAAACTATTACTTACAGAACATCAACGTAATGAGAAAAGTAGACTCTTACTACACGAATAGCAATGGTCTCAAAACGTTAAATGCCACCCTCATCTTAAAACCATGTCAAGTAGAAGTTTTAAACATTTACAAAGGGACTATTACGTGCTTAAGTGTCTTCCGGTTCACGTTGCAAGATGAAGCGAATAAATAATTGAAGCGTTTAAGGCAGTAATTATGTAAATAAGGACGTAAACACGATAAGTGGTGGACGCAACTACATACATTCATCTGTTGCTTCACTTACCTGTCACCCCCCCCCCCCACCCCCCTCCCCACCCTCCAAGTGTGTAGTAAGATATTTTGGGCGCAGACCATTGGAAATCTTAAAACAAGATTCAGCCCACAACTTCACTCTCCCTGCCACACTTGACAAGTCCAATGTTTGCAGGACTTAAGTGACCAATATGGTATCTTTAAGAATAGTGAATACGCCTAAGATAATGAATAAACTTCTAAAATCTCATTGTGAAACTTTTGTGGTCATGTTTTAACTCGCCCATTGCTTCAAAACTACTATAATGAGAGCCAGGAAACTTAACCTATTTCCTATAGGTCCAAGGAAATTTTTTACGCAGATTCTCTTTGCGTAGTATTTTCGAGCAACTTAACTACCGAGTTAATCGAAAAAGTTCGCTGAAGTAAATTTGCTTTTATGCGACTCCATCAGGGAGATAATTTTTTTTTTTATAAATTGTGTGTTTTCTTATCGCCTGAAGTTAAACAAAAAGCCTTATATAGGCATACAACATATTTTGTTTGTGTGTATGTTCTGTATGCATATTAAGAAGTAGGTGGAATGAGAAAGCAGATGAAATTAAAAACAGGGTCTCCAGAGATACAAAACCTTAGAGGATTGGTAAAAACAGCCCAAGAATGTTTAGAGTGGAGTCTGGTGGTCAACCTTCGGTGGCATGGTCCTATTAAATATTTTATTCTTGGTAGAGAAGAACATATAACCTTCAAACGTTTACACACTCTCATTGGTGCGGTGAAACACATTGCAATTACACATTACTGATGCTCAACAAGTCAGAGGTATAAGTAACAAGTAGTAACAAAGGCGGTGTAGTTGTCCTATAAATTGGTACAGAACTGCTGCAATAAACACGACAATAGGGGGGTAAAGTGGGTGGCTCCGTGGCTTGGCTTCTAACCCGGGTTTCCAAAGGGTGGTATTTTGTGTGCCTCTAAAGAACTGCTTCACCATTTAGTCCAAAACACACGCAGCCAAGACACCTCCCGTGGATTATATAGTCCGCGGGTCTCGACACAATCCCTCCCTCTCTCCTTCGCTCACCTTTATTTATTTATTTAAGTGCTTCATCAAAACCAATTACTGCATTAAGCAATTCAAAGCTAGAACAAAGAAATACACAGCCCAGTCTCTTTAGCACCTTATTCTCCTCTAATTCCACCTTAGACGATTCCAACCATTCCTCCTACCCCTGCTCCTTCTACTGAACCTATCCACTTTCCTATAATCTCCACTCGCAGGGATGCTGGTGTGTTATCCAGGTTGGATGTGAGTAAGGCGCATGGACTGGACGGAATACCCCCTTATGTTCTGAGGGAGTGTGCTGAAGCTCTGACCCCTGTGCTTGCTCGCCTCTTTCGCCTCTGCCTCAAAACCCAAACTTTTCCTTCTTCTTGGAAGAATGCCTTGGTTCAGCTCATCCCGAAGAACGGTGACCATTCTAATCCCTCTAACTATCGCCCCATTGCCCTAACTTCATCCATCTCTAAGATTTTCGAAACTATCTTGAACTCCCATTTTCTCCACCTTGAACGCCATTCTCTTTTGTAGGATCACCAGTATGGCTTTTGCCAGGCGAGACCTACTGGTGATCTGCTCTCCTACTGCACCCATCTTATTGGTCATCCTCTCTTAGGGATTATGGGGAAACTTTCGTCGTGGCCCTCGACATCTCTAAAGCATTTGGCAGGGTATGGCACAAGTCTTTGCTTTCTAAACTTCCCTCTTATGGTTTCTTTCCCCCACTTTGTTTTCTAATCTCTAGCTTCCTTGAGAACCGATCCATGGCAGTTGTTGTCGAGGGATCGATCTCTCGCTCTTTCTCTACCAATAGTGATGTCCCACAGGGTTCTGTTCTTTCACCCACTCTCTACCTTCTTTTTATCAATGATTTACTTCACACTACAACTAATTCTATCCATTCTTACGCTGATGATTCTACTCTCCACTCTTCACATTTTCCCCTTCCTCCTAACTTTCAAACTAGATCTGTTTCTAGAGCTGATATCATTACATCTATCAATGCGGATCTGTGCAGCATCTCCGAATTGGGAGATGAAAACTTGGTTAAATTCAATAGTAATAAAACTCAGTATTTACCAATTACACTTTCTAAATTAGATGATCTCCCACCAATTACATTTCAGGACGCTATCATTCTGCCAAATTCTAAAAGATATACTAGGTCTCACCATTTCCTCTAATAAGTCATGGAAGCCACACATCCTCAACATTGCTAAAGCTGCCTCCCAAAAGTTGGGAATGCTGTACAGATGCCGTTGCTACATCACTCCTGAGCAGTTGCTTCAAGTATATACAGTAAGGGATGCATTCGTCCTAACTTGGAGTACTGCTCTCATATCTGGGGTGGAATCAAAGGTATTTCGTCTTATTAACTCTCCTCCTTTAGTTGATAATCTTTCTTCCCTTTCTCTTCGGTGTGTTAAAAAAAAATTGGCTGATAGACAGATCACATCACCAAATTCTCTCACAGACGAATCTCGCTATCACTTGAATATTTCTGATCCGCGCATATCTGTAAACAGATTGGGTTTATATCTCCAAGGTCTTCTCTGCCACGTACAAGGTGAGGCTCCATGACGCGACTATTGAAGGTGACCGTAAGTTACTTAGTAAGTGTGCACATCACGACCAGCTAAGATTCTCATTCCTCACTGGCTCGCTAGTGTCTCCATTTTTTTTTATTAGGCACCTACCCTACATCCTTGTGTAAGATGACGCGCAGAAGCGTTTACAGCGCCCAACAGGTAAGCATGCTAAGTTCATGCTTGCCTTATGTCTCATGAGTTAAGGGCGTAGAAGCCTGAAGAGTCAATGGTTTATGTCATCAAGTTATTGGAAGCTCCAACAACTCCCTGAATACGAATTCGCAACTTTCGACTTACACCAGGTACCTACTTTACTGCTGGGTGAACAGGGACTAATGGGGGCGAGGAAGTATGGCTAAACAACTTCCACCGGCCCGGGAATCGAACCCGTGACATCTTGCTTGCAATGATGTTATTGATGTAGTGTCCTTGACTCCTTGTTGATGCTTTATCGATGTTAATGTATCGAAGTTGGTGTTGGTGTTTTATTGGTGGTGTTGCTGTATTGATGTTGGTGGTATTGCTGTTTTATTGATGTTGGTGGCGTTGTGCCTCCCGAAAGCTGGGATTGCAGTTGCTTCAAGTATATAAGGGATTCATTCGTCCTAACTTGGAGTACTGCTCTCATATCTGGGGTGGCTCTTCTTCTGTCCAACTGTTAGATAGGGTGGAATCAAAGGCATTTCGTCATATTGACTCCCCTCCTTTAGTTGACAATCTTTCTTCCCTTTCTCTTCGCCGCAATGTTGTCTCTCTCTCTCTCTCTCTCTCTCTCTCTCTCTCTCTCTCTCTCTCTTCTACAGGTACTTTAACGGGCAATGTTCGGTGGATTTGGCATCCTGTGTACCGCCGCCAAGGCCGTGGGCTCGTAACTCTCGTCTTGCCTGCGGTGCCCACAGTTTCTCTGTGGCTGTCGATCACACCAGAATAACCCATGATAGTACATCCTTCCTTCCTCACACATCCAAACTGTGGAATGCTCTGCCTTCTTCTGTGTTTCCATAATCATACAATCTGTCTCACTTTAAAAATTTGGTTTTCTGGCATCTTCGTGGTGTAGATTAATATGGTCTTCTTTTCTAATTTCTTTTTACTCTTATTTGTTCGCCCCCCCCCCCCTATAGGCCCCGTTGTGGTTCGATGACCTGTGCCCGGGTGGGGTATTCCCCGTAAAAAAAAATATAGGGTTGTTTGTCAAAGTTTTTGGTGATGATAGAAATTATTTACTTTTAATTATCAGTTTTTATATCTTCTATTATTCATCAACAGGTTTTGTAATTCTTTAAGATTATCACAATTTTTTTGTAATTAAGGATTTACTGTAATAATTTATAAATGACGTTTATTCTAAGCCAGGAGACTCAAGGGATTAATTGTATGAGTAGTTAGTGAAACATTTCGACACCTGGAAGTACTATTTTTGTTTTATATTTTAATTTTTCATGGTGAGGGTTATACAGTGTGGCAGAGGAGCTTGACTTGATGTTGGAGCCCCGTGATACTGACGCTGTAAACACGGGATATTTGGTACTCATTATTTGTTCTTTCATTGAATCTTAATGTTGTGTGTGTGGAGTATTTAATGTTTACACTCCTGAAAGAAACCTACCTGGTAATTTCTGTTTTTGCTCTTATTTTCATTATTGTTTATGTACTCGGGTTGTACACACACAC
This sequence comes from Homarus americanus, assembly GCF_018991925.1. NCBI lineage: Eukaryota > Metazoa > Arthropoda > Malacostraca > Decapoda > Nephropidae > Homarus > Homarus americanus. Next base: position 3,264,664 of record NW_024744839.1, read on the forward strand.
ACACACACACACACACACACACACACACACACACACACACACACACACACACACACACACACACTTTAAGCTCTTATGAAGAAAAAAAATCACAAATGCAGTTTTCGTCAATAACCTATTTCCTTGGAGGAACATGATGTCCAAGACCTACACAACAGTTTTACGTATTCGTGTTCGTCTCCCCTTTGCAGAGAAAAAAAAATCTTACTCGCGACTAAATTGACAAAGCAGATTTGAAGAAGATGTAAAATCGGTTTCTCGTCTTAGATGAAAATACGTTGATATTTTATTGTCGGAAAGACTATTTCAGCGCCGTTTAATTTTTGGAAATCGGCCCAGTAGTTATGGAGTTCTTGCCGTGTTGCTGTTGGTATAATGTTGTCGCAAGGAGGTATGCCTGATGGGGTTATTAATAGACTAGGTGTAGTGTAGGAGTACTGACTAGTGGCAGTCACTATACTGATCCTTGCAGTGCTTCCACACGGCGAACACTTCACCACACACTCCTTCAGAACATCAAATGCGTCCCTTGTCAATGGGGAAAGAGTTTCCAAGATTAATAATGGCTTCCAGCAGTTTGGTTCCTTTGAGTGAGAAGAGAAAGTTATCGGTCCTCTTATCACTTGTGTTGAATAGCTAAAATATGTGAAACTGACGGAATTTAATGAAAGTCGGTTGTTTGCATGGCAGTCACAACACCTTACCACACACATGCGGATGCACAATCTAGTATACAGTACACTGACCTGCCCTAAGCGTTTTCCTGCTTTCAACAGCATTTTATGATGTACAAACAGCTGAGGATAAGAAACATTCCAATTTTAAGGAATACAATGAATTCAAGGAAAAGGATTGAACCAATCGCCAAAGGCAACGCTACAAAAAGGAGCAGCAGTGACAAGAGCATACCGAACATTAAGAATTATAAGAATTGCCTTCAAATACAAAGATAAGAAAATGTTCCTTTATCTTTATAGGTACCTCTTACGGCCCCATCTAGACTACTGTACTCGTATACACTACAGTACTGGGCTTCAAAATATTCTTATATCTTAAGACTATCAAGAACATGGGGAGGGTGGGGTCTTATACAGGACACTGGCCTCCATTCTCCAGCATGGCCACCTCTAAGTGGGGTGGCCATTAGGTAATTAAGGTAAAATGAAAATATAGAGAATGTTATATTTAATCACCAGTAGAGGGACTGACTGATTAAAAGTGGAAGTACACATCCTGGTTGTGTATGGGACAAGGGAGCAGAGTTAGCGCGTGGATAACTTTTACTCTTAAGAAAATATCGGATTTCCAGCTGCTTTAAGTATAATCTCTCTGCATCTAGCAAAACATTCACTATTGTTGTAAAAGGTAACTATGCCACTGTCAAGATCGAAGACAAGCATCTGTGAGAATTGGAAAAATAATTGAAAATGTGAAGGACTGCACACATCCTTGTGAGACTGTGCTGTGCCAAAGTCATCAGGAAGGTTATCTGTGAGGCCACTCTGTTCAGCTTGATTCTGTGTCGTCGATCGAGGGCAGGCAACCAGGAAAGACATCATTCTTCAGCGCACGCACTGTAGTGAAACCTGTTTACAGCCAAACTGATATAGGATTTGTGAAGAGGTGCTCAGTCGACCTTGACAGGGAGTTGTACCGGGGAACATACTTTTATTTATTTATTTGTCAATATTAGTGTGTAGACCTATAAGTCTTTGGGAGCCAACATATTCCAGTGTTAGTATCATTCAGTCGTCAGGAGTCGTGTACGCCGTGAGAAGTGTCACGTACTGTTCATTATTTATGTTCGTCATCTCACTGTGAGTTATCAGTCAGTTTTTCTTAAGTGAAATTTCTAATCATAAATGATTCTGAAGTATCACCACCAGCTGCCACCTTCAACAGGTTAACTTTTTCAATGATAAACGCTATACAACAACCCTCCCTTCACACCTCAAGTGCCCGAACACACGAGCATTTGTGCAAATACTCCTGATGAAAGTATGGCATCAACATTGTACAATTACCTGACATTTGTTGGTCGCTAGTGTGAACGTTGATATATATATATATATATATATACATACAATCAACATCTCAACCCGCCAGGATTCGAACCCACGGCCCACGAGCCCATGACTGTGACCAGGGAACGCTAACCGCTGGACCACCAGGATACTAAAAGTGTTCATGGCGCCATAAGCTCGTTGAACAGGCTGTGTGAAATATAACAGTCTAGAATAGCTCTTAGTATACTGGTGGTCCAGCGGTTAGCGTTCCCCGGTCACAGTCATGGGCTCGTGGGCCGTGGGTTCGAATCCTGGCGGGTTGAGGTGTTGATTGTATGTAGAAGTCCGCGATAAGGGATCATAAAACTAATCTTGAACTGATAACTACTCAGAAATTGCGTCGTTAAAGTTGTGAACTAGCAAGTTTAAATTTAAAACCATTACTTATACTTTTTCTGCAAAACATTAAATAAGTATAGCAATATTTTTTAATCTACGATATCCATACATGGCGAGTGTAGGTGGTTCCGTAGATCACATGTACCGTTGAATATAAAAGCGAATAACAGAGCTTCGCGAAACTTTACTCTCCAACGCAGTGTTTGTTTGTTTGTTGTGGGGGTGTGAATGGAGGATGATGGCCTACACCACAGCCACAATAACTGAGGAGGTCCAAGTTAGAAGAAATAAAAGCTTGTGTTTGTTTTAGATGAAGTTTGTGGTTTAGTGGGAGTTCAGGTGTGCAGACAACAAAGCACTCTAAACGTTTCTGATGGTTCACACATGCAGGATTGCTATAAATGCACGAATGAACTGATCCACCATAGAAGTTTTTTTTTTCATTTTAAATATCAATGTATGACAAATAGCGTATTAAATTATTAGATGATTGTTTATTGCCATATTAAGGGATTCAAAACGAAAGAGCTTTCTTAGGCTAAAAAAAATAAAGCTCAATATATTTCTAGCAAAAAGTACCGACACTGCCTCCCGTGCATCAAATTGCACCAATTTCTGATGCTTCAAGATTTTAAGTGGGGCGGCTCACAGAAATCCCACACCAGCAGGTACATATACTTGAATTAAACCGCGAGCACATCTCCCTAAGACATAACAGATGCAGTTATGCTTGTTTTTTTTTATCTTATGACCCTTATGGCTTGCATTTGGAAAAAAAATATTTTGAAGTTCCAATGTTTGTTGCTAAGTATCCACCTAACTTATTTTAATATGCAACATTGAGTACAGTACATGCAGCCATGGGACGTCATCTACGATACACACACTGAATGCTCCATGACTAGGTGAGTTTACCTCTCCTCCCCGTGCAGCCTATCATTCACAGCTGTGCAGGTCGTCCGTGTAGACGTACCAGGTATTTGATCTGCTCTCTAATACCTTTACACATACTTTTAAAGGTTAGTTGTAATCGTCTAACTTATTAGTGTCAGTAGATTGTCTACATACAACTCCAGGACCCCTAGATAGTGTTGAACTTGAGTTTTCATTTTATCTATAAATTATTTCGGAGGTATTGCACCACTCATAGGCCGTATAATGCAGCACCACCCGAGGCCCCGCACGGGTACACTTGGACCTTATGTAGTGTTAGGGCCGCCTCCCCACTGGTGACCTAGCATCTCCCTCTTCAACATTGTAAGGATAAGCTCGGCTGGATCACTGGGTTAGCCACAGGTGCATTATCTGGGCAAACTGTGCGGTATAGCCCGAGTCAGGCAGCAACATGCAGGAAGTGTATAATGGAAGACTGTTTTTTGTATCTTAGATTATGCATCCAAGCTTAAAACAGTACCTTACAAATTACTTTCTTCCTTAACTCAATAGACAAGATATGATATGACCTTATCAATTTTACATAGTGACAACAATATCACGGTAAACTTGGACTTGAGATGTAATCGATCGAAACTGTTTTATAATTTAGATGATATTTAGCAATGAATTCACTTAAGGAAACGAGTTTATTTGACTTTTTATCTGCAGAGAGACGTGTGCCTGGCATGTGGGAGTGGTTGTGTGTGAATGGTGAGTAATGGAGGACCTGTGGGATAGAAAGTAATGGGCATCAAGGGTATCGAGCGAGGGACCAATGTTATGAGTACTTATATGGATGTCGGCAAGAGGAAGAACTAGGCTAGAAACTCAGAAACGACGGGATGACTTTGACCAAAATACAAAACGCGGAAATAAATAGATGAGATGAGAGGAATATCGAGCAGAGGGCCAAGCAGGGTTTGGTATAGTGGTATTGGGAGAAGGTAGCAACGAAAGATGGAAGGAATGACGGGAGAGGCCAAGGAGGAAGTGGAAGATTAGGGTGAGGGAGGTGCTTGATAGTAAAGTGCTAGTCATGCAGGAAGCAGTGAAGTGTATATGTTAGAAGAGCATGGCGTAGAGGGGTGTATGGGGAGTATTAAGCACACTACCTCCTGAAAACAGTGGCACTACCATTACCTGTTTTTATAAACATTCAATATACCGGGAGGGATCAAAGAGGTGAGGTTAGGTTAGTTCATGTTAGGTCATTTGCGAGGGACACGTCATAGGAAAAAAGTGTTTTAGAATTGTTTAAACTATTGATTACAAAGATAAAACTCCTAAGATTCCATGGTTGTGTGAAAGTAAATTTTTAACCCAATTTCAGACAAATGGCACAATTTTTTTCACTTGGCTGCCTCGTGAAAACATTTTCCTTTAAGTTGAACATAGAAATTTTATTTGTGGAATAACATTTCACTGCAGGGCGACAAAGTTCACATTGAATTTAAAGTTATTGCCAGTGGTTGAACTTGAAGTCACTGGTGCACGGCCATGGATTTGCAGTGTTTTGTTATCCTTCAACATTCTATTCACAATGTTTGTCTTCATCAGCTGTTGCACTGCCAGTCAAGTGAATTGCTTCCACCTTACCTGTTGTCCACTTGTGTTAGGCTCAGGATCACTGTTCCATGATGGTTAAAAAGTTAATGTAGTGAAAACAATCGGAAGACACGAACCACACATTAGCACATCACAAGGATCACTTGAAAGCCGACAAGGATTCTAGTACCCTGTATTAGAATCCTTGTTGCCCACCAGCAGCTGACGGCCCTACAGTCAGAACTTGGTATTCCGTTCCATTCGCGTCTCAACACCAACATAACCAATATCACCAGTCTGCATTCGATACTTTTCCTCTAAAATACTGTAGTGGCAATACGGCTACCGCGGCACAGGCTACGTCTCACCCACTACATCCTTGACCACCGAATGGTCAAGACGCCTGGCGCTCCTCTTGGAGCAGCCAGGTCAACTGTTATGTTGGCCCATACCAACTCCCTCCCCTGAACCCTCCTCCCCACCGGAATATCAACAAGTTCTCGCCAAAAGTTACAATTTCATTTAGGAAAGGAATGGAACCAGTGTTAAACAGAGGTGAACAGTGCTTAAGTCAGTGAGAACAACTCAACAGTAACAGTCGTACCCAAGTTAACCCTCACACAGTTGAGGGCTGCTACTGCCACCATTTATGAGGGCTGCTACTGCCACCATTTATGAGGGCTTGAACTCCCACCATTTATGAGGGCCTCTGTGTGCCAGTAACAATTCCTTTTACTCTTATATTTATCACCATTGGTAGCGTGACGATAGGAGGCTCGTGGGTAGGTGTAATGATAGTATCAAGCAATAGGGAAGAAATAACGGTAAATACTGTAGGTAAATAATAGACACAATTATACAAATACAAAGTTTATTTAAACATGAATATGAAATTAGAAGAAAGAATTATTTGTACTAACAGACGAAATCTAGTACTAGGCCCTCAGGCTCAACATACTCACACCATTACTGGGTGGACATATTCAATAACACTTCCAACCCTACTGGGTGGACATACTCAAGAACACAACTATGATAGTCATTTAGCACCATAAATACTAGGGCAACTGCCACTACAACACTCAGTCGTCAGGAGTGATACTCAAGCAACAGCCATGGGGTCCAGCCACCATGGAGTACTATCCGACGAACTCTGGAGATCCCAGTGGATTAATTCCACCACACAAATAGCCCTACTGAGTTAGACACTCATCCACCCATGATGGGGGCTGGTAGTGGTGTGGGGCTTGGTGATCCGGCGTCACCTCGTGGACCGAGCGTTAGGGCCAGACGAGCCAGCAATGGGGGCTATAGGTAGTCTGAAGTGTCTGACGGCCGGGTCTCACGAAGGTAACTGATCCTACTGGACCTCGGACATCTCCCCAGACATAGTGGATACAACATCCACGCTACAGACACGGCCAAGGCTGCGTTAGGGACCTGTATGGATGAAGGGACGGGCACTTACTAACGGGTGACAACAACATCACGTTTCAGGGGACGTTAAAGACGTAAATATGACTTCACTCAGAGCATATCAACTACGTTACTGTAACGCTTGCACAAGCAACTATTAATTGGGTCAAATCACTTAAAGAAGGGCAAATTACAACACAGAGTGGAATGGCATACCTGTATGGATGAAGGGACGGGCACTTACTAACGGTTGAAATGCCCGCGGCGCCCTCACTCAAACTAGGCCAGGGAGTCCAGCTACTCCTATTCCGATGAATTAATTTACGGTACACTCTGACGTTGAAATTGAGACTATGAACTCATTTTCATTCTCTACTATTATCTCAACTACCAAGGCTCTGACTCGGCTATCGAAAGCAAAATTAAATTGATTACAAAGGATTGGATGGCAACAGGTCCCAGCATACAGCGTCTGTTCCCATAGACAAAGGCGGGGGAAACAGAGAAAACGGGGGACGTTTCCACTGGGAGACTCAGAAGGTTTTGTGGACGTTTGAGCGTAATATGAATTCTTAAGGTTTTCAGGTTAGCTCTTATCATGACCATTACACAGTGAGGTCCCAGGTACCCAGTGATAACGGCCCGTGAGACCCAACAACAACCAGCGATGTGTTAATCCGTCTACGATAGGAAGGTCTGGGACCACACCTCACTCATATAACACCATCTGTGAGGGAATTAATACATCGTCAGGTCCCTCATAACACCATATGTGAGGGAATTACTACACCACGTCAAGTCCCTCATAACACCATCTGTGAGGGAATTGCTACACCACGTGAGGCCCCTCATAACACCATCTGTGAGGGAATTACTACACCACGTGGTCCCTCATAGCACCATCTGTGAGGGAATTACTACACCACGTCAGGTCCCTCATAGCACCATCTGTGAGGGAATTACTACATCACGTCAGGTCCCTCATAACACCATCTGGGGGAGGGGGGGAGTTACTACACTACGTGTTTGCTGTTCAACACCTACATTAATCTGTATGTTCACTGTATGTTCCTTCACCTTTCTCTAATGAAGGCTTTTGTTAAACCACCAATTTATGTAATAAGTCATTTATGTCCAATGTATATTTTCAGCCTTCGGGCTGCAGAACTTTTCAATAAACCGTTAATTATTATTATTATTATTATTGTTATTATTATTATTAGTCGTGCCGCTGCTCCCAACACTTTATGAGGGATGGACTTGATGCTGATTGATGGTCCTGGGTGGTATGAGGAGATACTTGGAACCGTGTTAAGAAGGGGAACACCGAGTTGCTCTTGATTCCGGCCGGCCACCCTGTGTAATGAGGGAGTGAGATCTAAACTTTTTAATCTCGTAAGTAAAATTCGGTGAAGACACAGCTAACCCGTAGAAAGTCTCCGCAGTGACCAACTCTTTCTAGGTCATTTAACGCGTTCTTCGGCATGTCAATCAGTATTCTCCACGATGGGTTTACTGCTTGGGCCTTGACCGTCTCCCACTGGGGCTGTGACTGTTCGTGTGATGTCAGACGGGAAGACAAGTACTTTTTTTTTTCTTACCAGGTATTCAAAAAAAAGTCATGGATGTAACAAATTTGTATCTCCTCAGAGACAACTAAGGGGGTAAGAGTGGCAGAATAAAACCAGAACAATGTACGAGGTGGGGGCAGCCATGAGGAGGGGAGATGGGACAACATCAAGACGGTTCTGGAGCAAGTGGTGCCACAATGGCTTCTCTTTCTGGTGTAAGAAGTACTTTTGGGAAGGTAAGCAAGTTTCCTATTTTTTCCCTATTTATTTTTATCATTTTTTATTATGTTAAGTTTCCTTTTAGGTTTTTATTTCCATGGCTTTATTTCTCCAGGTAGCTGTGGTTGTTTTGATAGATGACGACGTAGCAACAGTGATTTCCGGGATATGTTTTGATATGACCACCAGGAAGTTGAATGAAACACGTTTAAAGTAACCCGAGACTAACTTACACTAGTCTGGAGACTCCCGTTAGATTACAGTATGTCTGTTTGGGTAGCCCAATAATCCTCGTGATGAGTCGTAATTCGAACAAATAATGCAGCCATAGCTTTCAATGACACTTGGTATGTAGACAACAATAAAATTTAAGACAGCGACAAATGACCCTTTGAGCTCTGTTATGGTGCGGCAGATTATTTACCCACTTTGTGTGTCAACCTACAGGTCAGCTGAAACAAGGGGCAGTAGATGAAGGCAACGAAAACGTCACCAATACCAGGGGCCCCTTAAGCGGTTTGTCACCATCGAAGCGTAAACTTGTGGGACTGTTGATTCCTGCTGCCTTCTTCCACTTCTGGTACTGGTCCATCATGACCTACAGGAACCTCTTCTATGTTTATGAGACCAAGTATCCCATGTCCATCACTATGGTCTTTGGTTCCATCATTGCTGGTTAGTTCTCATGTGTTGTGTTGAATTATATTTGATCTTGTTTGTTTCAGATTTATCCATTTGATTAAGACATTTATGCTGTCTTCACTGCTAGTAAGTAATAATCACATTTTAATAGTGAAATCGGTTAACAAAACATTTTTAAAATCAACAGCTAAATTGATTTGTAAGTGATGTTAACTCTCATAACCTAGGATTCTGTTAGCGTCATGGAAGTACACTACATTTATGAAAATAGGATAAGGTTGCAAGTACAGGGAGACAGGAAGACAAAAGGTGGTTTAATGCTATTTAATGTAAAGTTTTAGGCGCATAACTCTACACAATGTGATAAGAGGCAGAGGGAAGGAATTTAATGTAATAACACATCACAATGTTGTAGTTAGGTACAGTAGCTAAAACAACTATCTGTGCAGGTGGGGGTTCATATGCTCCAAAGTTTTACGTGTGACTAGTGACAGCCTTCATATTCCAAAATTTATCGCCCATGGTCATTGTTTCCCACAAAAATTGTTAGAGCTACAAATACTATGTGGATTCCGACATTTTGTCATATCGACATTTTGGCTTAGAATTGACCCTGGTATACACCCTGCAATTTACAGTATGCAATTGAGAATCCCTCTAAATGCATAATGTATATTATTCATGCAAGTCCGGTGTCGATGCAGTGTAAGGTGCAACGAATTAAGGACAGACTATCCTAGTACTTCATTAATTTTGTTGTTGTTCACCCTCTAGTGGCCTTAGCAGATGTGTTCACATCCCACAAGAAGGCCCAAGGGTATCCATCTAATAAATCTTTTCTATATCCTTTGTTCCCTTCATTTGTATCCATATTCCATACTCGTATAATATTTGTGATTCAGCTAAAACACTAAATACTCACCTTTGCTTCTGTTACACTCTCTCTCCATATATTATTATTATATATTCTAAGTTAATTTCATACGTAATGTTTTCAGGAATGACGAGCGTTGGCGGAGGTGCAATAGCATTTCCAGTGATGACATTAGTGATGAAGGAGCCTCCAGAGATCGCCCGCGACCTGGCCATGTCACTACAAGCTAATGGAATGACAGCTGCATCATTCTCGATATTTTTTATGAAGGTTCATATAGAAAGACACGCCTTATTGTTTAGTTTGCTTGGATCTTCTATTGGTGTCATATTTGGTCTGGAGGTGATAGATCCTTTGCTAACACCACCCATGAAAAAGATGGGGTTTGTCAGCATTTTCTTTGCTTTTTCATTTGCATTGTTTCTGATCAATTGGAATCACAAAAGAACAACATTCAATAATATTCCAGAATTAAATTGGTGGAAAAGATTACTACTTTTTATATTTGGGTTTATTGGTGGAATATTCACCTCCTTTTCTGGTAGTGGGGCTGATATCTGCATGTTTAGTCTCCTCACTCTTTTCTTTAAGGTTTCAGAGAAAGTATCGACCCCTACTTCTGTAGTTCTGATGGCCATGACGTCAATGGTGTGTTGGTGGTGGAGGACTCTCGTGACAGGGGCGATGCCTCAAGAAAGTTGGGAATATCTACTTGTTGTTGTCCCTATTGTTACAATAGGAGCTCCATTTGGTGCTCTTATAGGCACACATTTCCATCGATTAGTGTTGGCCGCTTGTGTTTACATCCTTAACACTATGTCTTTAGTTTCTGCCTTTGTTATAGTGCCTCAAACACCTGTACTTGTTGGGGGTTCAATCGGTCTTATGGTGGCCATGTTTATTATCTATTCTGTCATATACAAACTTGGTGATCGCATGAATATGAAATACGAGAAGGCGAGTATAAAAGCAAAAGAGGAAGCAAAGATGAAAGCTGATTCAGCCAATAGTCTTACACAAAATGATGTACCAGATCACACTAGAGATAACCCAGCATATATAGGCAGTACAGAATATATTTCAAGAATGTAAATTTGAGGGTTTAAATAGTTTTTGTTCTTGATCTAGGAAACTACACATGGCCAAAAAAAAGCTTCGATGTAAATAAAATGGGTTTCCATCTGAACAAAAGAAGTTTCCGCGGGGTCAAGAAGAGGCTTCCATATAAAATGAATGGGAAACCAAATGGCCAAGTGGGTTTCAACGTAGCCAGTATTAGGTAAACAAATGCTAGATGGCATATACTGTAGGTTATACACGTGATATTACGCTTTCACTAAATCTTACGGATAGTGGGTGTGAGTTGTATTCATTCTCATGCAATTAGAATACTGTAGTTAAACATCATTAATTCATTATAGTAGATTTGTACCCGTAGATTGTAATGAACATACCAAATTATGTCCTAGACTGTTATGAAACGTGTTGTAAGTCATCCTTGTAAGTTTATATTCAGATTTGTACAGTAGGTTGGATACAATAAAGATACTTTTAAATACATATTTTCTCTAAACCGTTGTGAATGTTAACCTTTCTTCCATTAAGAGCATAAAGAAAAAAAATCAAGGCTATTTTGTGTCCGTGGAATTTAAATTTTCTTTTGTTAGAACCTGTATTTCTTAATTACCTATGTTTGTTTTGGACGGAAGGTTTGAAATCAATTCTTCACTTGCTTCTGACATTACTCGATTCTATTGCGCGTGAACTCTCCTCCTTTAGTTGATAATCTCTCTTCCCTTTCTCTTCACCACAATGTTGCTTCACCCTTTTTTATACAGGTACTTTAACGGGCAATGCTTGGTAGATGTGGCATCCTGTGTACCTCCGGCAAGGCCTTGGGTTCGTAACATTCATCTTTCCCGCAGTGCCCACCGTTTCTCTGTGGATGTCGGCCACATTAGAGTAACCCGTGCGTTATTGTACAATGCTGTAATGCTGTCTCGATTTACGCTGCTCAAGGATTTTGTGCTCCAAAATGTATTGTCTTTCACTATACCTGTATTATTGTTAGTCGTGGTAATGATAGTATATAACAGTAGTTGCTATATGTACTGTATATGACTATTACTATTAATTGGATCATTAGTGGTAACCGAAGTGCCTGCAATATTGTATTTTCCAACAGTTCGTAACAGACGTGACTGACTGCCCAAGCGGCTTACAAGCAAATCAGAGGCGAAGATAATGTAAAGTAGAAGTGGAGTTTTTTATTTATCATTGTTCTCTTAATACACTCACAAAAGACACTTCATAATTTCATAGGCTTGAACACTTGTGAGGTTGCATGTGATAAGCGCCAATGAGGGTTATTGTACCTTTTTCTGTGATTTATGTGCATGTCTCTATGCTGTGATTTGTGCTTGTCTCAATGTATGGAGTAAAGGATCAGGCTCAAGGCGGATGTGAAGAATGTAAAGAGTTTGGCTTCACAAGCTTGTGCAAAAACGCCGTTTTATAGTAGAATTATACGATGCTGGTGGTGTGAGGGGAGTCAGTCATGGTCACGTTGTTACCCTCCTTATCTATTTCAATTTTTTCTTTTGTTCTCCCAATCACTCACTCTTGTTTCCTTCACCCCTCTCCAGTCTGAAAAGGATATCCTAAGTATTTATTATATTAGATAATTTAGGAAAATTTATTTTGAACATTACAGTATTTTTTTGGTGTGTTTTATCTAATTTTATGTAGTGACATATTTCAGTTGTAGTAGTTATTGTCCTTCTACAGAATGGAACATTAACAAGGTTGGATCCAAGAAATTTAAGGTTCACAATATTAACACTTCGTAATAGGTGGTGATAATAGTTCTAATATCTTTACAAAAGAAGAGATCAGATTTTTCTTTTTCATAGGACAGTGGTCATGCCATCCAGCCGACATCTTTGTTGACCAAACATGGCCATACAGAGGCCATTTTTTGTAACTTTCGGGTTACTTAATAATATCCCATAAGTGCCCTCTGAGCTGTAAGTAATTCTAACCAAATATACGGCCATCTTGGAAGTGGTCGGCCATCTTGGAAGTTGGTGGCCATCTCGGTAGTGGACGGCCATTTTGGAAGTGGTCGGCCATATTGGAAGTGGTCTGCCATCTCGGTAGTGGATGGCCATCTTGGTAGTGGACGGCCATCTTGGAAGTGGTCGGCCATATTGGAAGTGGTCGGCCATCTCGGTAGTGGATGGCCATCTTGGTAGTGGACGGCCATCTTGGAAGTGGACGGCCATCTTGGTAGTGGACGGCCATTTTAGAAGTGGTCGGCCATCTTGGAAGTTCAACTCGTTGGCTGTGGGATTAGGAGTAAGAATTCACCTCTAATTATGAATCTCCAAATCAAATTTAAAAGCAATTGGGGAAAAAGAGGAGTCCAGGATTTAATATTCAATGGACAACAGACAGACACACACAGACGCACTGAACAATGGTAAACACTAACTGCCACACCTCACATGACCAGAATCAGGGGCGGATCCAGGAATATCAAAAGTTGTGGGTGGAGGAACATGACGAGTGCAGCAACCCCACCCAGATGTGTTTTTTTTTATCTGACCAATATCGTGGGCATTTTTAGGCTAATTTGAAGCCATGTGCACTTGATATTAGGATATATTCTGAAGTAAATAGTAAATACTTTTTACTGTACAAACACCCCGAGTACAATACTGCATTAGAGAAAAAGTACTGGAATTTTTTGATGATGGGGGGGGGGGGGTCAGACTCCCCTGCATCCGCCCTAGCCAGTATTTGCAGGACTCCGTGACCAATAAGATCTCTTGTTTCCATTTTCAAAATAAAAATCCACCATCTTTAAAAAAATAAGTTGTGCTTTGGCTTTTAAATTTTATGCCCCTTCAAAATTCTTGAGTTTCCTTTCCATTTATTACATTTTCTTGATTTTTATTATAATTTATCATTTCACCACATCAGCTTACTAGCCGTTCGGCATGCAGTTGGCCAGTTTGTCACTATATAATCACATATGTGCTTTTGTTACATTATATTTGTGACAGAATATATATATATATATATATATATATATATATATATATATATATATATATATATATATATATATATATATATATATATATATTGTTTTGGGTTGCACGAAGTTTTCCTTTCCTTATAATTTCATTGATTGAGAGGAGCAATACAGTCGGGATATACAAGACAATGACATAGTTTGCCCTTACAAGCAAGAAGAAAACGAGGCTTTTAGTGCCTCCGAGGGAGGATGGGGCATGGAGGGACAGTACCCCTGGGCTTCCATCATGAAGGCTAGTGTCGTATTATTGTTTCTCCTTTGCACGTTTTATTACGTCAAAGGAGGGAAGAAGTTCAAGGTTGATGTGAAAAGAACTAAAGTGTACGGCCCTGGCCTTGAACCTGATAAAATCGTTTACCCAGTTCGATATTTTTTCATAGAGTTGTATAATGCGAAAGGCAACAGGTAGGAATCCAAATATTTTTTTCCCTAAGTTATTTTATCCTTGGAATAAGTTTGAGTTCGTTTTTCTTGAATTAAAGTAGAAGTGTGTTAGTCTCATATTTAACTTGGGCAACTTATTAGTGTCTTGTTTGAGATGTAGCAGAAAATTTTGTGTTGAGAGAAACTGCCAAGATCTTGGGTGGGCGGCGGTGCCATCAAACTCGGGGAGGGCCATTTAAATACCAAATCTTAATCATTTTTTTTTTCTTTTTTTTTTTACAATTTTCATCTATTATTTCTGCCAGATTTATTTTTAATCATGATTTTATATTTTTATTCAGGTACATTTGAAGGTTCTATAACAAGTACAGCAATTAATGTATGTATACTGTTCCTGTAGTTAATTTTGCTTGACTGTATCAATGTGTAATAGGCCAGTGCTACATCAGCCATAAATTCTCTTTACATTTGAAAGTTATAGAAAAGATTTATATAGGAAGATAGAGCAAAACACTAAGAATAATTTATAGCATTTGAAATTGAAAGTTTTGCATTATTTTCACTTTTTATTTCACCTTAAGTACAAGTTTGCAGCTATATTTTTTGTTTAGTATATATAACTCAGCCAAGCAGCAATAGTTTCAGATGTCGAACGACACTATTGTGCATTGTTTAATTATTACTTGGCCAATCAGCGCAAATTTCAATGGATGTGAATTTGAATTAGTGGGAAGGTGGCACTGTCTGTGAAGGGTGTTTGGGATGTACAGTAATTCAACAAGAATTTGAGAAAGAAGCTGTAGCTGTTTGCATCTTTAGGTCTCATGGCTTTAAGTAAAGCATCCAAGTTGTAATTCAGACTATCATCATGACCATCATGCTTGGTATTGCAGTAAAAGACGACAGTTCCCAAGAAAATCAGATATCATATTTTGCTCAGTATGGTACGTGTTCCGAGTTCATCATAAAGATCATATCACCATACTGTACCACTTCCTCCTTTAATTGGCATCATTTTATCCTCCTCCATCAATTAAGTGAGGTACAGTAAGGTTTGGTTTGGTAAAGTTAGGTTAAGTTAGGTCAGGTTTGTATACCAGGGCCTGGATTGGAGGTTAGGTTAGGTCAGGATCTTCTGGTTTCTCAAGTTAGATTTAGTTAAGCATGTCCTATATATATTGGTATCTGAGTAATTTTTGCTTGTGTTTACCCCACAATGTTGGTAATTGGGGGCATATCTCCGAAAGTACCAATTTCCGCTGGAAATGAAGGTCATATTTGTGTGAAACGGGGGTGAAAAATCGTATGAAAGCATATTTTTTTTAAGTAATTTTCGTGAATGGTCACTACAGAATGTTTACTGAATTCTTTATGCCTCTTTCAGTTCTCAATGACAGTGAGATATGGAGCAGGTAATTATATGGTAATTAACCCTGTTTATGGTAATACTTGACCCTTTCATGACATTAGCACGGACCAGAAGAAATTTTCTAAGAGTATCGTATAAAAGGGGTAATACAGTATATGTAAACACCGGCAAACGAGCCTAAATCATATGCCAATGTCAGGTTACAAGCCAAAATTGTATGTCAGTGTTTGCGGAATAATTACCCAGTAGGTGAGGACAGTACAATGACCAGGTTAGGTTAGGTTTTTAATTCCACATTTTCCCTCTTGTTTCAAAGCCCTACCCACCTGTGCTGGTGTCAAGATTAACAGGGTTGGGAGAGTCATAACTGAATAATTATGTACTGCATTCTCCAAAACTTTTCATGATCACCGAATGAAAATTTTTATTAATTTATTTTTCTTCCTAAATTGTTTGCCGGTGTTTTTGGAATAATTCCCATACCTATAAAAAATTTCATACCTTGTGAAAATAATGATAAATGAACTAAGAATACAATTTGTGTAATGTAACTACTGTACTGTATTATGATTACTGTAATTACTTTTGAGAACCAATGCTGACAAGTTACCCATGTCTGCCATGTTTGTTTCTGTTCAAAGGTATTTTCACAGAAAATTTTACTTTTCTTTTAAAAGAAAAAAACACAATAACTAGTCTTGGGGGTTGGGTTATGTTAGGTTTAAAAAAATTATGTAAAATAGCAGTACTGTAGTTTGACAGTGTTGCATTGACAGTAAGCTCTAGTACTGTAGTAGATACTACTACATTATGTAATTTTTCTTTCATAAAATGAACCAAGTTGAGAAAATATCCTGAGCAAATTTTTGGTGAGAGTTGTGAAGTCCTGGAACAATCTGCCAGAGAGTTGTGACGAAGCTAACATATAGTCTCCAGGCCAGCTGGCTAGTTTGGATTAACTGAAGTCTGGACAACTGAGGGTTCACAGTATTGTACTGTGCATTACTGTATTGGTTTATTTTAAAACTAAGAGTCTGCATGATTTAGTGCACAGTATAATTTTTTAAAATAATACATTCTGGAGCCATTACATGCCCAGTACTTGCCAACAGTGCATAACAGATGTGATCAAACACCCAAGTGGCTAACTTGCCGATCAGTGGTGAAAAGGATAAAGGTACAGTAAAAGTAAAAAGATGAAAGGTGGTTAAAATATTTACGTAAATTTTTCTTTCTAATAGGCTTCACAATAAACCAGATGCAGTATACTTTAATAGACGTGGTGTCATGTATTACAGCACCAAAACAAGAATGAGTTTTCTTTGATTTTGATCATTATTAATAGATAGGGAAGTTCAGAAGTGTCTTTGTTAATAAAATTTTATCACATAACAGGATTGAAAAGTCTGTCGGCAAATCTTTCACCGTCCAAGTAGAAGGAGAAACGACCCAGGGAACTAATTGTCGAGTGTGGACACAAATTCTTGATCGCTATGATGGATCTTATATTGTCAGGTATGGTATTAGACATCTTGTCAGGAGGTAAAGCAGGAGACATGCTTGTGGATTCTGACATGAATAATTTGTACCTGTATATCCTGTATATACAATAAATGGCAAAGGTTTACTTTACATTTATAAACCCCACTGATTTTGTTTTTGTTATAGTATAGTATATGATAGTTTGATGGATTTTGACAATTTGCCGAGTTCTAAAAGGTGAGTCGGAAGTGGTATATGGGGTAAAATGCTTGTATGTATCGGAGTTTGGGATTTATAAAGGACTGTACAAATAAAAACAGTTATCTCATCATTTGAAGAAACAAATTTAGTTGTAAATCAGTCTTTTAAAATGATGAATGACTTGATCCTGTCATATTTTTATTTAACCGGTATATTAACGTGAGTGTTGGAATGTTAAACGTTGTTAACAGGTTAGGATGTAATGGCCCCTGCTTCATAAACAGAAGAATTATATAAATGGGTTAATTACATTTGATTTGTATGCCAATTCATCCCCTGTAACTTTCCGGAGTAGCTATGAAGTGACATGTTCATTGCACGTGATAAAGTGTGCCCACGGGAAGCTGCATCATATTATGCTGAGTTAAGGCGTTTAGTAGCCGGCTCCCTGGCCACCTAAAGCGGGCAGTAGTTTGATATCCTTGACTAGAGGAAGACGTTATTTGAGAGCCACCGTGGATGGTTCCGTCTTCCCTCGAGGGAGGACGACGTGCCTATTCCGTTCTCCCTCGATGGGTCACTACTCATAGAATTACTACTCAACCCCTCACACAAGAAGGACGTGATTAAACGGTCTATTTACATAGTCCCCGTCCTTCTCTTAACACTCATAGCTACAGTGATTAAGTTACGGTTGATTTACACTCTGGAATTTTATCAACAGCAGTTACTCAATAAAAGGAGAAACAGACAATTGGGTTTCGCTACTCTAACCCAATATAATATATATGATCAGTCCTATATACATTACGACTAGTTCAAGGAGGATAGTTAATTTTGGAAAGCTGATTATTTTCAGAAATGTAGTAAACAAGCCAAGTTGATCTATGTTAATGATTAACCTTTCTTCTTTGGTCAAACAGTACCTGTATAGCCAGTTTTTGCTTGTTTTGAATTTTAATTTTTGATTTTTTTAATTACTGTATACGTACAGTATACTGTATGTATCAAACAAAAAAATTTTGTTGTGCCTTAAAAGACTGCATATACGTATATATTCTATGCACTGTACAGTGTGTGTGTGTTTCATCAATGAGTTCTGCTGGACTGAGTCTTGTAACTGGAAATCCAGAGTAGCCAACAATGGACAGGAAGGTATGTATGCACAAGCTGCTACAGCCCCAAGAGTCACTCATCTGCCAGACTTAAGTGGTAAATTTCACCTTTTATGACTCCTCTGTGAGGTTTAGGGTCAGGATCGAGCGTTGTACTGATTACGGAGCAGCACAGTATTTGATTAGTGTCATTGTTGTGGGTTAGTATAAATGCATGTCTCCTTGTCCTGACTGCTATAAATAGAGTTTCCAGAATCAGTCCATAATACTTTTGCTGTATTTTTTCTGAAATACTTTACTAAATATTACCTTTTCAGGTACCGTACATATCAGACATGTAGAAAGCTATTAACCATTCATGTCCTGTATAATAGTCAACATGTTGCAGAATCTCCATATAAAATATCAGGTGAGTTCATTCAGTATATTGATTTATAGGCTAGTGCAACCAATATGTGAGACAAAACAAAGAGAACATGTAATATTAAAGTGAGAATACTTTAGAAGTTTACATAAATTGATTAATAGATCTAATTATTGGTATCTGTCTGTTATTACATAAATACTGTGCTGTATGTCATATGCATGAATATAGTACAGTATGATAAGTGTCATTCTAGAGGCCAAAATTTACTTCAAGCACTTGAAACATTTTTCTGTATTAGTGGTTCCCAAACTTTTTGACATGACGCCCCATTTTGCTTTTTGCGAAGTCCTCCCCTTATACTTTTGTATGTAAAATCTTCAAAGATTTAATTTTTTATTATAATTATATTTTAGTATTGTTGAGTATCAGATAACTCCTTGTGAAAGATACGAGTAGTGTGAGAGTCGGTATGGTATCCATTTTTACTTGTGTACAAAGAAATGTATATTCCCTTTGTGTTTGCCCTTAGGACAATTATTTCTTTTACCTGTAGTATTGTATATATGTGTGCATGTGTGTGTGTGTGTGTGTGTGTGTGTGTGTGTGTGTGTGTGTGTGTGTTTAGACACACGCACACAAAAACACATGCAAATAAATAATAATTGGAAAATCCTCTCACAAATAATCAGAAACAAATTTATTAAAAATGTGACAGGCTACCCTCAAGTCTGTGTTCTATTACAGTAGAGCTGTACTTTATTAATAGAGCACAGACTTGAGGATAGACTGTCACATTTTTAATAAATTTGTGAGAGGATGTTCCAATTATTATTGTACGTGTTTTGTGTGTGTGTGTGTCTACTGTACACACACACACACACACACACACACACACATATTTACAATACAGGTAAAGGAAATTACTGTTTCTAGAGTGAATGGCTCCCTGTCCCAGCCCCCAAATGGCTAGTAAGCTGATAAGTGGCAAATATGATAAAAAAACTACCTACAGACATTCTTGGGTACATCCAGGGTGTCATTGCGAATAACCGAGAACCGCTAAGTAAATTGTGAACTTTGGGGGCCCCCTGTATTGTTGAATATATAGAGGGTAGACGAGATAAACCCACTAATCATCCTCTAGGCAGTATGTTTATGAGATGAGGACTGTAAAAGGAAATTCATTACATCATACTCGGCAATTGATGCTATACAGTGAACCCTCACTTTACGCAGTCAATTGAACCCACGGCGACCCGCGTAAAGTGAGAAACGCGTAAAGTGAACAACATAACATATGGGATTAATTGAAATAGAGACCGGGCCGACCCCCAAGCTCCACTTTTTCAGACACACTACCTACGTTGTAGTAAAATTAACTTCTTAATTTTATGATGGTATGCACACACAATTAATAATTAAGAGAAATGTCAATACAGGTTGTACCTCTCTAGTCCGGCAACCTCGGGACCTGACCGGTGCCGGACCATGGAAATTGCCGGATCATGGAAATTCACCCTTTTCCTGGATAGATATTGACTTGTGCTTATGCTTGGAAGCACTAGCACCACTTTCTCTGCATCATGGTCTCTTTGAAGACATATTGAAAGGTTAAATGTCGTATAGTAGCTTCTCAAATTTCGCGAGTTTTTAATTCTTATGTACAAAAGATTCATTATTGTTTATTACTGAATGTCTTTTTTATTGAATTAATGTTTATGTGTGCAAAATGAGCAATACAATTCATTAATAATACGTAGAATATTAAAATACACGAGGAAATGACACAGCATTGTTTTCGTTGATTACAAAGCCAGTGACTGACTGGTTCTACATATAAAACTGAAGAAAATAAAACCTTGGTTGTAGCTGTAGTAAAATTAATATGGTTGTTTTAAGTAATGTTATTTAATGTCAATAAATGGAACAATAGAAGTAGCTAACGATAATGGTAAAGAAAAAAGAGAGATCGCGTATGTAAGTGCGCATGCGCACACGTGAACACATATCGTCATTACTTTACATAAGAATATGAAAGCAACACTTATTTACTGTTCATATATATTTTAATTAATTTTTCTGAATTTGTTTTTATTGAAATAATGTGTGTGTGTGCAAAATTAACAATACAATTTATTAATAATGCGTGGAATATTAGAGGAGACGAGACGGCTGCCGGCATTGTTTATGTTAAAGCTTACGAAACCAGTGACTGATTGGTTCTACATATAAAACTGGAAATAAGACCCTGATTTTAGCTGTAGTAAAATTAATGTAAAAAAATTAATATGGTTGTTTGAAGTACCTGTAATGTTATTTAATGTTAATAAATGGAACAATATAAGTAGCTAACCATTAATGGTAAAAAAATGTGAGACTGCGTGTATGTAAGTGCGCACATGTGAAAACATATCGTCATTACTCTACATAACAATATGAAAGCAACACTTATTTACTGCTCATATATATATTGAAGGGTTAAATGTTGTACTCTGCATAGACAAGCAGAAAGAGAGAGAGAGAGAGAGAGAGCAGCCGAACTGCCGGATGTAAACAAACCTTAATTTCCCGCGGCTTTGTTTTTTTGTTTTTTTAAGGGGATTAGCCCACCCGGGCATAGGTCACTGACCCACATTGGGGCCTGAGGGGCAAAAATTTAATACTCCTGTAATAATAATTCAGATAAGTAAAAAAAAAAAAAAAAAAAGTTGCCTATCTACCTATTGGACAAACTAAAATCGTTCCGGACCATGGGGGTTTCCGGACCACAGAATGCCGGACTAGAGAGATACAACCTGTAATATTAGGTTTTTTAACACTTACATTAGTAAAGATGGCTGGGCACACGGGGATGGGGGGTTGGTTCCGAGGCAGAGGGCAGATTATTGGCCCACACCTGTATCACTTGTATCAATTGTATCACTATCCACCACAGAGGCTTGCAGGGCCTCTTTGTCAAACCCCTCAAAGTCCATATAAGTCCATATCCTCACTATCATTATCACTATCACTGACTTGGGCCGGCTGTGGTGGGTGGCGGGTGAAGAACTCGGTAGTGTTTTGATGACTGGGCGACCTTGTACGCATCCTGCTCGCACCGCTCTCCGCGTAAAAGGGTACACACACCGCGAAAAGTGAGCATTCCGTGTTCGGCAGGGTACCGCGTAAACGTGGAAACACGTAAAGTGGGACCGCGTAAAGCGAGGGTTGACTGTATACCAAGGCATGTGAATTACACCTGTTTTATACTGTACTGTATTGTATTGTTCTTTTCAGGTCCAGTATATTCTGAAGATTGTTACTGTCCAATAGGAGACATAAGCAGTTGGCAGGAATTGGTTAGTTGCCCAACATCTTATGAACAAATTAATTATGACCTCAAAAATTTTTCTGAGGTAGACTTTGAACCTGTTCTCAAAGAAGCTGCTAAAAGATTCAACCAGGCAGGATCACGAAGTTTCTGCAACTACGTAATTAAAGATAATAAAGTAAGTTTTTATTTGTTTTATATTAATTTGAATTATATTTTGAAATTAATAAACTTCAAATTAACATCCCAATGAATAAATACAATCTTCAATTAATTCCATTGAAATTTTGATGAAATTTAGAGGGGGACATTTTTTCCAATCTCATCCATTACTTATTTATACAATTAATAACATCATATGTGCTTCTCCATCACATTTGAGGTCATCTGTATGATAAGTTTTATATTAATATTTATTAATGCTGTGTAATGAAAGTTTTATATGAGTTATTTATCGAGGAAGTTGAAAGGGTGACTTGTAATTGTGTGATAACTTTTGGCCCTGTTCACCCACTTACTTTTACTTTGTCTGTCTTGTTAGGTAATACAGTAGGCCCTGATAGAGAATGAGGGGATTTGATAGCCATTGGTTTGATAAAGAACAAGAGGATCCGGTTGAGCATTTTCAGTTTGACCACAATGCTGATTGATAATGAAGGAACCCCAAGAGAATTACTAGATAAGTTGGGTACCATATGCAAAAAAATAAGGGACAAGGAATTATGCCAACCGATCTCTCCTTTTCTCTCTCTCTTTTCAAGTTACTGGAAAAGGCATGGCAAATCGGTGTGATGATTGCTGATGTGTGTTTTGGATGGAAAATTATTGCTTGTTTGTGCGAGTTCTAGAAGTACAGGATAATCTTTTATGACCTTTATAAGTCCATATATCTTTGTAGAAAAAAATATACAGGTATTTTGGGATGAGAATATGACTATGTAAGTGAACCTCATTATAAATTAAGGGCCTTCTGTATTGTAGCTTACAGGCTTTGTAGCTGATGAGAGGCACCTGCTAAGAACAATCAGCTTATGTTATGAAGTCACACATACCTTAGAACTGTTTTTCTTTACAGGTGTACCGTAAATGCTATGGCCAGCATGTGGGATTCAAAATGTTCATGGACAACATTCTCCACTCCATGCTTCGAAAGATGTATCTTCCTGATGTTGAGTTTATCATTAATCTTGGTGACTGGCCTCTTGTTGATCCAAAGGTGTGTTAATTAGAATATAAATAAAGTGTGAAATAAGTTATAAGGAGGTGTGGAGGTAAAAGAACTATAGACATAGAGCTGACCAGAATTTGTTTTATGTATTGGTAAAAAGAGGTTATTGTTCAGAGATGAGTGGTAGTGGAGAGAAGGAAAAATCAAGGAGATAGAATAATTGAGTGAGAGATGCATTAGAAGTGAGGGGGATGAACGTCCAGGAAGTAGGGTGCTTGAATGAAAGGAGAGTCGGTGATCTTGGAGTTTATGGAGATGGTAGTGCAGGTGATGTTAGGTTGTGAAGAACCAACTGGTTTAAACCATTTAAATATTTTTAAGAACTTGTTGATCAAGAATTTTTTTTAATTTAACTGAGAAAAGACATGGACTGAAAGACATAACAGTGCCAAATTATCATTAATTGCCCCTAACGAAATTATTTTTTAATTAAAGGTCAAGCCACTCATCCCAGTCTTCTCATGGTGTGGTTCTGAAGATACCGCAGACATTATCATGCCCACCTATGACATCACTGAGGCCACACTGGAGATGATGGGCAGGTACAGTAGTACTGTACTGTACTGTACTGTTAATAAATCTTGTTAAATTGCCAAGTTTATATAATTGGAATACCTTTCCTGGTGAATTTTTTTTTTATGAATTCACAATTCATTAAAGAATAAAGTCTTCTCAAAGTACGATATCATAAATTGCATAGATGTAAGTAATGGTTTGGAAATTTACTACATTTCCAAAAGGAAGGCAAGTAAAAATTCTGAATATTTTTTTCCTTCTCAGTAATGCACTATAGCATTATGGTGAGTTTTATTCAGTTATTCCTTTTCCTGAATACATATCACAACAGTCCTCTTGTTGTCATGTTCTAATGTGTAGTTCTGTTGGATTGTTTCTCCAATCTTTGGCAGTGAAAAGGTTTGACAGTGTACTTGTTTGGTCTCTTCCTTCGCTATTTATACATACTGTACATATTTTTTATAGCTCATTTGCTTAAAAGTCAAAGTAGACAAATGAGGTATCCATTGCATGTCATGTTAATTGCTCATAACAGTCTCCTTCAGAAATGTTTGTCTGAATCTAATCAAACTTCATTTGGATGTTTCCTATGACAGGGTTGTGTATGGAAGCACTTGTGTGGGAAAAGAGAAAGTTTCTCTTTCTCCTAATGGGTCAGTGTTCTGGTGAAGGCCCCCTCCCCACTTCAACACAGGTACAGTAGGGTCGGGATATATCGCGAGATATGGTCCAATGATGTTTGCTATACACTAAATCGCTATACAGTGGGGTATGCTATAACGAACGGATCCTACTACGAATATTCCTATAACGAACGGTTTTACCTATAAAATTGAGAATGCTATAACGAACGAAACTCCTACAACGAACATAATTTTTTTTTTTTTTTTCTAATTTATTGTTTTATTATTACAAATATTAATGATATTCTTTATTTCAGGGGTTTAGATGCATATTTATGCACTTTTTTACAATTTTTACAATTTTATATTATATTTTTCAGTGTTAAGTGGTTGTATTTGGGGGCCTGGAACGGATTAATCCTATAACAAACGAATGCTATAACGAACAAGGTTCTAGAACCAATTAGATTCGTTATAGCATACCCCACTGTATATAATTACATGTAATCAATGGGGAAAATAGGGTTAGGTTCTGAAGGCCAATAAAAGTGACTAAGCTTGACTTAATGAGTTTATTGTTTTACTAACTAAAGCACCAGTGAACTCTAGACTCGGGAACAACAGGCTGGGCAGCAGACGCCACACTCACTTGACAATATCACACCTACATAAACGAACAAACCAAAAATATTAGTTACAGTATTAAATCTTTTCCATTAAGCTTTCCATTCTCTTCACTTCACTTTTCATGTCACTAGCAACCCATTTACACTCGCCTTTGAAGTCGTAATCTGCAGCAGAGTCGGCTGCTTACTCGTCACTCCCTCAGAAAGACTGAGCGGGCGAGCGTGAATGCGTGGGTGAGCAGCCATGGTGGCGCCTCTGGTGAGCAAATAAGGCATTCGTTTGCCATGGCGGTGCATTTGAAATATATCTTGCCCGATTTCCCTCACAAAATAAATAAATTTATCGCTATATATTGGAAAATGTCGATAATCTTGGTAGTCGCGATATAAAGAAATCTTTATAAAAAGTCTCAATATATCCCGACCCTACAGTATTCTACTTGATTGTTCATTGGTTTTTCTCCACACACACAAAAAAAAATTACATTACAAGTGTCCACCTAACATAATATGTCCTTAAAACTAAACATATGTCATATTTTCAGAGTGACTCTAGACTTGTTATCTGTCCAGTCCAACAATGACATACCGTGGCATGAGAAGAAATCACAGGCATTTTGGCGAGGCCGTGACTCACGTCGGGAAAGGCTTGACCTCATTACTTTAGCAAGAGAACATAAACACCTAATAAATGCCTCACTCACCAACTTCTTTTTTTTCAAAGATGAAGAAGATACATATGGACCTAAGGAGAAACATGTCTCTTTTTTCAAATTCTTTGATGTAAGTAGTTAATGGTTGTAAATGAAACAAAACTCCTGATTTAATTTTTTTCACTCATCAAGGGGATTAATTTCAGGCTAATTCTTTTTACAGTATAATACACAGAATGTGTCTTTCTCTCTTGAAGTTTGGTGCATCAGGTTCATTCCATCTTTAATGAATGAAGTTTGATGTACGTATTGGGCATTATCCTTCATAAAGATTTCAAATTTTTCATTTAGAAAACTTGCATTGGAGTTAAAATTAACATTTGTGGCAGTCCCACTTTGATGAAATTTGTTGTATAGACACTTGATGATTGATTTGTTTTGAGTTTGGTGTCTCCTCCTGATTTCTGTTGAAATTCCTTGCTAGCTGCTTCTTAATTTCATGTCATATTGTAACTTTCCACAATAAATATTCTTTGTACACCTGTAAACACGATTCTTACTATCACGATTCTTACTACCTGTATTTGTTATACTTGAAACTAAATATACTGGGTTGCATGAATATTTTTATTTTAGTTATGTCAATAAATACTGTCTATGGTTATTTATTCTTTGGGCTGTATTACATATTGAACATTATTTTGAGTATTTTATGTTAGGTAATAACATTAACATTGTTTCTTTAGTTCAAATATCAGATCAACATTGATGGAACAGTAGCGGCATATCGTTTACCATACCTCCTAGGAGGAAGCGGTGTGGTACTGAAGCAAGACTCGCCATACTATGAATTCTTTTACCATGATCTGGAGCCCTATGTTCACTACATTCCTTTTAAGAGGGACCTTTCTGACCTCATTGAAAAGGTAAGACAAATTTTAGTTTTTCAATGACGTATAACACCATAAAGAATTTTGAAAGATTGATGAATTTTATGATTTCTACATTATACTTTAGGAGCAATCTCACCAAACAAGAATTTTTTCTGTTGGGAATATCATAACTCGGCAGCAAGTACCTGTATAACACTGTTGTATATTATCTGACCTTTTCAATTTTACAAAATTATATGACTAGAAACTGCTTTTGTGGACAACATGTATGAAATAAAGTCCTGTGTTCCAGATTGAGTGGGCAGCATCTAATGATGACAAGGTCCGAGTCATTGCTGAGAATGGTAGGCAGTACGTACAAGAAAACCTCATGCCAAAGAATATATATTGCTATCATGCTGCTTTATTCCAGGTGAGTGTTTATACCTGCATAGTTTATTCGAACGTGCCGTTACTTAGGTAGTCCGGTACTCAGGGTTTTTACTGTATAGGATTTAAGCCCACCCTGCAGAATTAAAAATATTGATTAAGGGTTGTAGAAACACCACAGGAAAAACACCCTGCATGAACATACAAGTGAAAATTTGTGCAAAGCATTTAGATTTAAAAAATCCTGTAGACAATGTAATAATCCATGTCTACAAGCAAGAGAATTATTTAAGGTTTGGTTAAATTAGCCACAAAATACCAGGGCTATGATTGTGGCTTTGAGTACTTCACAGTGCAACACCATTTGAGTATGTACATAGTAGGACTCTAATGTAGCCATCATCCAGTGCCTGTAACTCAGTACAGGATTGAGTTATTTTAAAATGTCTTTCAGATTCTGTAAGTATGAGTTCCAAAAACAAATCAAACTTACTGCAGCATCAAATTCTAGTTTTGAAAATTTGCCCAAACTGAACATTTAGATTTCCATCTGTCTCATTATGTAGGGACTTTATAATTTGTCTTACAACTTACATATATACAGTATACCGTATAGGGTATACAGTCAATCCTCACATTACGCGGTCCCGCATTCCGCGTTTCACCGTTAACGCGGTGCCTTGCCAGAACCTAACATGCTCACATTCCGCGGTCGTGAACCCCATTACGCGGAGAGCGGCTGGCAAGCCGCGCCATTTTTGGATCCAAACCTCCCGCCATCCGCCATGTTGTGTAAGAGGCGCGAAAATGGTGCGCACAAGGTCGCCCAGTCATCAAAACATTACCGAGTTCTTTACCCGCCACCCACCACAACCGGCCCAAGTCAGTGATAGTGATAATTATAGTGAGGATATGGACTTATATGGACTTTGAGGGGTTTAACAAAGAGGCCCTGCAAGCCTCTGTGGTGGATAGTGATACAATTGATACCAGTGATACAGGTGAGGGCCAATAATCTGCCCTCTGCCTCGGAACCAACCCCCCATCCCCGTGTGCCCAGCCATCTTTTCTACTAATGTAAGTGTTAAAAAACTTAATATTATTGATATTTCTCTTAATTATTAATTGTGTGTGCATGCCATCATAAAGTTAAGATAATATTTTTACTACAACATAGTTGTGTGTCGTCAAAAAGTGGAGTTTGGGGATCGGCCTGGACTCCATTTCAATTAATCCCATATGTTATGTTGTTCACTTTACGCGTTCCTCACTTTCCGCGGTACCCTCCGGGTTACATTAACCGCGTAATGTGAGACCCAACTGTATATTTTTTGTAGTGGAGTTAGATGTCCCATATAGTGTATTGCATAATTAATGGAAATTACTTATTGAACTAGATATCATAACTTATGTAATTTTTAAATTATATATATATAGTACTGTACTGTATATACTTCTGACAGGAATGGAGCCAACGACTCAAGTCTGATGTAGTAGTGCGGGAGGGCATGGAATTTGTACCCATCAAAGAAAATGAGAAGCGATTTGGAGACTGTCAGTGTCACCTCCTTAATCGCCATGATGAACTTTAAGGTTTGAAGTACAGTAAACCCTCCCAATACCTGACAGTGTGTGAAAGCCCTGTCTCCTACTGGTAGAATTCCCCAAGCACTTATTTTTTGCACTGTACTGCACTTGGTACCATCATTTTTGTTTGTTTGGAAACATTTTAAGGGAATTACAGTACACATGATTAGAATCTATATTGCTTTCTGAGTGATGAAAGAGTAATGCAGGCAGCACAGGCACACCATCAGCTGGGGTGCTCAGGTGCACAAGGTCAGGAAGTTCTAACAGGCACCATGTGATTGATAGCGGAGTGTTCCCATTATTGGCTCTTACTGGCCAAATCTGCCAATTATACCAGATAAAAATATATTCCTCATTGGAATATCCCCTTTATGAGAAATCTCTTACTGAGGGGTTTTACTGTAATAGTACACTGTATTATACTTTTCTTCTTTTTTGTTATTGAAATAAGTATAAAAGCACGTGTTGAGAATTTACTAACACATTTATTAAAAGTTATCATTCAGTAACAATGATATAGAGTACAGTATAATTTTTAGATGATCTCAGGTGTTCATATAGAAGTCATTCTAAGTTCAAATGCCGTCCACTTCTTAAAAGGAAGTTGAATCAATATGAGATACATACCCAGTTTCTCTTCTATTTTTTCACAATTATGCAGTACTTTCAAATCTGTCTGTTATTCTTCAGTCAGACAAAGAGGCATAATATTCATCCTCCTTACACCAAACAAGCCATTTTCCTCATAATGGTGTATAAAGACTCTTGTAGCCAACCACCATAGTTTAAACCTTTGCACTTCAAACCTAATGATGAACATCAAGCTTCCATAAACTAATGAATTTTGCTTCCGATTCACTTTGGCATAAAAGAGTAATATAGTACTTTATTAGAATTGCACAGTGGTGGTTTAAGTCTCTACTTGAAGTCATTAGGAGTTATCTCTTCTTGAATATTTCCCTCATGTTCTCCCCAGGAAGTGTCCTGTAATATAAGGTCAAATCATGGATGGAAGTTACAAGAAAATTTCTAGACACAAAAGTTAATTCCCAGAGTCTTTGAAACATAGAATAGCAAGCTACATTTTCCAAATACCCTGTATATTATTGTTACCCTATGAAACATTTTCGTGTTTCTACCACGTGATGACTTTTTAAGTTTGAAATTTTAAAGTCTCTGATATGTAAATTGAATGTTTACCTACAGATTATTTCTACTATATTATAATATACCAGTTCTTGACAAGGTAATCTGTCCGTGGACTTTTAATAACACATTTAGTATACAGTATAAAAAACACCTGAAATTAATCATGGAACTAGTACAGTATGTAATGCTTGTAGCTTTAATGAAAATGTTAATTATATTGTTAACTCTTGAGAACTCCTGCATTTATTTTTTATATTGGTATGTTTATGCTTTTGATTAAAAGAAACAGTAAATGGTTGTATTAAATACCATCATTATATTGATCTATTCCATAAAAAAAAAATCTTTTTTATAGAGGAGTCAAAGATAATAGAACTAGGACACTATAGTCTTGGGGTTATGACACTTCAATGTTACAAACAAGCCTCCCAGAGTTATGAACAAAACATTGATAGCGTTTGTGGAACTTGTTCTCTGCAAAGGAAAATTACCTTCCTCCACGTGGCTTGGGTTCGTAACATCAGTTTCCGTGTTTTCCAGCAAGACTGTTCATTCTTTTAGTTTAATTAGTGCCTATTCTGAGCCCCAACCATGGCCATAAGTATATGAGTGGACCTAGTGGTGTGCCTGTTATCCTCCTCCCACTCCAGCTCTTCCCTCCTTCCCTTGGTGGCTTGGACCCCACAAGCTCACTTGTACACTCCATCACAGCTGCAAATGTAAGTAAATTATTTATAATGTACAGGTATTTCAGGTTTTATTCTTCTGCTGGAACATCTTTATTTTTTTTAAAGAATAACATGTGTTGAAGACTTTATTTCTGTGTTTATTGTCCATACAGTAGTAAACCAGTTTTTCAATCAAAGTCTAAGGATTAAGGAGAGGGGTTACAGTGCTCACCGAGTGTGTGATGTGCATGAAGCAGGTCTTTTCTAAAGAAAATTCCAGAAAAGGTCTTTACTACCAAAAGGAAAAGTCCCTGCCTGAATGTAAATTAATGAAAGTCTAGCAACCATAATCTTGAAACTGAAGGTAAGGAGTTGTCTTTCCCTCATGCCACACAAAGTGTGAGTGGTATACTTGGCAGAGGTAATGAATGCCCCTTTAAATGGGCAAGAGGTGGAAATGGTTGATATTTTTGTTATCATCAGTTGCAACACCACAATTAAAATACTAGTGAGTAGCTGTACTGTACAGTGTAATTATTTAGTCAATTTTTGTAATGCAATTGCATAAATATTTAAATAAAATCATTTTTGCTATATCTATGTTAATGATTCACTAGCACACTACTGTACACTGTATACTTGCCAGAAACATTTATCTACTTCACCTAACAATTTTTCTCTAACTCACAGGTGTTCCTGCTACACTTCACAGTTAAGGATTTATATTATTCTAAAAACTTGCCATTATTTAAATTTTCCAGACAAAACTAATCTAGCTATTGAAAATATTTGTGATATTCAGACAGGGGGGTGTCAGCCACATTCATATTTGGGCAATTGAAGTCTTATTTTTATTCTGTTAGGGCAGTTTTATGGGAATTGTACAGTGAATACCTGTACTTTTGGCCAAAAATCCTGTAAGGGGTAAGCCTTACAATTTCGTCCAAAAAATAGATTTTGTTCAAAATCTCAGTATAGGTACTCCTGAACATGCTGCTTAAGGATCTGTTAACCAAAATTTGATATCTGGATTATTGCTTGTCCAAATGATTTTTTGAAATTTTAATTACTTTTTGCAATGCTAATTACTCGCCACTTATGGGTTGAGGTCATTTCTTGGTGCTTGTGTATTATTCTGTGTACTTAAATAGTTAGGCACATTATATTTAGTTCTGAGAGAAAGTATTTTGGCTAAAAAATCCTGTAAGGGTAAGCCTTACAATTTCAAGTTCAAAATAGATTTTGTTCAAAATCTCAGTATAGGTACTCCTGAACATGCTGTTTAAGGATCTGTTATTAACCAAAAATTTGATATCTTGATTATAACTAGTTCAAATGGCTTTAGAAAATGTTCAAAATGATTTTTAGAATATTTTAATTACTTTTTGCAATGCTAATTACTCGCCACTTGGCGGGTTTTCGAGGTCATTTCTTGGTGCTTGTGTATTATTCTGGATGTACTTTAACAGTTAGGCACATTAAATTTTAATTAGAGAGAAAGTATTTTGGCCAAAAACTTTTAAGGCAATAGACTTACAATTTTGTCATTTTCGGCCAAAAATGGATTTTGTCTAAAATTTCAGTATATAGGTACTTAATGTGCTGCTTATGATCTGTTAACCAAAAATTGATATCTTGATTATAACTTGTTCAATGGCTTTAGAAAATGTTCAAAATGATTTTTAGAATATTTTAATTACTTTGTAATGCTAATTACCAGCCACTTATGGGTTTTCGAGGTCATTTCTGGTGCTTGTGTATTATTCTGATACTTAAATAGTTAGGCACATTAAATTTTAGTTCAGAGAAAGTGATGGCCAAAATCCTTTAAGGCAATAGATTTACAATTTTGTCATTTTCAGGCAAAAATGACTTTTGTTCAAAATTTCAGTATAGGTACTCCTGAATGTGCTGCTTAAGGATTCATAACCAAAATTTGATATCTTGATTATAACTTGTTCAAATGGCTTTTAGAAAATGTTCAAATGATTTTTGTGAATATTTTTAATTACTATTGCAATGTTAATTACTCGCCACTTATGGGTTTCTTTAGGTCATTTCTTGGTGTTTGTGTGTATTATTCCTGATGTACTTAAATAGTTAGCACATTAAGTAGTTCAGAGAGAAAAGTATTTTTGGCCAAAAAAATCCTTTAAGGCAATAGACTTACAATTTTTGTCATTTTCGGCCAAAAAATGGATTTTGTTCAAAATTTCAGTATAGGTACTCCTTATTGTGCTGCTTAAGGATCTGTGAACCAAAATTTGATATCTTGATTATAACTTGTTCAAATGGCTTTTAGAAAATGTTCAAATGATTTTAGAATATTTTAATTACTTTGCAATGCTAATTACTCGCCATACTTATGGGGTTTTTGAGGTCATTTCTGGTGCTTGTGTATTATTCTGATGTACTTAAATAGTTAGGCACATTAAATTTTAGTTCAGAGAGAAAAGTATTTTTGGCCAAAAACTTTAAGGCAATAGACTTACAATTTTTTTTGTCATTTTCGCAAAAATGGATTTTGTTCAAAATTTCAGTATAGGTACTCCTGAATGTGCTGCTTAAGGATCTGTTAACCAAAATTTGATATCTTGATTATAACTTGTTCAAATGGCTTTTAGAAAATGTTCAAATGATTTTTAGAATATTTTAATTACTTTTGCAATGCTAATTACTCGCCACTTATGGGTTTTCGAGGTCATTTCTTGCGTGCTTGTGTATTATCTTTCCTTGATGTACTTAAATAGTTAGGCACATTAAATTTTAGTTCAGAGAGAAAAAAAGTATTTTGGCCAAAAATCCTTTTTTTTAAGGCAATAGACTTTACAATTTTTGTCATTTTCGGCCAAAAATGGATTTTGTTCAAAATTTCAGTATAGGTACTACTTAATGTGCTGCTTAAGGATCTGTTAACCAAAATTTGATATCTTGATTATAACATGTTCAAAATGGCTTTGTGAAAATGTTCAAATGATTTTTGAATATTTTAATTACTTTTTGCAATGCTAATTACTCGCCACTTATGGGTTTTCGAGGTCATTTCTGGTGCTTGTGTATTATTCTGGATGTACTTAAATAGTTAGCACATTAAATTTTAGTTCAGAGAGAAAAAGTATTTTTTGGCCAAAAACTTTAAGGCAATAGGACTAATTTTTGTCATTTCGGCCAAAAATGGATTTTGTCTAAAATTTCAGTATATGTACTTTATTGTGCTGCTTAAGGATCTGTGAACCAAAAATTTGATATCTTGATTATAACTTGTTCAAATGGCTTTTAGAAAATGTTCAAATGATTTTAGAATATTTTAATTACTTTTGCAATGCTAATTACTCGCCACTTATGGGGTTTTTGAGGTAATTTCTTTGGTGCTTGTGTATTATTCTGATGTACTTAAATAGTTAGGCACATTAAATTTTAGTTCAGAGGAGAAAAGTATTTTGGCCAAAACTTTTAAGGCAATAGACTTACAATTTTGTCATTTTCGCAAAAAAATGGATTTTGTTCAAAATTTCAGTATAGGTAATTCTGAATGCTGCTTAAGGATCTGTTAACCAAATTTGATATCTTTGATTATAACTTGTTCAAATGGCTTTTAGGAAATGTTCAAATGATTTTTAGAATATTTTAATTACTTTTTGCAATGCTAATTACTCGCCACTTATGGGTTGAGGTCATTTCTTGGTGCTTGTGTATTATTCTGGATGTACTTAAATAGTTAGGCACATTAAATTTTAGTTCAGAGAGAAAGTATTTTTGGCCAAAAATCCTTTAAGGCAATAGACTTGCATAATTTTGTCATTTTCAGGCAAAAAATGGATTTTGTTCAAAATTTCAGTATAGGTACTCCTGAATGTGCTGCTTAAGGATCTGTTAACCAAAATTTGATATCTTGATTATAACTTGTTCAATGGTTTCTTAGAAAATGTTCAAATGATTTTTGAATATTTTAATTACTATTGCAATGCTAATTACTCGCCACTCTATGGGTTTTCGAGGTCATTTCTTGGTGCTTGTGTATTATTCCTCTGATGTACTTAAATAGTTAGTACATTAAATTTTAGTTCAGAGAGAAAGTATTTCTTGGCCAAAATCCTTTAAGGCAATAGACTTTACAATTTTTGTCATTTTCTGGCAAAAATGGATTTTGTTCAAAAATTTCAGTATAGGCATTCTTAATGTGCTGCTTAAGGATCTGTTAACCAAAAATTGATATCTTGATTATAACTTGTTCAATGGCTTTAGAAAACAACTAAATGATTTTTAGAATATTTTAATTACTTTTGCAATGCGAATGATTTCGCCACTCTATGGGTTTCAAGGTCATTTCTTGGTGCTTGTATTATTCTGGATGTACTTAAATAGTTAGACACATAAAAATTTTAGTTCAGAGAGAAAGTATTTTGGCCAAAAACTTTAAGGCAATAGGACTTACAATTTTTGTCATTTTCGGCCAAAATGGATTTTGTTCAAAATTTCAGTATATGTACCTTTATTGTGCTGTTTATGATCTGTGAACCAAAATTTGATATCTTGATTATAACTTGTTCAAATGGCTTTAGAAATGTTCAAATGATTTTAGAATATTTTAATTACTTTTGCAATGCTAATTACTCGCCAATTTATGTAAGGTTTTGAGGTCATTTTTGGTGCTTGTGTATTATTCCTGATGTACTTAAATAGTTAGAAAGCATTAAATTTTAGTTCAGAGAGAAAAGTATTTTCTGGCCAAAAATCCTTTAAGGCAATAGACTTACAATTTTTGTCATTTTTAAAATGGATTTTGTTCAAAATTTCAGTATAGGTACCCTGAATGTGCTGCTTAAGGATCTGTTAACCAAAATTTGATATCTTGATTATAACTTGTTCAAATGGCTTTTAGAAAATGTTCAAATGAATTTTAGAATATTTTAATTACTTTTGCAATGCTAATTACTCGCCACTTATGGGTTTTCGAGGTCATTTCTTGGTGCTTATGTATTATTCTGGATGTACTTAAATAGTTAGGCACATTAAATTTTAGTTCAGAGAGAAAAAGTATTTTTGGCCAAAAATCCTTTAAGGCATAAGACTTACAATTTTTGTCATTTTCGGCCAAAAAATGGATTTTGTTCAAAATTTCAGTATAGTACTCCTGAATGTGCTGCTTAAGGATCTGTGAACCAAAATTTGATATCTTGATTATAACTTGTTCAAATGATTTTTAGAATATTTTAATTACTTTTGCAATGCTAATTACTCGCCACTTATGGGTTTTTGAGGTCATTTCTTGGTGCTTGTGTATTATTCTGGATGTACTTAAATAGTTAGGCACATTAAATTTTAGTTCAGAGAGAAAAAGTATTTTTGGCCAAAAATCCTTTAAGGCAATAGACTTACAATTTTTTTCATTTTCGGGCAAAAAATGGATTTTGTTCAAAATTTCAGTATAGGTACTCCTGAATGTGCTGCTTAAGGATCTGTTAACCAAAATTTGATATCTTGATTATAACTTGTTCAAATGGCTTTTAGAAAATATTCAAATGATTTTTAGAATATTTTAATTACTTTTGCAATGCTAATTACTCGCCACTTATGGGTTTTCGAGGTCATTTCTTGGTGCTTGTGTATTATTCTGGATGTACTTAAATAGTTAGGCACATTAAATTTTAGTTCAGAGAGAAAAAAGTATTTTTGGCCAAAAATCCTTTAAGGCTTAGACTTACAATTTTTGTCATTTCGGCCAAAAAATGGATTTTGTTCAAAATTTCAGTATAGGTACTACTTAATGTGCTGCTTAAGGATCTGTTAACCAAAATTTGATATCTTGATTATAACTTGTTCAAATGGCTTTTAGAAAATGTTCAAATGATTTTTAGAATATTTTAATTACTTTTGCAATGCTAATTACTCGCCACTTATGGGTTTTCGAGGTCATTTCTTGGTGCTTGTGTATTATTCTGGATGTACTTAAATAGTTAGGCACATTAAATTTTAGTTCAGAGAGAAAAAGTATTTTTGGCCAAAAATCCTTTAAGGCAATAGACTTACAATTTTTGTCATTTTCGGGCAAAAAATGGATTTTGTTCAAAATTTCAGTATAGGTACTCCTGAATGTGCTGCTTAAGGATCTGTTAACCAAAATTTGATATCTTGATTATAACTTGTTCAAATAATTTTTAGAATATTTTAATTACTCGCCACTTATGGGTTTTCGAGGTCATTTCTTGGTGCTTGTGTATTATTCTGGGTGTACTTAAATAGTTAGGCACATTATATTTTAGTTCTGAGAGAAAAAATATTTTTGGCCAAAAATCCTGTAAGGGGTAAGCCTTACAATTTCGTCCAAAAAATAGATTTTGTTCAAAATCTCAGTAGTAATATTAACTTTTTTGTATCAATTATATTTTGTTTTACTTATAAATAGGGAATATTTTTTATTTCAGTATTTGTTTATTTCTTCTTTTATAAAGTTGCGCATTGCTGCTCAACTATTTCAGCAGAGTTATAGTTGCAGCAAAAAAAAAAAAAAAGTTGGGCGTGTCCACCTTTGTAACTTAATAGGAAATTTTGGGTGGCCATCTAAAATTCTTATTGCAGTGGTACTTTATGTACTGTAAATCTGGTGGTTTCACTTTTAATAGTAATTATTGCCTACCTATTTACCTGATAATTAATAAGTTTCAATATTCATTCTGTTTACATTACACTTTTAGAACAAATTGCAGTAGCATCATACACATTTATATGTCTCGGTGGGAAATGAGCATGTCTATTGATGTTAGATGCAGTCACCTACACCAGTGGACATGATTTAAGGATAAAACTTTAAATTATAACTGGCAACTAGTCTATCAGTGACAATCACTAGAATGCATTAGTCACAGAGGATGAGGTGCATGATTGGTTGAGGACAATGCCTGTTTAAAAGACTAAATACCTGAATGGTAAATAACATCCTTAAACGTCTTGGAATGTCTCGAGCACTCACGAGCTCTTTGCCAGGAGAAAGAAAAGTTCATAATAATGAACCTTCTTTCAGGACATATGGATATCACACATGAAAGAGGTAAGTACATGTACTGTATTTTTGATACAAAATACTTTTAAGAAAATGCAAAATTAATTTAAAAAAATCTTTATAAACCATAAACCACTACATAACCATATATTAACTAATGAGGGCTCTTAAAGGATTAGTAATTAACCAAATAATCTCGGAACATAAAAGCAACTGTAGCAAACAGTTTCCATTAACCAAACAACTCCAGGGCCTGATCCAAGCTTATAAAACTGGTTGTATTGATTCATGAAGTGTAAAGGTGTCTAAACTAAGGTTGGATCAGGTCCTGCATTCCTAACGAAAGAGAATTCTGATGAACAGCAAATTGCAAAACTTTTTGTAAAGTAAAATGTTTTTCTATTATACTGCTTCACAAAATCATCAAATATGGAAAAATATCACATTACAATCAGGGCCTGAAAATGTCTAGTATCTTGAATGCCACACAGATAACCAACTTTTCATATCCAAACAGGAATATTTGGTTTTAGGAGGAAGAGGGTTTTTTTTATTCCTCCAGGAAGATTGACCTTCAATTTTTTTAGAAATCAGGAAGCCAAACCTTTTCTAGGCCCTGGCATTGAGATACACATAATTTTGTTATAATTGCATATTCTTACTACTAACAGTAAATGCAATATTCACTGGTTTTAATGCAAAATTACCCAAGGAGTAGGAATGTTACCTCATTTTACATTACCTAAGATTAGCATTAATAAAAAGTAAAAAATTCTTAGTTTAGTTATAACAATACTGTAGTTTGAGATTGCACATCAAAATGTTTATTTACATAAAACTACGGGAATGCATTATAGCAGTATAAACTCTCAACAATAACAACATGATTAAAGGCTTCAGTCACCTTTCATTTTCACAACAAACTAACACATGACTGTTCACCAAAAAATTGCAAATAGTTATTAATTATACTTATCACTGGAAAGCTCAATTTCAGAGGAATCAACTACAGGTGTACTGTAAAACGACCAATTAACCCTAATTTAACAGTTTACAATTAATTATAAACTGTGTTATGGAATTCATCAATTTATCATAGTAAAATAAATCTCTCCTACTTTATATTTGGAAGACAAGTTCAAATGAGATAACAAGCATGGACTAATCATATTAAAATATATTTATTTAATTTGTATAATAAATGTAAACATCTACAGAGTACAGGCAATCCCCGGGTTATGAACGGCCAACTTACGAACATCCGCATATATGAACAAGGGTAAAATTGAAATTTACAGTATTATATTTACCTAGGACTTATCTTTTTACTTTCATTTACTGTATGTTGTCTATTTCTTTTCTCTTAAATTAAGTGATTTTAGATGTATATAAGGACTTAAAGGATTTTAAACATTGTTCTGTATGTACGGTATGCACTTACGTGTTTTGACTTGAGAACATCCCCAGGAACAGAACTCGGTCGTAACCCGGGGACTGCCTGTACTGTATTGTCCACGTATATACAAATGCATACACAATGAAACAATTGATCTTGGAATATGCAAAGATAAAGCCACATTTAATATTCACAACTTGGTCAGTACTGCAATATATTTACTCATTAGCACCAACAAAATTACTTTCAACACAAATTTACCGAGTGTATTTCATTGTATTCAATATTTTATCTCTGTAACCTATTTCACAGCAGAGTGGCACGTGCTGAACCTCCTACAATAATCCAACTTCAGCACATTTCTTCAAATTCGCACTCATTATACATACAGTACAGGTAATCTTTGTTTATTGCATATCACATTATTTGCTTTTATAGCAATTTCATTTTTATAACCAAAACATTTTATTATGTTTTGTATTTTTGCAATGCTGTACTGTACTGTTCAAAGGTAGGTAAAAAAATTAAACCTGCGTGAGAACCTATTAGGCATGCAGACACATGTCAATTGATACATGGCTGTGAAAGGGAAACATAGATGCATCAATAAATCATTCATTATCACAATTTACTCCTGATGTTTATACATAGTTTTATTTTCAGTAGAAGAAAAAAAAAATGTGGGTGTATCTGGTGGTGGCCAGTTGACAAAGGGCCATGAAAGGATGAGCATGCACACACCTAATCTTCATACCATAAAACACGAAGCTCTTTAAACTGAATTCTACAGTATTTCATTTGTTCAGCGAGTACTTGCATGTAGTTTTTATTGCTTTATATTATATTTATATACTGTATTTCCTATTTTCTTAGTAATTTATTAGTTTCTGTAGGAAAAATCAGCCCAAATACACCCAAAATTCCAGCAAGGAATGTATCCCACCTCATTCCATAGTTTATTACAAGAAAATTTAATTCATATACAGTGTACTTTACCCGGTCAATTGAACCCACGGAGGCACACGTAAAGTGAACAACATAACATATGGGATTAATTGAAATAGAGACCGGGCCGACCATCAAACTCCACTTTTTCAGACACAATACCTATGTTGTAGTAAAAATAACTTCTTAATTTTATGATGGTATGCACACACACAATTAATAATTAAGAGAAATATCAATAAAATTAGGTTTTTTAACACTTACATTAGTAGAAAAGATGGCTGGGCACACGGGGATGGTTCCGAGGCAGAGGGCAGATTATTGGCCCTCACTTGTATCACTATCCACCACAGAGGCTTGCAGGGCTTCTTTGTCAAACCCCTCAAAGTCCATATCCTCACTATCACTGACTTGGGCCGGCTGTGGTGGGTGAAGAACTCGGTAATGTTTTGATGACTGGGTGACCTTGTGCGCACCCTGCTCTCCGCATAAAAGAGTACATGCACCGCGTAAAGTGAGCATTCCGGGTCTGGCAGGGTACCGCGTAAACGTGGAAACGCGTTAAAAAAAAACGCGTAAAGCGGGGTAATACTGTAGTGAAAGTGTTTTCAAATACAGAACTACTTGTATCACCTACAACAAACAAACAGTCACATACATTATCAATTCTCACTTACACTGTCACTTCCTAAAATACACTAATATATTTTTAAAAGCTCTTACAGACAAGAACATGGAATAACAAAAAAATTAATTAATATGGCTTTAATATAACACAACCCTTTACAATAAACAAAGGTTAAAAAGATAATTACCCCCCCCAATAAATGAATGGATGAAGATATTTTTATGCACCTAGTGAGTTGGGCTATGCCAGGTCCAATAAAACATGAGAGTAACTATCCAAAACTTAATTACAACAATTGTTTTATTGTCATACCTGTATGTGTCTTGCCATTAATTAATCTCTTACACTGACTTATAATTTTCACTCATTAAGTTGTTAATTCTTTAACATCTCAAAATAGACTAGTACTTTACCACATCAGCTTCACCTATTCTATTCTCTTAAAAGCTGAAATTCAATTTTCTTGGAATGTAATGGAAAGTCAATGTAATGATCAACTCCCGGTAGATAAAATTGGTGAGAAATAGCCGA
Organism: Homarus americanus; assembly: GCF_018991925.1. Classification (NCBI taxonomy): domain Eukaryota; kingdom Metazoa; phylum Arthropoda; class Malacostraca; order Decapoda; family Nephropidae; genus Homarus; species Homarus americanus. The sequence goes on from NW_024744839.1 coordinate 3,305,417, forward strand.
TTTTCTTTTTAACTTGTATCTTCACGAGTCCATTATTAATAAAAGAGGAAACTGGAGTACCTAGAGAAACCCTGCAATGTTGGTGGGGGCACACAGGACAACACCCTTCCATCCAAACAAAGTAGAATATGCTACTCCAGTGCCAATGACATAAAACTACTATTGATTTTCACTAGGAAGTAGATGTAACCCAAACATTTTATCCGATGTCTATGCTGACACACAGAGGGCATGGAACAAAATGTCTTGATTAAAAGATGAAACTAATTATTAATCTCGGTCAGGTAACATCAAAACACATGTTTTCTTATTACAGTCACAGCACTGCATATATCACAGCATCTCCAAATCCATTTTGGGCTTTCCACCGGAAACATTTTATGAAAACCAAGTATTAAATGTAAAATATAATTAATAAATAATTAAAGAGCATTTTAAAATCAAAGAATTTTTTAAAACATAGGAATGTTGTGACATACCTTTTTAAAGTATGTGGTCATTCATACAAAGATGCAAAGATCCATTGAACTGCTCAAAATACCTGTAAGTATACACTGACAAAATATGAGAATTCATGTTTTGTTACCCAAAATAAACAAATTAACTACATAAAACTGTACCTGTTCTGAAAGTACAAATCTAATGTATTTCTGACACCTATAGGGTTTAAAATCTAATGGATGCTCTTGTACTGCCACCTCATACCAAATTATTTTTAACATGACAAATTTTCCAATTTCAATCTGAGTACTCCTGCGTTCTAGATGCCTTTTGTCAATGGAGGAACAAATCTTACGTGGGCTAACAACCTGGCAAGAGTGGGACAACCCACAAGCTATTGAATATTAAGAATTAGCAGATCTATACCTTGTCCAACCACCCATCATCATAGTAGGAAAAGGCCTGTATGGAAAAAGTGGAAAAATATATGTTTTGATTGTCAGTTCAATTGCTCTCTAAATCTACAGTTCTTAACCTTTGTGGAGCTGCACATCCAAACACTAACCTTCAACCAGTGGCACCCTGTGAACCCCAAAGAACAAAAAAACAAAACTTGTACAGTATTGCTGAGAGAATGCAATATTTTCACAAATTAATTGTGAGGAAGGTTAGGCCTGCTTCTTCTCCACAAATATCTTGTATAAACTAACAAAAACATACATACTGTACCCTAAATGTGAATCAAATATTTTCAAAAGCTCGATTATGAATAAAAGCCCACAATCAGATTTCAATGGGAAAGTAGGAACTGTTACCTACCCTTAAGCATTTGAATCTTGGTGGGTTCAAATAAAGGATCACTCTGCATGCTGCTATCAACACTCAGCCTGTTACAAAACTTAAATCTTCACAACAAGAAGCAATAAAAACCTTGCCTCACAAAGATATGTGTTAGAAAAAAGAACGATCACTCATAATACTTGCTTGCATAGATTCGATATAAAATACAAGGTGACTATTGGGGGTGGGGGGGGATCTTTAGATAGTTTTGCCCCAAAATTATGAGATTACACCTCAAACACATAATGACCACAGGCAAGGAGTCGATGCATTTGATAAAAAAGCAACAGGGAAACAGAATAGAGAAAGCCCAATGAACTTTTCTCATTGTCAAATAACTCCGTTCTTCAAACAATTGAAGCACGGGAACTACGGTAGCGCCAAATGTGCAAATATGAGATAACGGGTTTCCCTTTTTTCTATTTTCAATTCTCTGTCAATTGGTATACGTACTTATACCCAAAGCTTACACCATAGCATGTGGCAGCTGTATGTGTGGGCCCCCCTTGTACCTGCAATTAGTAATGTTTTGAGATCAGAGAAGCAGACATCAAAATGGTGTTTGATGATTTTTGGAAACCAGGCAACTGCAATCTGCAGAATACCTATCATCACAAGACAGAGCACTTACACCTTTTCTATGCCAGAGCTCATGTATGTGCAACATTTAATAGGCACTTACGCCCCTGCTTTATGTGACGTCTCAATTGCATCACCTAAATATAAGATGATATACATATACTTTTATGTAACACAACGATTGACAGAAATATTATACTACTATTGAAAAAATCCACAAGTTTTGCATGTTTTCACAAAAAAAAGACCACCACACACACACAAGGGCAAGAAACCATTACATCTGATAAATAAGCAACTGAAAATCAAAAGTATTTAATATAATCATCGTGAAAAAAAAATATATATATATATCAAACTAAAATACACTTCTCAAACCTGAAGGTATGCTACCTGGTAGAAGTGGTACCTTAACGTCTCACATTTGAAAGTCAATTGGCTACCAAGGGGTACCTTACATAGGCAGTGATACAGTGTTAAGAGAGCATGCCTTATTTATCTTGCATGCAATAATTATCCATACAATTAACTTCAGTTAGTGTTCTGTGTATATAACTCTGTTTATATAAATGGGAATATATTCAGTCGGGGATATGTTTATCACTTTCCCTTGGCTTTCATGCACACTTTGAAATATTGAAATGCGCCCCCCAGTTTAAAAGCCGCTGCTACTACTAAGTCAATTGTTTAAAAATTTTGAAGAAATGTTCCTTGATCATTCTTCTTCCAAACCAAGTTCAACCTTATTGTCTGCCATCAACAATGATTACCACAAACTGAACAAAACTTAATGTTTCCTTGTCCAAAACTCCAAGCTTAATTTTGTTCAAACTCTGTAGGAATTTTTATTAAAAGCTTCACTTATAAAGTTGTCTTAAATCAACATTTACCATTCCAATTGGAAGTTAAGGCTATGAAGGGTCCCTATAACTGCTGTATGATTATCCTGTATAACATCATGTTAAGTGATCTAATTGGGGAAATTTTTCCTAATATTCTTTTTAAAAATATTATTTATGATAAAATTTTGCACCCCAAAATATTTGTTTTCAGCTTTACTAATTTTATGTAAAGCACTTGTAATGACAGGGAAAAGAGGGGCCTGGAGTTTACCTCTAAATTAACTAATAAAAATTAATGGTTTTAAAAACTAGCTTTATGACAGATTAAAGGCACTATATTTGAGCTTTAATATGCTAAATTAATTTTTCCAAAAATTAGGAAGTTTTTTATTTTTGGAAAAATAAAATATAGTTTCTACACAATGAGATTGCTCAAAAAGCATCTTGGCAAAGTTTAGAAAGGTCATTATAAAGTTAGAACAATATATATACTATGAGAAGCGCTCTACACACACAGCAATACCCATTCCCCCACCTACACACAAAGATGCCACTCCTCGCTTCTTGTTAAGACGTAACATTGCATGAAGCAATGTCACAAGAATCCTTGCACCTGAAAATGTAAAAAAAAATAATTTAAGTAGAACTTGAAATGATTTCAGTGTACAGGTACAGCAAACCTAAAAAACAAAATTAATTAAGGAATGAAAATAAATGTCATTCATGTAGTACACTCCAAAAAATATCTTTACAATTTTGTGAGACAATATGACACAAAGGACAATGAATTTTGACAACCCTACCAAGACAACAGGAGTTGCGGTGTTCATTTTGAAACTAATCAGACCCCCCTATAAAGATACTTTTTGGAGTGAGTTTACTGTACTTCAGGACACTGTAGTTTTGTTACAATGAAGAGCACATAATAAAAAAAAAAAAAGTTATTTGGGAAGTATGTATAGAATTGTATGAGATCAACATCAGACTGCCAAATGCTGTCCAGAGATTTTATAGGGAGATTGAAGTGTGTGTAAAGATAAGCTGTCAGAAAAGGTGGGTGCCAATGACGTGTTATGTCACCAAGGCGAATAATAATATGGGATGTAAACGAGAGGTAAGTCCGCTGCTGTTTGCAGATTACTCTTGTAGTTAGCCTTACAAGAAAAGTTATGAGAGTTAGAGAATGAGTTTGGAGGTGTGTACTCAAAGAAAATTAATAATCAATGTAAACAAAAATAAAGCACTGAAAATTAGTACAGAAGGGAGGCAAGAGGGAATGAAAATTTACTGGAATGGGGATTGAATGGAGAAAGTGGAGGGCTTCAGATATCAGGAAGTGAAAGTGTCTGCAAATGAACTGGTAAGTAATGCACTGACACCGTAGGAGAATGCCAGAGAGTAATAGGTGGATTGAAAAATGTGAAAGAGAATGGACAGAGGAATTGGTGAGCATAAATCATCCTACAGTCATGAACCAAGAACTTTTTAAGATGCAACAGAATATAATAAATTGAAGTAAGAAAAATTTTGTATGTGAGAGCATAATGTAAGCAAACTGAAAGTAAAGAATAAGAAATACAGATAGAGTATATTAAGTAAATTTGAAAGTGAAATAAGTGTCAGGCAGGAATCAGATTGGGTTTGCTTAGGCAGTATGGACATACTGTACAAGGTAACTAGGGGAATGGGAAGTGAAAGAATACGGAAAAATGCATCAGTAGTGATTTGTAGTTGGAGGAGATTACATTTTACATAGTTTTTATCTAATATAGAACTGAAGTTAGTAACATTTTAAACTGCGCACAGACTTTATAGACACCCTGTATATATGTGAGAAAGAGAAACACAAACGGCCTTATTTTAAAAGTAGATGGCAATTTAGATGTTGGCTACTATGATTGGGACTAATTTGACGTGAAACTTTTTCTTTCCTTTGCTTCCATACTTGTTGAGTCGATCAGGTGATGTAAACCTAAATAGTGACTGAACAGTTTAATGAAGATTTAACACGAGGCCATTGGGAGATGCCTTTAACCTTCCTTAGTACAGTAGTACTCTAGCAACCCTTCAACAGTTGTTAATATTCCTACCTGAAGCTCCAATTGGATGGCCTAAAGCAATGGCACCACCATTTACATTAACTTTCTCCATACAAATGCCAAGCTCTTGGATGACTGCTAAGCTTTGTGCAGCAAATGCTTCATTTAGCTCCCATAAATCCACTTCATCTATGCCCCAGGCAGCTTTTTTTAACTAAAAAAGAAAAACTTGTTAAACTCTAACAGTGACAATGGTTCTAATACCAAAAGCTTATTTTTAGAGTAAACAACAAGAAATGTATTCAGTATTTTACAAACACACACATCCGAGTGTAATAAAAGAAATGTTATATATCAAAGAAACCTGGTACAGTAAATACCCAGAAACAATACATAGGGAATCAAAAGGCAAGTCTTGTTTGCATCACCAAGGATCCCCATCTAACTTTCCCTCCTTCTTTTCCCAATATCTTCATAACTTTTAATTTTATTCACTCAATCCTTTTTATATGCATGGCGAGTTTACTGCATTTAATAACTAAATTTTAACTCCACTTCTCTTTAAGTTATCACACAAAGGACATTATTTGTAACCTCTTATTTCTGTTTTAATGGAGATACTCTAGCAAAAGAAAAAAAAAGAAGCTGATTCCTTAAAACAAAACCTGTAGTTAGGTTATGTTTGAAGAATTTGTTTTGACTGGAACCCTTTTAGTGTGTTCTTATCATTGGCACTTAAAAACATTGTTATAAAACAAAGCAGAATCCTTAAACTGCAAAGTTACCCCTCACTTCATTCATTAGCCAAAGCAAGAACCCATAAGCTAATCAGTATGCCAGTTTTCATAAATACCAATGCCTAAGTAATGTTATCAGGACAGTGTTTACTCTATACAATACTGCAGCTGTACTGAGCATGGATTGCAGCAGATAAAGATGAATTCTGGCTATGAAAAGAAGTGAACTGCGCTTTAAAAGACATATCATAAGTCTTTAAACTGCTACTGACTGCAAAATGAAAGCACATTTTCATTTTACAATGTTAACAAGTTTGCTTTTTAAGTCTTGTATTTTAAAAATTTACCAAACATTAAAAAATTTCATACCGGCAAAACATTATGAATTACAAGTGATTTTGAATTTGAGGGGTATGAATTATGGCCATTTTACTGTAGAGATTGGGAAGACCTACATTTTCTCATTATCTTTTAACTCCAGAATCTTCCAGAGGAGTTTTCCTTTAATGTAAATTTTTCTTCTGTATCTCAAAATTTATTCTATACCTTTTGGTATAGAATGCAAATTTCTGTCACTCAAAGAATACCTGTGCTTCATACCACAGTACTGTATGCCCTTCTTACTGTATCGCCCAAATTTACTTGATCTATTTCTGAGAATTTACCAGTACAGTATTTCACTTTCTATATTTCATTTATTCCCAAATTCACACTTTATGGCTAAAAAGAAATTGATTAATGTGTACATTTTGTTAAGAGAATTAACAAAATGTACACATTTTTTAATTTCTTTTTAGCCATTAAATGTGTCTATACAAACTCCCTCTTTATCAATTATTCTTCAGACACCTCTTTTATGACATACAAATTCTTTAAATGTAAACCAATACTACAGTATGTATAAGCTTTTGATTTTTAAACCAGAATAAACTCACAGCAGCTTTAACAGCAGGAATTGGCCCAGTACCCATAACAGCAGGGTCTACACCTGCCTGTGCCCAGGACACAACTGAGGCTAGGGGTTTGATCTCTCGATGTTTAGCTTCACTCTCACTCATCAACACCAAAGCTGCAGCACCATCATTAATACCGGATGAATTTCCTGGGGTCACAGTGCCAGTACCATCCTGTAATAAGAACATTAATTAAACATAAGACACACAAGAACTGACTGTAATAACATATGCATCTGTCACTTTAGCATATATTTGAAGAATGGTTTAAAATAAAAGTTATTAAAAATTTGAAATGACTACATTACCATGACTTTTGTCAGTTATCATAAAAAAGACACTCAACATGGAGGTAATTTGACAAGGCAAGTTGGTATATTAATGCAGTACAGTACAGTATAAAGAAAGAAACCAATCTTTTGTGTTTTTCATGTTTCTGCCTAAGTAATTTATGCCTTATCACTTAATTTACACTGATCCTCAATAATTTTATGTTAAATCATATACATACAGTATATTTTTTAATACGATATTGTAAAGAAAAAAAACAAAAATACTGTACTTACGGTAATAAAACATGGTTTCAATTTTGTTAAACCAGCCAAAGTAGAGCCAGGTCGTGGGTATTCATCAACTTTTACTTCTGTTGCAGCTTTCCGCCCTGGTATTACCACCTGTACAATCTCTTGCTCAAAGTGGCCAGCTTGTTGAGCAGCCTCTGCTTTTTCCTGAGACTTGAGGGCAAAAATATCCTGCTGCTCTCTTGTTAAATTCCAACTCTTTGCTACATTCTCCGCTGCAGTGACAAATCAAACATACAGTACTGTAATTGGTAGGTAAATTTTTTAACACAGTACAGCACCAACTTAAATATTAATATTCAAAAATTACAAATTATGAGTAATTTATAAACTCGTCCTAAATATGCATAAATACAGTACTACAAATGTTAACCTCATATAAGGAACATCAATCATGGTAGCTCTTACACACTTAATGCCATTTTCTCATATACTAAGATGAGAGTTTTCTAGCAGAAATGTTAACATAGTGGCCAGGAATTATTCAAATTGTTCAAAAACAATGTTGATGACACTAGCAGCAACTGGTATTGACCTGCAACAGGTCCTAGCTACCCCAAAATTATCCACAATTGTCCAATATTATAAGAGGAAACTTTGGACTTATAATTTTGGAATTCATAGCATAAAATCTGGGAAAACTGGAATGAAAATGTCAACAAATATGGTTCTTGTGAAATTGCCAAATGCCTTTACAGATATATAATTGATTTTTATTGACAATTCTCTGACAAAACTAGTTATCTTTAGTGATAATTGTAGGGCCAGAAAAAAAATTGAATATGATATTAGCTTGTTTAATAAAAATTTATGAGGGAAGAATAATGGCCATTGAACACATCTCTATGATTCTGAGACTTTATCTTCATTGTGATTGGGCCTTTAGCAATATAGAAAAAAATAAAGCTACTGTGGTGTTCACTCAGGATGGGTATGCAGAGCTTATTAAAAGTGCTAGAGCTATAAGGTCTTTTACAGTGGTGCAGGGAGTCATTCTTGGATTTTTCAGAGCTGTAAAATCAAATCTCAAAAAGAAAAGTAAATGGTGGAAGCTTTAAGGATGCAAATGTTTTTCTGTATTTGGATATATTTAACCAAAGCTGTAATATAAAAAATACCTACGACATTCTTCGGCCACTTCAAGTGAATCTTCAAAAGGGGAGGAGAAACATATACAACCAGCAGACCTTTGACCTGTCTCAAATCAGTCTCCCTGAGAAACACCACTATTCTGTGGCAGTAAACCATGCTAAATTAACTGACCAGATGATCCACGTGAACTACATTACCGGTATAGACTTGCCTGCTGATACAGATGAAGACAATGCAGATGATGACCTAATAGTCTGCAATATTAATACTACCCACAACACCCCACAAGCAGTGATTAAGCTGCAGTTAATGGAAGTCTTTATAGTACATTCTGTGTCTTCTTTTTGTTATGTAAAACAAATTATCAATACAGGTATTTTTGTATTGACTCGTTTCTATTTTTTTAACATTTCTGCCAACTACTGGTAAACCCATATCTAACATTATTTCCAGACCTTACAATCAATTGGACAGTTTGTCTTGTTTTTATTGAAATAATTGCATATATTTTATAAATCTGGTGGCACTGTACTCAAGGGGGTTATAGTTTCCATAGTTTACTTACCTTTCGAGCAACTGTAGCCTCTTTTTATAACATTTCTCCTAATCTACTAGCCTTTACCTTCAAAATAAGACCAAAACCACCACTATTTTTTTAACTATTAAGGCAATGTTAGGACAAAGACTAGGTTTCAAAACTTTTATCGCTCATTATCTCCGTTTTTGCGTTTGTGATTTCAGGGTTGTTGCACGAAATGTCTCATATAATCAGCAATAACAAGGGAATAAAAAAAGCAAAAATTATAAAAGTTAAGTAAACATTGCGTTGCAGTCCGTAGAATGCTGGCTGCCTTGATGTTCACCATACCAATGCAGCCCAGTAGAGAAACTGCCTAGCAACGGAGCTCCCTCACTTCACACCCCACTCCCCTACACTCGTGTGTGCTCTCACACACTAAGAATTGTTTATTCCCTTTATGTTGTTTACCTTATGATAATTTTTTACTTTTTTTTTATTTTTTATTTTTTTTTCACATTCTGTTTGTAGGATTTATGTGCATGTAACTGAATTAAAAAAAGTTACATACAGGTATATCTACCCAAAATTACAGGTTGAAAAATAACCATAATATTGCCCACAAATCTGCCTGGTACAGCGTGGGCAAAGGAGGATGTGGCTACATTAACAAGTGTAACCTGGCAACAAAGCCAAGTTCTTAGTAAGATTTTTGGTGCACAGCTTTAAATTCATGGTGCCAAATTTCAATGTTCTTAAACAATAGCATAATTTCAGTAAATTAGCCAAAGACAATGATAGCAGTTAAAGGGTTAAACATTGAGATTTACTTTAAGTGAAGCTACTAAAAAAAATAAAATTAAGTTAAAAATTATGCCTGGGGCTCTAGCAATACCCATAGCTCACTCCCCATTTTAAAAATGCTTTAACATACCCATTTTCATATCTTAATATATATTTCCAGAAACTTTAAAGTCCCAAAGTTGCTGGTTTGGGGATGTTGTATTGCAGTTAAATGAAATGCTAATTCTTGTCCTTACCTGTAACTCCCATATGGTAGTTATGAAAGGCATCTATTAATCCATCTTTCATCATTATGTCTACCATGGTAGCATCCCCCATCTTGACCGGTGATCGTAAATGTATAGCATGAGGGGCCTGACTCATGCTCTCCTGGCCACCACACACCACTATTGAAGCATCTCCCAACTTTATTGCTTGGTAACCCATAGACACAGATCTGGACAAACACAAAATGATCATCAACATATGTTTGGACCTAGGCACGGATAAAATGGTATACTAACTCTGAAATGCCTTTTTGTTACCGAGCTCAAAGTTAACAGCTCTCAGACAGGACCCCCCATATCAACTACATTTAGTCTTACAATCCAAATGGGTAAACTGACCAACCTTCCCCAGTACAGTATTCCCAGCCTCAAAGCGGAGAGCATATGAGACGAGCGGTGGGAGAACAATGAATGAACAAAAAACCACGAGCTAAGACAACTGAGGTTTAGTCTGCTTACACCATTTTTATGAAATATCCATAATCCACAATATGACTTTGATAATGTAGGTGTCCAAAGATAGGAAATCTAAAATAGTTTTAGAAAATTAGTCATCCTGCCTGTCATTTTAGTTATTTGGTGAAATAATTAAATAGATGTATCAGGCACACAAGAAATAATTATCAAAGCTGGAACAAAAAGCTAACTGACAATACTAAAAAAAAGAATTGTAGGTTATGGTAGTTAATATTCTTCATGTTTTCAGATAACAGTTTAGCCCCAATACGCACAACTTGAACCTTTTGAAAGTATTACTCACATCCATGCCGACTCCCCTACTTTAAAAAAAATTGGTCTTAAAACTCGTACTATATACGCATGTATACAGTATGGCTTTTGGGTATTGTTTATACAAGTACAGTACAGACATTTTGGGTTCAAGGTCTCAAGTTCCATTGCACCTAAGTTACAATTCAACCTTTAGTTTGCAAAGTTTACATGTCTGCCATAGTCATTCCCAAAGGTGTGCAAATACTCTACTGTTTCTTCTAACCTGAGGCCTGACCCACAGAGCATGTTGATAACTGAAGCTGGGACAGTGTAAGGAAGACCAGCACTAACAGCTGCCTGACGGGCTGGGTTCTGACCCTCTCCTGCAGTCAGTACCTGATGAGAGACACAGAATTATTAGCCCTAAAAAAAAATTAGTAAATACCAAGAAACCACACTAGTAAAATAATTAAGGTTATGTAAAACATTGCAAATGTACAGTACAGGTACTCATTAGAGTACAAGGCCCTGACATCACAACTAACAGAATTTACATCATTCTTATTTTACACCTTCTGTTACCTAGACTAGATATATTATAACTGGTACAGAAGTCAGATGTGACCTAAAAAAATGGTGTTCACTCTGACAGATAGCACCTGTATAACCATGCAACTGGGTGAGGAAGGGACGAGTCACCCAATCCATCCTGTTATAAAATGATATTTCAGGATCAATTTTCATTTATAATTTACAACTCTCACACCCTGTTCATAAACTAAGCTAGTAAAGAAGTGGTGAATCTTTATTGCTCATAAATTCATTCCATTACTTCAACCTGGTTAATTTCTATGCTATAAATAATTATAGGGGAAGATGAACAATGGATCTATAAAAAGTGTGAACCGAGAGGTTACAAAGGACATCCATTGTGACTAAAATATCCATTCTTCAGCTGGCAATACACCCTGCCTGCTCCACCCATTATTGAGAGAGAAATATCACATTTACACTTATAAATGATTCTTACATCATGTTTTCTTTACACATTTTCTTCTTTTACTAAAAAGTGTTTGTCACCCGATAAATTAAAAGCAAGTGTTATGGCTGGATGACCTTCGTATCAACAACCCATTTTTTACAGAAATGGAATGGGCATTACTGTACATGTACTTCCAAGTGCCCTCTTAGATGTATGTACTTATGCATTTACAAACATTGTACTGAATATAACTGAAGAAAAATTATAAATTATGTGCATAAATGCAAGAGATTGTGATATGATACTAAATAAAAGGCTGAAGAGATATACTGTATACATAAAGAAAACACATACTTACCTGGCCAAGGAGAACTTCTGAAACATCTTCTGGTACAACAGATGCTCGAGACAATGCTTCTTTGATGACTAAAGACCCTAATTCATGAGATCGCAATGATGACAAACCTCCATTGAATGACCCTGTTGATCAAAGTAAATATTACAGATTCAATAAATTCAACAGTATTTATAAATTGTTATGGGACTTAATGCAAAAATAAAGTTAATTGGTTTAATGAGCATACATTCCATAAGTGCAAGCCTATTACTGAAAAAATCTTTTCATCTCCTAATCCAATCTGTGATAATTAGTTTTATCGGGACATTATAAAGATGCTTGACCTGTTACGTAGTACAGATAAAACATTTCAAATACAGAGGAGAGGGGGTCTTGTGTTAGAGTTTGTGTTAACTGAGTAACTCATTATCATAACCGTTTCGCAACCATTTTTCAAGCTTGCGTGGGTTAACTATGATTACCTGATACAGTAGCATGGTAGTTAGCTTTAGTCCAATTTGATGCAGCTGGGTGCCCTTTCTATTGTCAATGCACATTTACAGGGTAGGAACTGAACAAAATAGGATCATGATTCCCAGAGGTAATCAATGATTGGTAAAATTGCATTTTAGTGCATCACCATAATAATTACTCCAGACCCATCATTATTGCACCAGAAGTGTAAGTGCAATTTTCTCCCCCCTTCACTTCAAAAATTTAAAAAATTGGATAAAGGGTTATTTTGTTTTGGCAAGTGAAAGTTGCTACTGTACAATATACTGTAGCCACATTTTTGCCATACCAGTGACTAACAACTCTTCTAACACGATACAATAAGGGCAGATTTCATAGAAACATACATGGGACTGATGCCAGATTCAGCTTCTGCAAGTCAGTTTTTTGGCTTGACTTTGAAGTTTCAACACAATAAATAACCTGACCTGCTGTGGAATGGAGAACAATACAGTAATTACAGTATAGTAATGGTCTTTAAAATAGCCCTGGACAAGATTATCAAGAACAACCAAGGGATCCTACACAGGCCACTGGCCTGCTTCCCTTGGTTTGACCATCCCTAGTTGGGTGGCCATTGGTTAAATATGGTAAAAAATTATGACTTCCATGGAAGTACAATACAAATCCAGTGTAAAACACAATTTCTTTTGCTTTTCCCAATCTTTTACTTGTAATATTTTGAGTAGACTATATTGTGGAGAGCCAACCAGTGGTGAAGAGGTAATGACAAGCTCCTGCAGCTGGTCACTGAAAGACCCATGCATACCCAGTATTTGTCAACAGTGCATAACAGACATGATCAACTGCCCAAGCAAATAACAAGCTGATCAGTGATGAAGAGGATACAATACGATGTACTGTATCGGTAACTATGTCTCATTTTCGTAGAACAAACCAATGGGTACTGCCAAGCCTGGGTATGTTTCACTCAGTTGTTCATTCCTGCTAAAACCAGATATAATTAATGATGGTTTGTTTTTATACACAGCAGTGGGTAATAACATACACTTGCTGCATTGAAAGTAAAAACTCCTTACTGTCCTCTACTTCTATGGAAAAAAATACTAGGGGCTTTTCTTATAAGATTATGATAACCCATTTACAGTAAGTAATACCCGGTAATTGTTCAATAAACAAATTAAAAAAAAACAAGTGGTGCCATTGTTTTCAACATCTTCCCATTCTAGAAAATTACCCACATTATTTATGCCATAGTTTTTTGCCCCTATGATTCTAAGATCTGAAACACATTGAAGAACATAAGAACATAAGAACATAAGAAAGTGGGATACTGCAGGAGGCCGACTGGCCCATACAGGGCAGATCCCTTTCACACCCATCCCAGCACTTCCATGTGCCTATCCAACTTCGTCTTGAAGCTCCCTAGCGTCCCCGATCCTACTATAGCACTCGGTAGCCTATTCCACATATCCACAACTCTATTACCAAACCAGTGCTTGCCTATATCCTTTCTGAATCGGAATTTATCTAATTTAAAGCCATTTGTTCTAGTTATTTCGTTATTACTGAGCTTCAGAACATCTTCCATTTTACCCTTGTTAATCCCACTTACCCACTTGTACACCTCTATCATATCTCCCCTAACTCTACGCCTCTCTAATGAATGTAAGCCTAAGCTTTTCAGTCTTTCTTCATATGGAAGGTTTCTAATATTATGGATCATTTTTGTCATTCTTCTTTGTACTCTCTCCAAAGAATCTATGTGCATTCTATAATAAGGACACCAGAACTGAACCGCATAATCCATGTGTGGCCTCACTAATGCTAGGTAAAGTTTCAAGATAATGTCAGCAGTTCTGTTACTCACAGACCTAGATATGAACCCAAGAATCCTGTTTGCCTTGTTGCGAACGCTAATACATTGTTTTCTAGGTTTCAAGTCGTTGCTAACAAATACACCTAGATCTTTTTCACAAACTGAGTTTTCTATTTCCGTGTTACCTAGTTTATACTTAACGCTTGTATTCGTCTTCCTATCTGTAGTACCTTGCATTTATCAGTATTAAAATTCATTTGCCAGTCTACTGACCACTCATGTAAGGTATCTAGATCTCTTTGAAGGTGTTCAAAGTCACTGTCTGAATTTATCACTCTCCCCATTTTGGTATCATCTGCAAATTTACTAATCCTACTAGTTATGCCTAAATCAAGATCATTAATGAATATAACAAACAGCAGAGGGCCTAATACAGATCCCTGGGGAACTCCGCTTTTGACCGCACCCAGTCTGACTTTAATCCATTTATGCTGACTCTTTGTTTCCTACCAGTTAACCATGACCTAATCCATTTTAATACTGATCCACCTATTCCATGTGCTTCTACCTTCCTTATCAATCTCTCATGAGGGACTCTATCGAATGCTTTACTGAAATCTAAATAAATTATATCATATGACTTATCATTATCTACCGCTTCAAATACTTCTGAGAAAAAGCTAAGCAAATTTGTGAGACAAGAACGTCCCTGGGTGAACCCGTGCTGAGAAGAATGAATTAAGTTGAATGTTTCAAGGTGGCTTCTGATTTTTGTAGCAATAATTGACTCTAGCAACTTGCCTATGATTGAAGTGAGACTAATGGGACGGTAATTTGATGCTATTGATTTATCACCCTTTTTGAAAATCGGAACTACATTTGCAAATTTCCAAGCTTCTGGCACTAGGCCCGATTCTAATGACTTATTAAATAAAACTGCTAATGGATTACTCAACTCATCTCTACATTCTTTTAATATTCTAGCATATACCTCGTCTGGACCAGGCGATTTATGAGGCTTCAGTTTGTTAATTACTTTAAGCACATCATTACTAGTAATATTGATATTCATCAACATATTTTCTATACTGTCGTTATATACCTTATGAACTTCTGGAAACTGTGCTAGGTTTTCATTTGTGAATACGGAGCGAAAATGACTATTTAACGTACTACACATTTCTAACTCATCATCAGTCATTTCTCCTGTCGTAGTTTTAAGGGGACCTATTGTATCTCTAACCTTTGATTTATACAGTTGATAAAAAGCTTTGGGGTTATTTTTCGATTTGTTTGCTACCTTGATTTCATAATTTCTCTTTGCTTTCCTAATTTCTGTTTTTACCTGTCTTGTTAGGTTCTGATAGTAACCAAGTAAGTAATTTTCGCCTTTCTTAACTTTTCTATATACTCCTTTCTTTTTCCCTAGAAGATCTAAGAGTCTATTATTCATCCATTTTGGTTGGTTCCGATCGATCTGAATTTTCTTTTAGGGATGTGTTTATTTTGGGCATTATTGATTGTCGCAATAAATTGTTCATAAGTAGCTGCTAAATTAAATTCGGGGTTATCCCGTCCTAAGTTGACAGTTTCCGGAGGTGTGGGGGATTAATCTTTTGACCATAGGGTCATCCCTTAGGTCTCTCCTTATGCTACCGTAATTAGCCTTCCTAAAATCCGGGATCAAGGCCGAATTTTCCTTCTTCCTGCCATCCCATATTATGTTAAAATATATGGCTTTATGATCACTGTTTCCTAGTTCATCTCCAATCCCAACATCTTTTACTAAATTTTCATTATTACTGAGAACTAAATCGAGGATATTATTTCCTCTAGTGGGCGAGTTTATGAATTGATATAAAAAACTATCCTGTACTACTTCTAGAAAATCTTCAGATTCACTATCGCTAAGTTGATTTTTCCAATCTATGCCTGAAAAGTTGAAATCGCCTAGAATACATACATTGTTTCTATCAGATGCCTTCTTTATTTCCTCCCATAGCAATTTACCATCGTTCCTACTCAAATTAGGTGGTCTATATATAACACCAATGACTACGGATTCACTGCCCTCACCAATCTCTACCCAAATACTTTCATTGTCGCTATTTGTTTTAATGTTTGATTTATTGCAGCTTTTTAATGACACCCTGATATACACTGCTACACCGCCACCTCTCCTTCCCACTCTGTCAAATTTAAACAGGTTATATCCTGGAATATGAAATTCTGCTAAAAAATGCTTGCTGTTTGAATTTATCCATGTTTCCGTTATTGCAATTATATCTATGTTCTCTTTACTAACAATGGCCCTGAGCTGGTCCATTTTGTTACACAGGCTTCTACTATTAGTATAATAAACACTCAATATGTTTCTTCCGTTTCTATCTGTTTTACATTTATTACTTTGATGTTTGTTATTATGACTAACTATATTTTCAGCATTATCTACTTCTGTTTCACTACTTCCCAGGACCTGCTTGTTTTTTGACTCCCATTTTCCCCGACCCCTCTCTACTGGCGAAACCCCCCCCTTCGGAGTGACAATTTCACGCTCCAGGGATGCAGACAACGTCTTTACCCCCTCACGAGACAAGTGTACTCCGTCGCGACAGAAGAATCAAAAGTTTCGTGTACTTCTAGCCTAAGACAAACAAAATGAAACGGTTATTTATCCAGTCACGGACCTCTACTTACTTCCGCTACAGTACAGTAATTGTCTGGTTTTCATTCTGTAACTTGCAAACAAGATTAGGTTATCAGAAGGAATGCCAGGCATACAGAAGAAATAACAAAATGTTACTAACCAGACAAATAACCACTGACCATACATAAATTCAATTTATTTCCTCCACTATTTTGGGGATATTATTGACAAACTGAAGCCCTTTTCTTCTAATGAAAAGTTTCCTAACTTGGCTCCTTAACTTGGGCACCTGTTTTTAACTTCTAAGCCTTTAAAAATTTTCTGTACTACTGTAGGTTAGATTTCCTTAGTTTTTCAGTGTTTTTACCCCACAATTTTCCTCTACTGTCCTTCAAAGCCCTGCCCACTTTGTGTGATCAAAATTTAGTTTTTTAAGTGAAATTGTAAAGTAATAAAAAAGTAAAATAAAAATTTCACAAAAAAGCACTATAGAGTACTGCAAAGTATTTTTTGGGGGGAGGGGCTCTACCTCCCTATATACAAATCAATATTGAGAGTAATCCTGGAGCAGATCGCTGACACCAGACCACTTTGCTCGATTTTATTAATTTTTCCAAAGATGTTCTTTCGATGATAGTAATAATGATACAACAATGCATAGAACCTAATAGAACCTAACCTAACCAACCAAAGAATCATACCTAACCTTGCTTAACTTCCTAGCCAAGGGACAGACCTCCACTATACTAAACAGAAAGTACTCACAGTACAGTACTTTGATATCTGGTACCAATAAAAGCAACTTTCTTGAAGAAGCATGGAATAATTTAGTTTTTTTTTTTTGTGGCAGTGAGAGTACATTCAGACTGAGCGGGTCACTCAGTCTGAGCATAAACAAAAAGCAAGCAATACACGCCGACAAGGCAGATTTTTCGGCTGAATATTTATTGTAAATACTGTAATTAATTCTTTAAGGTACAAAGCACGTGTAGACATCATTTTAGTGTCATATGATCAGTTTTCACCCCAATCCTTCACATCCTGCCCACTACAGATGATTTATGATCGTAGATATAGAACTAAAAAAAGAAAAAGAAAAAAGAAACTACTGAACTTAAAATAAAAAGTCCTTCTGGTGTTAGCCATCTGCTCCAGTACTGTATTACCATAACGAGTTTCATGTATGGTCAATACCATATACAGTATTTACCAAAATGAGGATCGGAAATGAATGAAGCACAAAAGTTTTGATTAGAACAATTAAATTATGCAAAATAAAAAAAAATTTATTCATACAGTCACCCAGGGTAAAATCCTCCATTACAACCAAGGTTGGGCATATGAGTGCCAACTCTGGCAGTTGTGTCAAGTGGGTCCCAGCCTAACCTAATCGTTAGAAATAGATCCTAATCCATAGGTGTCGGATACTTGACTCACAGTCTATGATACTTCTCTGTTAACGAATCTAAAACTTTAAGAATCAAATATTAATAAATCTGAGGATAAACTTACCAACAGGTGTCCGCACAGCTGATGCTATAACAACACGGTTTGCTGCCATTTCTTGTTACAGTACTATCAGGGTAGTACACGTGTCTAACCAGTCCTTAGGCTATTTCTCCAGTTTTATATGCTTTGGAGAAAAAGTTAGTAACAGAATAACTGCTGTTCTCCTCTTCTTTTCTGCACAGTTAAACTGGGTTACCTAAATTGACTCTGTAGTTCTGATGTTTCAATTCGGTCTTTAGCTGCTTCACCGTGTCTTCAAGAGAGCTGCACTGTTGGTTACCACACCGCAGTGACGCGAGTACCGTAATGGACTGTTGTTTACTACCACAGACTCCACAGAGCTCAAACGCAGTCAGCTGTTTATTCTCTTTAAATGGTACGGTACAGTTATACATGGCTACATATTCATTTTTCATTAGTCTCAGTAGAAATTTTTAATTGTTGTAAATGATAATATAAATCCATTTAACCCGATGACAATTTTATACACAGTGCATTACTGTTCTTAACGATTCGCTTTACTCAAATACAATATATATAAATCTTGATACGTTTTTCTCCAGTATTAGATTATCCGGGAGGAAATATTTCGATGATTTTATAATGTCCTCATGAGGTCGCCTGCAGGAAATTCCAGCGGAGGATCAATTTCCTGCGATAGATGACCACATGGTGATGGTTTCTACTACGCATGCTCAGAAAAATACTCCAAAGCTGTATTTCTACCTTTATAATGGCCTAATCATTAATAATAGCCAGTGGTGTAGTGGAGGGGGAATACGGGGAACGGCGTTCCCTCACTTTTTTTTCGACATTACCTCTTGACAGCTTGGCACTTTCGAAAAAAAATTTAATACGTAATTTCCTCTCAAATTTTCGATGCAGATCCTTCCCAACCCCCTTCCCATGTCCGGTGAGGAGGCGTCAACCTGTCGGCTAGAGACATACAGGCTACAGCTGCTAGCTAGATACAGTAGTGACACACTGAGGGTCAGTACAAAGACATTACTTTACTTTTATCCTCTTCACCACTGATCGGCTCGTTAACCGCTTGGGCGATCGGTTACGTCTCTGTTACGCACTGTTGGCAAGTACTGGGCATGCACCGGCTCCTGAATGTACCTGAACCTGCTCCAGTGTTGGTCAAGTCTGGTCTTAAAAGAGCTCACACTCGGTGCCGTCACAACACTTTCTGGTAGATTGTTCCAAGAGTTCACAACTCTCACTCCGAAAAAGTTTGCCCTCATAGTTTTCTGGACCTGCGGCTTCTTCAATCTTGAGCTGTGACCCCTTGTGGGGCGAGCGTCCGCCAGCTCCAAGTAAGGACTTTCGACTGAGTAGTGCCCTTTGAGATGCTTATACACCTCAGTTAGGTCGCCCCTTGCCCGTCTGTAGTATAAGCTAGGCAAGTTCAGGCGCTCCAATCTCTCAGGGTAGTTGAGGTGCCGAAGTGCAGGCACCACTCTGGTGGCCCTTCTTTGAACATTTTCAACCAACTGACAGTCCCTAGTATATCTCGGGGACCAGACGGGGTGACAGTACTCCAGATGGGGAAGCACTTCACTCTTGAAGATCGTTACGAGGGACGGACCGTCTAGATATCTGAACGACCTTCTTATAAGACCTAATAATTTATTTGCCTGATTTACCTTCTTCTTGCAATGTCCCGAGAACTTCAGCTCATTGTCAACATACACAACTAGGTCCTTCTCACATTCAGTCTCAAATAGTGCAGTTTCTTCATCCAGTTGGGACATATGATACGCCTCCTTACCGTTGGTACGCCCCAGGTGCACCCTCTTACACTTCGTGACATCATCTCAGCAGCCATTTCTTCGACCATTCTTGAAGCTCACAGAGGTCCTTCTGCAGTTATTCATAGTCCGCTTGGTTCTTGATTTCCCGAAATAACTTGGCGTCATCGGCAAACATTTGTATGGAGGAGAGTGTACGTCAGGCGTGTCATTTAAGAATCAAACCAACAACAGCGGGCCCAATACACTGCCCTGTGGTACCCCGCTTGTGACGAGTACAGATGATAATTTCGTACCATTAATCACCACACACTGCTTGCAGTCATGTAAAAAGTCTTCTATCCACACTAGGACAGTTTCAACTGCTAGCTAGATACAGTAATGACACTGTGGCCTAAAAAGATATATAGAGGCTACATCTGCTAGCTAGATAGTGTGATACATTGTAGCTATACTGTATTGTATAAATAATATTGTGTAAATCAATAAAACTATAGGTATAGGTACTGTATATGGAGTTGCCGAATGCGGTGTATAGTTTCCGTAGACCTTTTAACAATTCTACAAAACCTGAAGATTCCATCTGCCAAATTTGCGGTCTGTATGATTGTATCTACTATCTAGCTAGATGCTGTAGCCTGTATATCTCTGTTCTGACCCACAGTGTGTCACTACTGTATCTATCTAGCTAGCAGCTGTAGCCTACAATGTCTCTGCCCCACAGGTTGACGCTTCCTCACCGGTCACTGAAGAATAGAGCAGAACTTACGCATTTTCAAACAAAATTGTTTGATAGTACCAAGCTGTCGAAGAGGTAAAAAGTGGGGGAATGCCGTTCCCTTTAAAAAAATGCGAGGGAACGCCATTCCCTCGCGTTCCCCTTCCACTACACTTGTTGTTTTACTATAAACCAACAAGAACTCAATGTTGCATAGGAACACGCACTTTATTGTATACGTGTAAAAACATATCAAGGATTCATTGAAGATATTTGACGAGACCTGAAAAACCTTATGATCAGTTGTGGCAGTTTACTATGAAGGAATTTTCTTTTGTTTTTTAAGTATGGGCGATTTTACTTACCCAAATCAATGTTTTATATTTTCCTCTGTTTACATGGTGATAATGTTTCATTCGAATTTGTTGGCCGATGCAGGCGATTTATATCTTATCACTATCCTCTTCACTGCTTGTCAGGTTACTACAGCCAGTCGGGTGGTCGGTCAGTTGTCTGTTACTCACTCTTGGCAAGTAGGTACTTGAACGTAGTAACCAGAAAATGTCCCAGTGTTGGTCAAGCCTGGACTTGAAGGAGCTTACACTTGGTGTTGTTACAACATACTCTGGCAGGCTATTCCAAGAGTTCACAGAACTTACCCCAAAGAAGTTAGCCCTGACAGTTCTTTGTGCTGATAGTTTATTAAACTTCAGGCTGTGACCTCGGGTGGCCATCCGTTAACTCAGGTAAGTACTACATTAACTCAAGGACTATCCTTGATTGAACTCAAGTAAACCCTTTTAGGCGCTTATAAACTAAAATAAAGTTGTCCCTTGCCGTATGTGTAGTATAAACTAGGCAATCATATAAATTTTTGTTCGTATGTTCTTGATAAGTGCAGTGTTTATAAGTGCCGACATAAATTTGGCTGTCCTTAGTATATTCGGAGAACATAATGACAGTATATCTTAGTGAGGTAACAAAAGATTTATGATGTGCGTATACTGAGAGATGTACAGTGTTGAGCAATAAGTTATCCCATTGTCCTATTCAAGCTTTGTAGTTTTATAATAATAATATATACACTTGGCATCACATATCTACACAAGGGATATATATACACAGACACACATACATACAAATAGATTGCTCTAGTTATTTTAATTTAAGGGTTTGTAATGTATTACAAAATAACACCTCACTTTTAACAATTCTTAACGTATTGGATATTTATTGATTTTACACATTTTTAATATTTTGCACTGAGAATAATTTTATTTATATTTGAATTGGAAACGTATGAGTCAGTCTTGGATCTACATGATATATATATAAACGGTATATGCAACTAAAGATCACTTATAATTGAATACGTGTTATTTGTAAATTATAACGCAATTTATGGTCATATATCAAAGGACTGCGTAAATTTATGATATTTTCCTAGAAGAGGTATTTTGATTTTGATTTGAATTGGTAATGAATGAGTCGGGCAACTCGTCGCTCCTCCTCAAACTGCGTACGTGCGGGACTGTTGCCTACACTAACTTTTCTCGGGATTTTCTGGACATAATACACGTGATATGCTTCAGCGTTTATTAAGCATTTGGATAACACACATTATTTGCACTCTCTTTCGTGAAGAAATCTTTGTTTTCATGTTAGGATATAAAGTGAAAGTAAATACAATATGAATCTAGAAGTATGTCAACATTTATCAATGGTTCACAATCATGTATTTGTTTGTTCAGCCGACTTGGAACCTCATGCCTGTTTATCCATATAATAAAACAGTTTTCTCATATAATTTTGTAATACTTAGTCAGTTGACCAATGTAATAAATATGGCAAATATAATGAAATCTTATTATTTTGTTATTATTCTCCTAAGCCTATCCGACCTTTTTCCCAAGTTTCCAATACGTTGATTCTCTCTGAGGCGACGGCACCTAAAAACACCCACCCAATTTTTATTTATCATCAAGAGGAAAAAATTACGTAAATAAAATATAAGTCAATTTTATAAATGATTATTACCTATAAGTTATGCTTAATTTAAAAACATATACGATAATACTCCTCCGGGCGAAGGTTTTTAGATGACTTACAGGGAGTGGAATAGTGGATTATGTCTCGTAAAAACACACGCCATATTGGATTTCCCTAACAGATTGGGATGTGTTAGTGAAATACTCCTTCTTATGAGAGGTATCACGTGTAGTTATGTTGTAAGTGTGAGAATATAGATCTGATATAATATTGTGATGAGACCTGTGATAGTTGTGTATGTTGATATTTAATGGCTCGACAGGAAAAGCCCTTTACAAGTTGACGAGTAAATGTTTTGATACAGAAAGGACTGTCAGTGGTTGACCCGCGCCTCTAATTATTAACCCAAATTTATCCATTGAAAGACTTGAAAAAATGTAACAACACCTTTGGTATTAAACTTGAATCATTTATATATATGTTAGAGAGTTAAACTTGTCTGTATTTATAAGGTATAGGTGGGTTAAGGTGTTAAATGAGTGTAGGTTGATGAGGTGTTGTGAGGTGTAGGCAGGGATGAGGGTGTGTGGCCATACACATAGCTGCTCCAGGACCCCTTTGTCATCACGCTCGTTATCGTTAATCCATTATATTAAGTTTTAAGTGATGTTATAGTACTATGTTAACCCGTTGCAAGTGAATCTACATCATTCTCCTAGAATGTCTTATCTTGATTGAAATCATAATCTGACAAAGTTGGTCACATTAAGATGCGTGCTTGTTCAATCTTAATGCATGATGTTGTGGTTATCGAATTTTAGCTGTATGTGATCTGCAACTGGCACATTTAATAAAAGTATAGTATGGGTGTCACCTTAAGTAATAGTGAAGCTAGTACATGACATTAGAAATGTTTTCCAAAATTTGTAATGCATAGAATCAATGTAAATATTTACATTAATAACTGCAATAGAGCATGAAGTCACTTGCTGACATTTATAGATCTTTGGGATTTCAGCTGTACAGAATTTATGAAACATGACATGAAACAAACTAATTTAATTTAACCGAATGATTTATTATATAATTTTTGTTTAGGTTGTCATCCATAAATTGTTTAATAGTGTGGTCTCCCTTGTCATTCACAAACAACTATGGCCACTGCATGCCATGTGGAAACTTAAAAAAACCCATATATTTATGTTCCAGTTTGTTTAGTGTTGATGACCACAACCAGTTTTCTTAATAAATTATGTTTAATCATTCCTCAAGGAAAAATTTTAAAATTTATAGAGGCTGTGCAAGAGATGTTGCGTGTTATGTCTGTTGATTCCACGGGTTTTGTTAACAGGTTCTTAATTACTGGTGCTGTATGTGTAGTACTGTACAGTACTTGTTTTTAGGAAGGAAGTGGCTACTTAGCCGGGATTTCCCGGCTGGGCAGACTAGAGGCATAGGTTAGGCTTGTTTGCTGGGCTGGGAATTCCCGGCTAAGTAGCCACTTCCTTTTAGGAAACTTAAGAACTAATGCCACTCAACTAATTGTTTATGAAATTGTGTTTATGGATTATTTTTTACTTGAAAATGTAATTATGAAGGTGATCAGAACCACTTAACCTTTGGAATTTCTCCTTTCCTTATAGAAGAAAAGTACTTGTGTTCAAGATTAGCACAAAATGGGTGATATTGAAGGTCAAGGGTCCAGGTAACCAGCTGCTGGTACCTGCCGGGTAATGAAAAATATTTATAAAGGAAAACTTTTTATAAATAATACAAATCAGGTGGAGGAATAGCACTTTTCATATTATAAATTTGTCCCTAATTTTTCTTGTAAATAAAAATGCTGGTTCCTTCCTGCACGAGTACGATGATGCCATTTTTGTGTACTTAAGCTGGAAGAGGAGTCCGAATATATCATAACATTAATTAAAACGCAATTCCGTTTCATACTCGCTAAGAAACAACAGCAGCAACTTAAGTGATTTCTTGTATAGATTAGGATATATTGTTGTCTTGAGTTAAGAATAATAATAATATTCCCCCACAGCACTAGTAGTGTAGAAACAGATGTATGAATTGCAATTTTTTATTTTATTTTATTAGTTTGGTGATACGAATGTTTTCCCAGCAGCAACAGGGTCACCGTCTTCATTGTCTTTTCCATAACATGAAGACTTACAGGGAATATTTTTGTTATTTCCGGTATACAGTACAGTACATTATGGTATCATGAAATGTCATAGATAAAGTAAACCAATAAAACCTACCTATCCTTGGATGTGATTGTATTGTACTGGAATTATTATACAGGCCTTACCATCAACTTGAAGAAATTTCTTCATAGAAGGTAAAAGTTATTTTACTTTAAGAAACTGACAAAAAATACAAAATATGTTTGTGTATTTCCACTTTTATGATTTTTTTTGCATCTTTGGAGGAGTTGCCTCTGTCTGCTATATTTACTTTATGCAGTTGATTGTTGGTTCATTTCGTAGATTTTTTTTAGGTACAATACAGCTACATTCTGTGTAATTTATCATTCATAAAATGAAGAAAACTAACCAAACCTAAAATAATAGATGATTTCTCTTTTATTCTCCTAAAATAAAATAAATCCCTTCATTCTATTTTGGAGATACCACCATACATTCTATAATTTATAGTTCATAAAATGAAGAAAACTAGCCTGTCAAACATACTCTAACCTAGCTTATAGTACCAGTACACTATACTACAGTTATGCACTCTTTTATCTTTCTAAAATAAAAGAAAGTTCCTTTCTCTTGACCCTTTCACAGCGGGAGGTTACCCTAAGCTGAATAAAATCGTCTTGCGGTAGCCAGTATAGAATGGCAAGTGCATGACACACGGTGAAAGGGTTAAAGAAGTATTCCTACACACTAAACATGGTGGTGTACACTCACCATGTACAGTACAGACCATTCAGAGAGGCCATCCCGATGTGTGCCAATTAGTTGTACACCCAATAAAACATTCTTCGGCACCCTTACGGCTTGATACAATATGACACGGGTGCTGAATAATTTTTTAGTGGGTGTACAGCTCATTGCAGTACAGTGTTGTGACTGGGTGTAATATTGTATTTTTGTCGGATGTTACATTTTGCCGGGCGATTGGTCAGGACAGTCACTAGGTGATTTCCCACTGGCACTCTAGTTTTGGAGCACTACTTGTATTGAAAAATCAGTTTTGTTCAGTGTAGGTGTCTCTTATGTGATTGGCAGTGATGTTTCAGTAGCTAAGTAAATCCCTTCTGTGTCATAGTAAAACATCATGAAAATTATATTGGGTGGACCCTGGTTTTGGGTTAGTTTAGGGTTTGAAAACATTGTTAAGGTTTAATTATCAGCCATTCAGTTAAATAAATTATAAAATGGCCATTGGCCTTTTTATATCCCCTTTGTAAACTACTTGGGTTAAATTGGATTGTTATTTGGAAGAGAGAAGACAGTTGGCATGACTATTTGTGTAACAGTTACGTTTGACAGGAGTTATCAATACAAGATTAAATCTCTATGCCTTCCTTTGAGAACATGTGTGTAATGGGTGTGGACAATTATATTTGGGTGTGTGGGCACTCCCTTATGCAGCATTGCATATGCACTCTTCCTCTGCTGATTTTGAACATAAAAAAATGGATCACCTGAAGCAACTCCACCTCAGCTTATTTCACCTGTCCTAGAGATTAACCATCCTATCACTATTGGGGGG
Source organism: Homarus americanus (assembly GCF_018991925.1). Classification (NCBI taxonomy): domain Eukaryota; kingdom Metazoa; phylum Arthropoda; class Malacostraca; order Decapoda; family Nephropidae; genus Homarus; species Homarus americanus. Next base: position 3,331,780 of record NW_024744839.1, read on the forward strand.
GGGGGAAGGTTACATTACATTAGCAACAGGGTGTACCTTTTGTCATTTTTTCATCGTAAGAAGGCACTGTACCTTCTTTGAAGAAATTTCCTCAAGTTGATGCTAAGGCTGGGCTACTCTCGTTAAGTATTACTTTATTGCTTTAGCTTTGGTTATGTTTGGTTTGGTAGGTTTTTATGGAAAGGATGGATGGTCTTTCAGCCATTAGCTGGCTGGGAATCGTTTTGTTGCTGAGTGTTTGGGGTCAGTCAGTTGCTGCAAAATACTTCTCAACAATTACTTGCAAACATGGCATTGTCGTCCTTAATTACAGTCAACCCTCGCTTTACGCGGTATCCTGCCGAAACCGGAATGCTCACATTCCGCGGTGCGTGTACCCCTTTACGCGGAGAGCGGCGCGAGCAGGGTGCGCACAAGGTCGCCCAGTCATCAAAACATTACCGAGTTCTTCACCCGCCACCCACCACAGCCGGCCCAAGTCAGTGATAGTGATAATTATAGTGAGGATATGGACTTATATGGACTTTGAGGGGTTTGACAAAGAGGCCCTGCAAGCCTCTGTGGTGGATAGTGATACAATTGATACAGTTGAGGGCCAAAAATCTGCCCTCTGCCTTGGAACCAACCCCCCATCCCCGTGTGCCCAGCCATCTTTTCTACTAATGTAAGTGTTAAAAATCCTAATATTATTGATATTTCTCTTAATTATTAATTGTGTGTGCATACCATCATAAAATTAAGAAGTTATTTTTACTACAACGTAGGTATTGTGTCTGAAAAAGTGGAGTTTGGGGGTCAGCCCGGTCTCTATTTCAATTAATCCCATATGTTATGTTGTTCACTTTACGCGTTTCTCACTTTACGCGGGCCGCCTTGGGTTGAATTAACCGCGTAAAGTGAGGGTTCACTGTATTACCCAAAATAGCCTGGGAGGACAACCACAATGGGATTTTTTTTTCCTTTTATGCCATGCTTATGTTTATCAGCTCCTCGTTCATGACTCCTGACCTCAAATATTCATGAAATCTTGGGAGCAAAGCAGTTGTCTTAAAGCATAAGAAATGTCATAATTCAGTTAATATCGTTTTTGTAACAACAGCACATTGAGGATAAAAGCACATTCACTTCACATAGTGTAGCTACCAATTTCAAATTTACTCAGAAATCAGAGAATGTTTAATTTATACCTTATTCATTATGCTTTATTTCATTAATATAAATTTTCACTATCATGCCATGTTTAATATGTTGAAATCCATATTTTGACATTAAAAAGTCAGTACAATACAGTGAATATTAAAGGACCACCACTTGAAATACTGTTCAGGTATATTAGGCTACTACTTGAACTCCTTTCAATAAATCACTAGAAATATAGATGTCTTTGTAATAATTGATAAACAAGGCTTAGGAAGTCAACACCCATGCATTGATGAGCCAACTGCTTCTCTCTTGAACTCCAGACCTAAATCTAGGATTTACTTAATTTTACGTAGAGTTGTGTGTGTTAAGGTGTCTGACGTAGCTGTACCTGTGAAATGTGAATAAATTCCTTTATTCATTTACTGTACCCATTTATACAATGACATCTTTATTAATTTTGCTATCTTAGCTTACCAAAGTTCAAGCTTACATATCGACCATCAAAAGTCAATTTCACCGAATAAAAGGTACATTAAGTGAAATGGTTTACATTTATGAAAACATTAAATAATCCTGCAGAAGTTAAGTGTTGTACAGAATTAAATGATTTATACTGTACAGTATTGATAAGTATAGTATATTATGTACTGCATTAATGAAAACAGTTTATCGTTCACCATTCAAGAATTGACTTGGTGCTATGCCAGCCTGAGTTAATAATGTAGAAAATGTATGAGAATTAATAATTAAATAGTGATTACAGCACACAAAAAAAGAGAATGGCAATATTGCCTTGATCTGAGTCAGTGTGAGCTGAGTTTATAGCAAGATTCTGCTGCTTTTCTGCTCAGTCTGTGTTATATGCGTGGAGATATGATGGTGTTGCAATATATTCTCATAAATTTACATTTCTTGTAGTGCTTCCTCAGTTGTTAGAATTGAGTGACACACGTGGACAAACCTCGTGAAGAAGGTACTTCTTCAGGAAATGTTGATTTCTATTATCCTTAGCTTTTACCCACACCCTCCACCAGTGGCGGACTGGCCCACTGGGATTCCTGGAAATTTCCCGGTGGGCCCCAAAGTGATGGTCCATCACTTTGGAAATGACGGAAAAAAGAAAAAAGAGATATGAGGTTTATGAGATGTTAACTCAATCCGCCCTAATGGGACCAAATCCTTAAAACCTTTACTTTTATTTGATTCCTTTGACTACATTTTGGGATTAAGTGGGCCCTTTTGGACCCTTTTGAGTGGGCCCTTTTACAAGTTTTCCCGTATATATTTTTTTACCCAGTCCGCCACTGCCTTCCACTTCCATCTTAATAATACACCCTGTCATATCTGAACTTAGTCAATATGAATGGTCAAAGTAAGTTAATACCATAGTAGACCATCTCACTGATAATTTCATAAAATATTTAGTGACCGGAACTTTCTCCAGATAATGACCCATTCACTGATATGTAATGGATCAAGTAATAAAGGTAGACTGTACAGTTAGTTCCTTAAAATATATGGAAATACTTGTACTGCACAAGTATATGGAAATTACAACTTCTATTGGTGCATAAATAGTATTTCTTAATATTTAGTTTTCAGATACTGTACTGTACATGTACTGTACCTGTAGGTTTGTCTAAAAATAATCAGAATTTTATGTGACATTTGGATTTTTTCTTGGAAAAATTTGGGTGTAAACCTTCATGTCTTGAACATTTTTTTTTTATATGAAATTATAAGATAAGAGCTGAGATTTACTACGTTTTAGCAGGGTGGAGGGCAGTGAGAGGCGAGACATACCAGGTGCATGGAGACTTCAAGTTACACCAGTCAGCTTTAGAGAGTGACAAGTGAGATATTGTTTATATTTGTTTACATGAGGAAAAACCTTGGATTTCTGACTGAAATGCATGAAAATTCCCCACTTATATACCTATCACAATAATTGTACTTTTTATTGACGTCATGATGTATTCCACTACTTTAGTATGGTGCAGTATTATATACTGTACTTAGGGGAAGGGGATGAAACAGTGAAGACCGACTCATTTGAAGTTTTATGAAACACTTAAAGGATAGTGAGTGCAAGTTTTGATTTCTTTAATTAGCATGGTTGTAGAGACATTGTATGGGAGGAGCTTTTGGGTTCCAGTACAGTATACAGTACTGGTATAGTGTACTATACAGTATTGGTTTATCTGAGATGTACAGTAAGCCCAAACAGTATTGGCAAGGTGTGCTTCCATCAGAAATCATACTTCCACACTGCTGGTAATATATGGGCAATTTGATGAGTTAAATGGGAAGCTTCTTAGAAATGTAAAATAACTACAGTATTGATGTAGAATCATTCATTGTTATATTGAATTTAAGTGGATTGAGTGAAGTTAATTTTGGCCATCAACTTGGAATTGACTAGGAGTTGGTAAATGTTTCGTTGCAAAAAAGTGAAAAAAAATTGAAATTTCTCTGCTGAAAAATACAATAGAAATTGGCAACATACAGAGTGTGGTAGTAGGCTGCAGTCAGTCACCTTAAATGCCCTTGTCAACAAAATTTTGAATTTCATTCATTTCAATGAGCATAAAATTACATTTGATATGATCTTGAAAAGATTATACTAGTGAACGGAATGACTGAATTTTGTAGGCTATTTGCTATTGGGAATAAATGGATTGCAATGTGTGTTGTGAAACAAGTAAATTTAGTTCATTGTATATGATCCCTCTGTTGTCATCATGTTCCTTGTAGTGAAAGTTTTCCCCTGGTGAATTTTATATATATATATATATATATATATACACACACAAGTAAATCACTGTAGTTGCACGTGATCCAGGTATATGCTGATAACCACAAGGAAAGAAGAAAACACGAAGTTCCCAAGCGCTTTCGTGCAATTCACATCTTCAGGGGTGAGTACTCACTAAGGAGAAGTACAAAACAAGCTGTATATATACAGAGGAGGGTGAGATCAGGTCCACAATGGTCAGGTATTAGGTAATGACCCTACTAATCTTTAAAAAGCACCGCGATGGTCAGTAGTCAGGTCAGAGGGTAAGGTGACCCAACCTTCTCACCTGGTTACAAATCTTCTTAATTACACAATTGCCCAGTTTGTACATGCCATTACTCAAATTCATGTTGACTGCTTCGTTATGTTTAATGAGACTAGATTCTATAATGTTCCTACTGTCAATTGAATTACAAGCTAATATTGAGGAGGCATTATCCCAGTCAATGCAATGCTTATTATCCCTCAAATGAACAAACAGAGCATTGGATTCCTGGCATTTCCTAACACTATATTTATGTTGTTTAAGTCTAGTTACAAGATCTTTACCTGTCTGGCCTAAATAAAACATATTACATTCCTTGCAAGGAACTTTATAAATGCAACCAATTGTGTTGTTGGGGGAGTTCTTGATTAACATTTGTTTAACAGTGCATGGGTTTTTAAATGCCACATTGACGTTCCAGGTTTTTAGTTGTAAAGGAATTTGAGAGAAATTTTTGTGAAATGGTAATACTAAGAGATTCTTATGGTCATGGGTGGGCTTGGGATCAGTTCTATAAAAAGATTTCTAAGTAATGTTCAGACATTTGTCTATGAAAATCTAGAGTATTTAAGGTTTGAGCCAATATTATAGATATATTTATATTCCTCATCAATGAATTCCGGGCTGCAAATTCTCAAAGCACGTAAAAACATTGTTGAAAATACTGACTGTTTGACTTTATTATGGTGGGCAGAATAATAATGAATGTATGAGCACACATTAGTAGGTTTTCTATAAATACTGAACTGAAAGGTGTTACCTATTCTGTGTATCAGACAGTCCAGGAATGGCAATTTACTGTCATGCTCTAATTCTACAGTGAATTTGATCGAGGGGGCTAAGTTATTAAGTTGTGGCAGGAAAGCTTTTAGGTCCTCATTACTTGGCCAGAGACATAATACATCATCTACATATCTAAACCAGACTGCTGAAGGTAGTAAAATATACACCTTGTTTTGTACTTCTCCTTAGTCTGTACTCGCCCCTGAAGATGTGAATCACACGAAAGCGCTTGGGAACTTAGTGTTTTCTTCTTTCCTTGTGGATATATATATATATATTCAACCAGAAGTCTTTCTGTGACACGAGATGATTTAAATAATAATCATCCCATTAGAAGTATTTAAATCATCTTGTGTCACAGAAAGACTTCTGGTTGAAGCTAGTGTGATTAAGGAATTAAAATCAATAAACCTTAGTGATGGTCAGTTCAAAACTGATAATATGTTACATAAATTTATTTGTCCGTGGCCCAAGGTTAAAAGTGCTTTGAAAACCTTTGATCTAGATGTATGATAGTTATTTAGTGGGTCCCTTATTTTTTACCTGACCTGACTAGTCATGTCACCCCCCTTCTCTGAAGCTCCTCTACGTGTGTGTTGGTCTGGGGATTAGTGGATGACATCATTATGACCTGACCTCATGTTTTTAAGGTCACCCTGTATATTTAAGCCTCTCTCTGTCCATGTAATCCAGTTGCCTCTGAAGATGTCTTGAATAAAGACGAAAGTTAAGGTGCTCCGTTGTTTCCCTTTTCCCGTGTGATTTTATCAAGATTTATCTTATCCACGTTTTCATTGTGATCTACATGATATATATATATATATATATATATATATATATATATATATATATATATATATATATATATATATATATATATATATATATATATATATATATATATATATATATATATATATATATATATATATATATATATATATATATATATATATATACTGTATATCGGGTATGGGTACTTCATGCTAATATTGTACTGTATTCTGTATAAGTTACTGATGAAATGGGTATGGATGTAGGCATACAAGACACTGCAAAATATTAAAAGAGAAACAGAAGAATGCTTATAAGGCAACAAACAAATGCCTTAGATTCCCTCCATCCTCCTTTGAGAGCTGTCCTAAAACCAACAGAGAACTGAGGCATTGAGGTTTAATCACGCATATGGTTGAATGAATGCTCTGTAGAGTTTAGGTTCCAGCAAGTCTCTTCATTGGTCCCTGAGACAAACAATGGATTTGCAGATTCATCAGGGTAATGCCCCCTTACTGTCAAACATTGTTTACTTTCATGACACTGACAGACTCTGACCAGGGGTTGCCTGTCAGTAACATGTCTCATAGGTTACTTGTTTGTTTCTCTCCTTATTCGTAAAATGGGATTTTGTGCCTCAGGCCTTCATATCTGCAGTATTTCTATTTGATTTTTTATTTATAAGTCTTATTCATTTGGCACATTGCCTATCTTAATACTGGTATTATATCTGGGTTTTAAACCTTGTATTTTTCATCATTGTCATATTTATTCTTCTATTTTCAGGTGTTATGTTGAAATACTGAAACGTATTCACTTCAGGTGTGTTAGTGCTCAATAACGGTATCCTACATGAATGCCAATTTGAGTAGGATATTTGGAACTGTGTGTGCATACTTTGTGGCAGTGAACTCAAATAGAAAAAGTCCTTGTTGAGAGTTAACGTGACCAAGTCCTTGATGAGATGCTTGAAAAATTATTCTTTATATAGAAAATGGACATGACAGGGATCCATTTAGTTGGACAGATGTAATTAGTTTTGTAAGCTCTACCTGTCACGTATGCCAGGCCTGACAAGATATCAGTTCGAAGGGCCATAAGAGCAAGTTTTTAGGCCTGGTGAAGTGGAGGCAAAGCGTGGTGGGCCAGCTGTGCAATGGCTGGTAGCACAGCAGTAACTCGACTCTCACGCATTATGATGTGCCTGCTTACTTTGGCTGGACTTCCCATCATCTCTGCTCTGGTAGCAGGTAAGACTTTTATTTTATTTAATTATGTATTTCTTTATTTAGATTTTAATCTTAATTCTGCATTTGTTACGAAAAAGAGGGTGAGGGTCATGGCTATAACTACAGTTCAGTAGTTGAAATCCTTGATGCCAGGAAGACACTTGACATTTGACACTTGGAAATTATTTGTTATTTGGTCTAAGCAGATGGACAGAAAGGTGCCACAATATTAAGTTTTAAGTTATTGGCATAAACAGGAACAGTTTAGTGTGTAGTGGGGTAACACTCAGGGATGTTCAGATGAGATTTGTCTAAGAGGAATCTTGTTTTTACCTTATATGTAGCTATGGGGGTTTACACTAATGAGCTAAACTCAATCATGAAGAGAGAGAAATGTGGATGCTGTATATCCAGTTGCTAGCTACCTGTTTTAACAAAGTAAGCTCTGCAAATTGCTCCTTCTGCTCATACCCTACTGTAGGTGATTAATATATTTGAAGTATTTGTTACAAAACAATGCATGAATCTTCCACTAAAAGACTTTAGGGTTAACTACGTAAATCTACCAAACTTGAAAAGCACCCTTTCATTTCTTGTGTACAGTTCTAACTGAATCACATTATAACTAAGGTCAAGAGTGATGATATTGATATTAATAAGCAGTTTAGGAACTCACTGCAGTAGGCAACTCCTTGACAATTAAATTATCTTTTCCCTAGCATAGACAATAGAGAGGACTACTTCTGAAAGTATTGCTACTCCCTATAGCTATTGTAATAGACTGTGATATATTTGTAATTACCAAGTAACGGGTCTAAAGAAGCTTAGGGTCTGTCACAGTGATATATTTTCACTCAGTTATGTGAAGTGTCTGGATGTTCTCAGGAGACTCCATCTTTGACTTTATGCAAAAGGTGTAGACTTCTATTAATGCTAATTAGTGCGCAATGAGAAAGTGCTGCATACTTGTTAGTCATCCTTTTAATGGGAGGGGAAGCATCCATGTTTGGGCATATGCTCCCTACCCCCCCCACACCACCATTTTAAATTTTACTTTACCCTCTTAGATTTAGAATTTTCAAAGTGCCCTCCACCCTTGAAATCCTACATGGTAAATATAAATGTAAGGTACGACAATAGCAAACATACCGTATTTATGTACAAGGGGGTAAACTGTAATTGAAAATGCAAGGGACAATCATTCACCCCTTTAATAGTTTTCTCTGCTGAATATGTATAGTACAGGAGTGCTTTGACTTAGAAAGGGGATACTTTCCTGAAAAACCTTGTGTAAATCGAAGCCATTTTTACCATTGACTACCATTATACAAAGGGAGATACCTGTAATTATGTTCTTAATATAAAAAATAAATAAAATAAAATAAAAATACACATTTTCAAGCAATTTCTCTTGTTGAGAAACAATACTTCTGAGTTCAGTAGTACAGTACAACATCAAGTTTATTTAATCCATATTAGAATATATATTCAACTTCCGTGAAACTTTAGTGGTCGGTGCTTAGGGTGATGGTGAGGCAGGATGGTGGTAGATGGAGTTACTGGGAGGATGATGGTGTAGAAGCTGAAACATTTGCCTCACCACTGCTGCCACCACCACCACTACCATCATCATCATCATCAAGCACTAATTGGATCATTGCAAATTGGGGTCAGTGTAACATAGTTTATATGGAGAGGCATTGCTGACAGTATTATTTCATGTGTGATTTATATATGAGGACAACATTTGTTAACCCTCTCGTGCATGCAATAAGTTTGTAAATTTTGTGATCACAACAAAAGTCATAGGAGACCACTGCTGTGAGGCCTGGTTATACATGTTCTGCAGCCAATTTATCCCACAAGATTTTTTATTTTTTATTGTTTTGCATGATTTATACATCACTGGCTTCATTATAGTTTTGGCTTTAAGATAAGCAGAAAAACCTTAAGATCATAATAAGACCATATTTTTGTCACTCCGAATATTTTTTTTTCCCAGCGTCGTACCTCGGATATTTTCTCACAAACCTACCAAGGTCTTATATAAATACAGTAGTTATTGAAGTGTATTTTTATGAAGCTTCCAACGGTGACTTTGGCATTTTTGTAGAAGTAATAGAGAGGTGGGGGGGGGGGAGATAAAGGGACAAACACAAACTACCAGCACTGCTGATGGGAGGAAACTGATGGACAGTAGAACTTCACACACATTTTTGTTCTTTCTGGAAGCTTCCCTCACAAGATCATGCAATCATATATGATGCACAGAAATTAACGCAATTATCTTGAAAACTTTTTTTTACTAATTTTTAAAGTTTAATGACTACACTTGGCCACCTTCACCTCTCTGATTTTGTAAAGTTTATGATATTGGAGTGCCTTCCAATTGAACCAGCAATCCTTAGAGCAAATTGATTTAAGGAAACAAAATATATATACAGTGGGGTATGCTATAACGAACGGATCCTACTACGAATATTCCTATAACGAACGGTTTTACCTATAAAATTGAGAATGCTATAACGAACGAAACTCCTACAACGAACATAATTTAATATTTTTTTTTTTTTCTAATTTATTGTTTTATTATTACAAATATTAATGATATTCTTTATTTCGGGGGTTTAGATGCATATTTATGCACTTTTTTACAATTTTTACAATTTTATATTATATTTTTCAGTGTTAAGTGGTTGTATTTGGGGGCCAGCAACGGATTAATCCTATAACAAACGATTGCTATAACGAACAAGGTTCTAGAACCAATTAGATTCGTTATAGCATACCCCACTGTACTCATCTGTGCATTCAGTCGGAGCTTGTATAATATTGACTTCTAACTGCTGTCACTCCGACTATGCTCCAACTCCTCCAACAGGTGAAGAGGTGGGAGCAGCTACTCTTGATAAGATGGGCCAGGTTGTGGCTTATTCTCTGGTGAAACTGCAGGTTTTTTTTAATATTGAAGGAGGCATTCAGGATTAACTACCTTGCCTGTTGCTTCTTCTCCTGGAGCATTTCTCAGTAGTAAAGATTTCATGGAGCACATTTCTCTTCACTGAGCTGCTGTGGTCCTAGTCTGGATCATTCTCAATGAAGAGCTCCAAGCTCTCCACCATCTTAGTGATTCCCTTATTCAAGATTGCTGTGGTGAGGTTTATTCAGACGGAGTGACATGCAATAGTTTCTACAGCCTTCTCAGCAGGATGTTGTTCCAGCTCCTGTAATTCTTCGTTGGTAAAGTTGTTCCCATGAGATCTCAGTGGCTTCTCCACATTGTTCATAATGACTGTTCAGTCCTACTTCATTGGCCTAGTGGGCAATGTCACTAGTATTTGCCTTCAACACCTGCTTGAATAATGAAGTTGTTCACTTACTCCTTATGATATTCTTACAATTGCTCGTGACTTCTACCCATGCTGCACCGATGTTTCTGGTGGCTTTCATGATGTAGGACAGAAGTCCCTAATTAACTGCTCATCATGATGATCTAATGCCACGACCAGCCTTAGGAATGTAAGCCATGAAGTTGACAATGTTTCCCCACTCCATAGCCTGAGGAAGGGAAGTCATGCTTGGTGGCACGTATGCCACTTCCACAGGTAGTGAAGTCCAGAGGGTATCAAGGTTTTCTGGGTGATCTGGGGCATTGTCGAACAGCAGAAACTCTCTGGGCTCTAAGCCATTTTCCTCACAGTAATGCTTCACACCTGGCCAAAATCTTGACATGAACTCATTACTGGAAGATGTCAATTTTCATCCAAGGTCTTTTTGTTTACCTTTGAGATGACAGACAGGTGCTCCTTAGAAAACTTTTTCATATCTTGGGGGGGCGATACTTCTGCTTGGTGGATAAACATGTGTTTTAGCTCAAAATACTCCACTGTATGTAACCACCCATCAGAATCATAAGGTGGTCTTTGGTTGCCTTGAACCCTGATACACGCCATTCTTTTCTGGTGATGAAAGCCCATGATGACGTGTATTTCAAAAAGGCCTGTCTAGTTCTCATTGAAGTTTTACTGGGAAGGGTAATTTCCTTGCTTGATAATAGCCTTGAGCTTGTCTGGTAATTCAAGGGCTATATGGGTGCTGGTGTTTGCTGCTTTGCCAATAATGCAGATGCTGTCCTTCTTTTTACAAAATATGTGATTTCCTGAGAAGTTGTACTCATCTCAAAATTACGTATAAAGAAACACTTTTACCCATAGACAGCCATTATACAGGGTCAACCACAAAAAGTGTGGGACTTCATATTGTTTTATTTTCAAAAGTATCAATGACAAACAATTTCTTTTACTAGACACACACACACACACACACACACACACACACACACACACACACACACACACACACACACACACACACACACACACACACACACACACACACACACACACACACACACACACACACACACACACACACACACACACACACACACACACACACACACACACACACACACACACACACACACACTAAGAATAAGAGAGGTCAAAGGTTCATGCCTATATATCTTTATGGTATCTTTCATATCCTCTAAAGTGATTGTCCAGATATATATGTACTGTACACTATGCAGCCGCATACTATCAACTTCCAAATAAATGTCAGGTGTGTCGTATATTATCATATTGTATCTTTATTTATGCATTATGATAAATAGCACACATTTACAAAGCATATCTTGATATTATAACTTCCATACCATTTCTAAACAATGGTAAAAACGAAGTAAAAATGAAGAGAGGGATAAATGCGTCATAGCGTGGATGGTGGCGATCAGCTGAATGAATCCTTGTTTTTTTGGGGGGGGGGGGGGGTCATCACTGAATGGCAACAACTATTAGGTCTCTTGTTTGAGGAACATAGACAGTAAAGTATCTGTCAACAGAAAATCTGTTTTATATAATAATCAATTCTATTGATTTGAGCCTACTAAATATGAAATTTAGGAAAATAGAATAATTTTATTTTTCATTCATTTTTCATATACAGAATTATAAGAGTAAATAAGGAGAAATTGAACAATCGGGCAACCGGCTCAGTGACTGTGTGGTGGTTTGAGTGACAAGTCTACTTGTCTTCATGTGAGTTTGAGGAATAATTTACAGTACAGTACTTATACAGTACGTATACGGTATGGTAATTGTAGGTGAATGATGACACATTGAAAGCTTATTTGTAGATATGATAACATTGAGAATTTAAGAGAATAATGAAGTTAGTGTACAGGTAATTGCAGAAAGTAATGATACCCTGTACAGTATAATCAAACTAACACAAGTATCGTACTATGGTTTATTACATATTTTCTTTGGACATTATTATCATTATTATGGAAACCTCTTGGTCCTAAAGTTTTCAGTTGACAGATAATTTACAATATGATGAAGGGAACAAGATGAACCACCTGATAGACCTGATACAGCGAATATTCCCAAGATACTTGGCTAAAAATCCCCTGGAAACTGCAGATGCTCAAAACTGGATACTGTGGTTGATAATGCAATGTACAAAATATAAGAAATGGATACCCAAAAATGCTGTTGGCGAGGGATTACTGCAATACTGAAAATTGATGTACAGTAAAGAACATAAATAATTTTCAGTAAGTTTGGTGACAAAATTGTCAAGTGACAGGCTAAAGTTGCACCTATTACTGGAGACCATCCATTCCTTAACCATCTCAGAGTACACATTAAACAAAATGTTGAAATATAATTATCTTGTATATTATAAAGACAATAAAATTTTTCATACAACTTGATAACCCCATATTTTGTACGTAACCATAATTTTCTTTCATATATGCGTACGCTCATCCTTGAATATTCGTGGGGGATATCTTGTAGAAATGGCTGCGTATCTAAAAGTCCGCAAATGTCTTTATTGTAAAGTAATTAGCCTCTGTTTATGCAGTGCGCTTACATGTACAGTACTGTATTTATATGCAATAAATAAAAAGTGAATTAAATACAGTGCTCCTTTTCATATATATCCCTTTAAATAGCATCTGTATGTGTTACTGCAGTACTGTAAATAGATATTGAAAAATACAGAAATTAGCCTTTATGTAAGATATAATGCATTGTGCAGTAAACATACTGTATACTGTACATGATTTGTGTATAAAAGTGTAAATTAGTAGAAATAAATAATGAAAGGTATTGAAATAATTAATATTAATGAAGAAAACATAAGCTAATTGAATGCAATTTAATGAGCTATACTTACTGTGACATTATTTACACAATAAATAAATATATGTTCATGTAAAGAAATTATGCATAATACTGTTTATAGTATAAGAGAAGACCAACTTTAAACTTTGATGATAGTGTGGGAAGCTGGCGGAGTAATGCACAATACAGTACGTACTGTATTTTGTTGGTTGTATTGGTGCCCGCAGTTTTAAACAACCCATAAGACCTTTCAGATTATGAATATTTTATTGTTTCACAAATATTTGAAACTGCAAATTTTAAATATGCTAATATTTTAGTATGAGTGTACTGTATGCTACAATACTGTATCTTTAGGTAGTTTTTAATTTTTATTTTTTTTCTGGCAAGTATGGCGAAAAATATGCACCTCCCAGGAATGTATCCCCCATTTATATAATAAGTCTTTGGGGGAAAATACATATAAATTTATCTTGTTTTGCCAATTGTCATGTTTTGTAGGAGTACATTCACAACATAGTTGGAGGATTTACTGTATTTGTTGTTTCACCATTCACGATGATCTCAGGAATATAATCCCTGTGAAGACCAGTGGTCTCCTGTATGTTATGTACATACCTGTAGTACAGTATTTATAACATTCGTGTATCGCCCAACAAATGGGGATAATGGCATGTTAAACTGCAACAAGTACTTTAAACTTGTCTGAAATAATTTTACGTTTGAGGTTTAATTGGCTACGAATTTTAAGAGAGTATTAATGTATTAATTTTTACAGAGGGTGTTGCACGGCCAGCAGAAAATCATCCACCCAAAGTTTCCCATTGTGAACAATACAACACTACACAATGTTCAAACGAGGGTCCCCAGCCACTTCTTTGCTCAGGGAAGATGACGGAGACTTGTGAAGTATGGAATAACCCAGAGAAGATAAACCAGTGTTTTGTTGTTTGGACTAATAACTCGGGCAAGGTAGGTAATTTTGTGTTTTGTTACACATAATTGTAAGCAATGGTCAATGCATATACTCTGATTAACAAGTGGAGCAGTACAGTACAGTATGTGTAGAGAGGGAAATTAGGAATTGTGAAAAAAGAGGATTTGTTAGATGATACTGAAGAACTTAAGGTAGACAGAATTTCAGTGTGTAAAAAGGTATAAATAACCTAAAGTAATAGAGTACATCACATATTTTTAATTGTTACAGGTGGAGATTACATACAAAGGTTGCTGGTTGAATGATAATACCTGTTCAGATGAATGCATCAACGACCAGCCAGCAAGTAGCTTGACAGAAAACAAAAAACACTTATTTTGTTGCTGCAATCACAACAACTGCAACCATAACTTCTTTTGGCGGCCACTGCCAGAAGTCCCTAGTACCACACCAAGTGAGAATTATAATTGATTTTGTTGACATATTTTAATCTTGTCTGGTTTTCTAGTCTACTTTAGTTTAATACTGTACCTGTAATACAGTTTTTCTTAACATGATTACTGGTAAGGTCTCGATAAATTCAAGTCAGTACATTTTGAAAGCAAAGCAGGATTTGGGGAACAAATTAACTTCCCTTGTTTTTACTCAAGTTCTTACAGAAGTGCAACCTTTAGTCATTCACATTCAGTACAAACTCTGATTTGAAAATTTATAAATCACCAGATAACAATTCAGGGAATCCTTGTTCCATTACTGGCCTGTACAGGCACTGTATTGTTATTGCATTTACCCCACTCTGGGGTTGCCAGAAGGGGTCAAGCAGTCCATCTTGACAGTCCAATACTGTACACTGTGTAAGAATTTATATTGCATTTCCACACTTTGATATCACATGTACAATCAAAGACAAATGTCTTGTCGCGGTTTTGTCTGAAGATTAAACATAACTCGTTAAACATATGAGAGCCCCCTACCACAAGGCAGAGCACACCAAAACTTTAGCCCTTCGGCATATGTTTTCACCAAATTTCACGACATGACTTTTGTCTTTCATTGTACATCTTAAATTGGTGCATGGAATAGTATAAGATCAGTTACAGATATTGCTTCAGTTTACACTGTACAGTAGACTCGCAACTTACGCGGGGGTTACATTCCTGGGACCCCGCATAAAGTCAGAAACACTCCTAAAAATTCCCTAAATTGCTCTTAAATCACTATATATACACTAGAACTCATAAATCACTACTGTAATGTAATATCAACATCTGTAACAAGTGCTAAACAGCATTAATAGAACACAGACATTCTGTAGACAGACATGTGTTGTTTTGAAATTATTCATCGTCAAGCTCAGATAACGATGCAGGGGAGGATGTGGGCAGCTCAAGGTCACTGCCAGAAGTTGTAGGTATTGGCTGATCTGCTGACGATGTTGATGCTGAGGTTTTCTTAAAGAACATGGTGATGGGAAACTGTCTTTGTTGTTTCTTAAGCTGCTGGAACATATTCTTATACTTAGCCATAATGCTTGTAAGACCTCGTGAGAAGTTGGTGCTGCGCTTCATATAGGGGTCATACTCAGACACTAAGTTTTTCAAGTGTAAATCCCAACATGCTGGCTCTTCTTGTTCTTCATCATCATCGCCACTGCCGCCTTCTTCGTCCACTCTCACTATTTCCTCCAACGCAGCATCAGTCAGAGTTTTCCTGTGCCCTTCAATTAACTCCTCAATTTCCTGCTCGACCATGTCTTCAAACCCATCACCTAACCCCCGGGGTAATTCACGTATAGTTGAAACCACGTAAGAAAAATTGGCGTAAGTTGCGAGTCTACTGTACTGTATATACAGTATATCCACCTCATAAAAATGATTTGTCTGTCCAAATTAATCTTGTCAATATGGCCAACAGCCACACCTCAAGACCAAGATGTTGTTGTCAAAACCGTTGCTTGGACATTGGGCACACTTATCTGTGTTGTGGTCATCGTTACCTTGCTCTTCTACCTCTACCGTCGACGAAAAATGGTAAGTAAATTGCAAAAAAATTTCTCATATTTTAATGATGATTTGGTGAAATGTATCTGAATGAAGAAATTAGAATGAGGTTTATACTTGACATGCTTATTCAGAGAAAAAGTATATCACAGGAATGAAATGAAAGTTGTGAAATAATTTGTCAGTTAAAGCATTGGGAAATTATAGCTCTAGTGTGTTAATTGTTTTTTGTTATGAGTTTCTCCAAAGTACCGTCACTACATATGTAAGGGTAATTGGCATTGTTTAGAGATGTTTGAATGTAATATGGGAGTACATGTACAGTACAGTAGGGATGATGTTTGTGTTTCTATGACTATACAGTACTGTATACAGCACATTAGAATTTTCTAAAATATTTAAAACACATGAAGAAGCTACTATGTCAGTGAAAATAAAATCGAATTTAGATCAAAAGAAAGCAAGATGACTTTTTTTCTGAAACAGTAGTCAATATGGAATAGTGGTGGATGAATGAGGGATTGCAAGACAGGTACTTTACTCTTCATCAGGATGAGTAAATGAAGCTGAGATACCAGAGAACATATAGATATTGAGGGAGCTTTTAGGAAGAATAATATAAGGGAAATATGTGAAGCAGCATTGATAAAACCTGTAGTGGTTTAACCCATCCTCATGTAAACTAATGTAATTTGAGTCTAATCAGCAAAAAAAGGATCTTCACCCCTGGTCTGATGGCCTCAAAAGGATTAACGGGGCTGAAGTCATGCTCATTTGGTAGGGTTGGTATTTCTGATTTTGTGAAATATTGTGGAACAAATATGATACTGTATATCCTTTATATCACATACCAGGGTATAGTTAAAATAGAGAAGTTAACTGTAGTACTACCTTATATTACCCTCATACGAAATTAGTTGCTGTAAAGAATTAAATTCATTATGAAATGAGCTCATGAAACTTCTTTATTATACCACATGATAAGAAATCATACTCACTGCCTTATTTGTATGAGAACCACCACTTATATAATGAAAGAATGGTTTAAGATATATAATATCTAAGAAAATTACATTTAACAAGGAAAGTAAACTTGGGAAGAGAGGAACTGGATCCCAGTGTAAGTAGTATTACGTCAAGATTTGCACTGTCGTCATACTGTACAGTAATTGCAGAGAGCGGATCCTGGTTCATTTTTGGAGTGTGTACATATTCAGACAAAGGGAATTGAAAGGTTGGTAAAGGTGTTTACATCAGGTGGGTGGTAGGAGAGAGAAGGGAGGATGGGATGAAAGATGTACTAGAAGTAAAGGGGACAAAATCCAAGCTGTGTTGAGTGAATGATCAGAGAGCAAGGTGTTGACTGGTTTTAGAGATGGACTTGCTGCTGATGGGTAATGATAGGTTATGTAAAGGAAGAGACGAGAACAGATAGATATCTGGAGCCATGCTGTAGAAGGAGAAGAGAAGAACAAATCTACAGTAGTAAAAGTGAGTTTAGGTAGAATCACAATGTATTTGCATGATTCGGACCACATTGCATTATACTGTAGTCAGAGAAAGCTTTAAAGAGTGACAACAAAAAATATTGAACATCATAATAAATGTGTTCTTTCTTCAGGCCAACTTTATGGAGTTGCCAAGAGTGGAATCAGCAGCACTAGTTCCTCCTTCTCCACCATTGTGTGTACGACCTATACAACTGCGTGAAATCAAGGCACGTGGGAGATTTGGTGCTGTTTGGAAGGCCAATCTCCACACAGATGTTGTTGCTGTCAAAATTTTCCCAGTACAGGTGAGAAACTTCAAGGATTGCTCTTTACTAACTTCAACTGTATGTGCTTTACATATTTCAGGTCTAGACAAGTTTTCAGGTTTAATCTTAATGAATTTTCTCTTGTGAAAGTGGTGGGAGATACGCTCAGTAAAAAAACTATCGTTACAATTTCTGCGCGAAACAGACTGACCTACAAACTAAATGTTTCAAAAAGGCTCCTGAGGCATTCCTCGCGGTAGTAGTCCTGCGCGTGTGTGGGTTTGGTCACACGTGTTCGAAACAAGTGATCGGCATTCTGAAGCGAGTCAGAGTTAGTGCTGCCACACTAACGCAATTTGAAATTTGATGGGAACTCTATGCCTCATTTCTCCATGTCGAATACACATTGTGAGCGGCGTTGTAGCAGCCTAATATTGTGATTTACTTAATTAGTGCTACCAACATTTCCTGATATCTTACATAAGGAATGTGTATATTATAATATGAACTGTGGAGCTGTTCAGATGTTTCAGACAAGCATGGTTTATTTTCCAATACGAAAAATGATTGACATAATGTGGCATTAGCCCAAACTGGAAGTAGCAATACAAATACAGATTCAAAATTCGTTTGCAAAATAATCTTTTACCTTTACTATATCCACTAATTCTGCCAAACATATAATGCATTCCTATATGGTATCTCATCCACTTCCATGGTTACTGTAGTCCACGGTGTGTGGAACATTTAATATAGCATACAGTTTAACTTATCTAGATATATAATGACATTCTCCAGTCATATTGTAACAAAGTAATTCAATATTGTCAACGAAATGTCTCACATTCAGGCCTACCAACCCTTGCAAGACAACAGGAATGTTCAGTTGGAAAATCATTGGACCCCACCTGTACGGTAGTTTTTTTTTTACCGAGTGTACATAAGTCTGTAATAGGATGGTAAGTGTATAATGCACATCAGTGTTAACTAACATAGTACAGTCTGGTGTATCAAGGTACTCCTGTTATGAAAAAATATTTTTTCTGATTTTTCTTAATTTCTATCTTAAATTTGTTTGCAGTCATCTAATACTGTTTATATGGGATGTAATTGCTAGATATGGAATATTATTGTCTTCCTGTGTTGGAGAAGAACAAAGAGAGTTATTACTACTAATTTGAATATTTGATGACACATTCACACCATCAGGAAAATGTCATTGAAATCTGGTGACTCAATCAAAGGGCTAATATGATACAGTCAGAGCTGTTTACTCATTTAAGGATCTTGGACTAACAGGAATAATTAGGAACATTTCTTGTCATGGTATACCCAGATCTGTTTACTGTCTTAAGAACAGCAACATAGTACATTAGTTCCTCTTTCTCATCAGTAGGAGAGACATCAGCTTCAGAAAATGAGTAGTTAAATGTTTTCTAGTTTAGATGTGTATGTGGTTACAATATACAGGTAACTCGCATTTTATGCACGTTTGATTAAAGCGTTTTTGGAATAACACGATTGTTCAATTTATGCCAAAAGCTAATTTACGTTTACCTATTTTTGAAATAACGCGCTCAAGACAGTTTAAATTTGCTGCGCGTATTCGCGTGTGATGCCCGGTGAGGTGCTTGTAAGTTATTACTACTGTACTGTATAAAGTCACAATCATATCAACATCAACAATTTTAATATTACCTGTATAATTAATAATAATAATTATTATAATAATGTAATAATAAAGATTATTACTACTAATGATGAAGATAATGATGATAATGAAATATTCTGCACAACAACTGTGATGACGTCCAGCAAGCTTGCTGCGAATCACTTTCTCAGTTCACACCAGCACTATTTTTTCCTCTGCTCTCATTTGCATTGTGTGTTTATCACGTACCTTTTTAGTGTTAAACGCTGTTTTCGCCATTGGGCATGTCTGGAAAATGTCCATCTGCCTCCTCTGGGGCGCCTAAAGCTAAAAAGGCACGAAAAACAATCGCAATGGACGTGAAGTTAAATGTGATCACCTGCCTTCAGAGAGGAGAGCGTGTGTTGGAGGTTGGCCACGTGCTTGGTTTAAGTGAGAGCACTGTTCGTACCCTGTGCAGTATATGATGGTTCCCTTAACCTGTACCATTTACATGTACTACAGTATTCTTATGGGAAAATTATGTTTAATTTACGCATTTTTTAATTAAGCAGTGGTTTTCAAGAATGTAACCTCTGTGTAAAACGAGAGGTGGGTGTATTATAAACATGTACAAATTATGAAACTTGTCACTGCATACCATATCTTAATTGTACATCTAATTTGCCTTTTTTTTTTTTTTTTAGGACAAGCAGTCTTGGTTGGTTGAGAAAGAAGTGTACTCACTTCCTCAGATGTCCCATGAAAATGTGCTGCAGTTCATTGGGGCAGAAAAGCATGGAGATAATTATCAAGCAGAATTTTGGCTTATTACTGCTTATCATGAACGAGGGTCTCTCTGCGACTATCTGAAGGTCAGCTACAAAATAAATATTAAATATTTCTGATGTTTTAGAAGTGGACTAGTGAATGAGTACTAGATATGTTTGGATGACAACAATATTCACTCCATTTAATAAAAAGCTAGGAAGTGGAAATGATTGCATGACTTACAAGGAAAAAAATCTGTTGAAGCTTAAAGATGCTTGGAGACTTTTTACCCTTTAACCTTTAAATGATGCTGAACTTTTTATGTGGACTAATTGCTATGACAGGGAAAGATGGGGGTTTTAAGAAAATGGGTAAAATCAGAGGAGTCACAAGCAATGGGAGAAAAGATGCTGCATATATGACCAAGTGTGAGGCTGGGTGGGATCAGGGCACTGTCTTGTACTCTGTCTTTAGACCTGGGTTTTTTTATGGTCATCATTATATATTCTCATATAATCAGACTCTTATACTGTACGATTCATCAAAAATAATTTAACATCTTCAACAATGGAACAAATTATAGTACTGTACAGTATAATAATAATAGATAGTTTATTATTATAAAACTACCTTTGAATTGTTTAATATTTATCCTGACTGTTATACAGCCAAAAATAGATCTACCAATCACAATCCCTATTCCATACAGCCTTACTTCACCAAGTATTGCCAGGTAAAATTACGAGCATGAGAGCCAGGGTAGGGTCGATGCATCTTTGGCAGACTATACATATACTTGTGGCGTCACACAATTAAAGGTCAGGATCATTTGCAAAAAATTAGCCAAGTGGTCTACTGCACTTGGTACAGGTACAGTCATAAACATAGTAAAAACCTTCAGCAGTAAGGAACAAGAGTGGAAGGTGTACAACTAATAATATATTTAAACTTTGGCAAATCAATGAGAAACGTTTATTATAAATGATCAGTGCTTCACGTATTGATGTAGTCATGATGTATGATCGTGACAAACTGATGTGGACTTCAGGAAAATATTGGCAATTTTTTAATATTTTTTTATTGTGGTAGTTTAGTCAGAGTTTTAACTGAAATATATTTACTGTGCTGTATTTGCAAAAAAAAAGAAATACAGTACTGTACTGTAGTAGTTTTACAAAAGTGAATATCACATTTTCAATAATCGATCCTTACAGTTTGTCATGAGTACATAGCATCTAGAGTCTTGATTTTTTACCATTCAGAACTTTGCATTTGAAGTTACAGTACAGAATTTAAATTAATGAAGAAAGGGTCTGTGATGTTTTGTGGTCAGTAGATATCTTGAATAATATATTGGTGATTCATTTCATATCATTGAACTTGTTTATTCTTTCACTGAATAACTGCATTTTAGTATTTGAATTATTTATTGGACATCTTACAATTTATGTTTACTTTTCAGGCAAACTTGGTTACTTGGAATGATCTTTGCAAAATTGGAGAGTCCATGGCAAGGGGTCTGATGTATGTGCATGAAGAACAGCCTGCTACCAAGTGTGAGAGTCTAAAGCCTTCAATTGCTCATCGAGATTTCAAAAGTAAAAATGTTTTGCTAAAGGCTGATCTATCTGCCTGCATTGCTGATTTTGGCTTGGCTTTGGTCTTCCACCCTGGGCAGTCAGCTGGTGACACCCATGGACAGGTAAGAGTACAATACACCAAGTTCCTGAAGAGTTGCATTTCCTTCACACATGTGTAAATGCCCCTGGACTTTTTGTTGCTGTCTGACTTCTTAAGTCTTGCAAGTGCAACAAAGCCATTAAGTCCTCGGCAAGTTTGTCAGGCTGTAATACGAGTTAAATCAGCTTGAGAACCTCATACAAAGGCTTGGGAGCCTAGGTCAGTCTTTTGCAAAACTTGAATAACTCCAGCAGGAGCTGTTTGAGCTCCAAAGTGGACTACACAGAACTGTTATAATTTTTGTTCAATATGAATCCCTTGAAGCTATGAGTTGTAAGAATAGGGTTTATCTTCCTTCAGGAACAGTCTCTTATTATATGCTTTGCTTTCTTTTATTAGGTCTACTGCAAAATTGAGGACACACACATAGGCAGTTAACAGTTAATTAAATTTCTTTTACAAAATTACAAATGGGTACTTGGGCTCTGTCATACACAATTCTCTTACAGAGCTTGCTAATGACCTGTTCTCAAGCTAAACAGATAATTAACACAATACCTATATCCTTATATGATAAGTCCCTGTAGTCTTTAAAGAAATAACAAGCAACATGGCGTGTTCAGCACAGTGGAACTAAGGAATGCATCTTTGTCAGCTGAGAGTTATCTTATTAAAGAACATGTACCATTTCCTGCCTTCAGTCAACTAATCACAGGAAAGTCAGCAGAGTAATTACCTCTGAAACCTTGATTGTTAGCCATGTTCGCCATGATTTACTCTGTGATTGACTATGACACATCATACCAGTGCCACCAGACTTTATAAGAGAGACAAGATTGCTAAGGTGCACATCCCAGTGTATCATATCTTTATTGAAGACAGATCAATTGTGCCTTAGAGTGTTTCAACCCTGTAATTTACATATGAGGAACTCTGGACCATAATCTGCTAAGTACCAAAATAGAAAATGGAGGAAAATACTCAGGTAGGAATATGTGACATACAATAGTCTTTTCAGAGGACTCTCACCCTCATGTACATGTTCCCAATTGGCTCTCTGGCTTTCCCAGGGGACAGAGGAGAGGTTGGGGAATACAATGCAATACATAACACGTCTCAGCGATATATGGCTCTTAGAAGGTTATGGTCCGGTGCTCCTCATATATGGTTGTGGTATACATTTAGATTGTGTACATTGTCAGGCATTAAACTGAAATGGAAAAAGTTTGGGCTATTTAAAAATTTCTACAAGACACTCATTTATACTGCACATATTTTACAGATGGTAGCAAACAAGTTATGATTCCTCCACAAATAATATTGATTCTGATTATATTAAGGCAATTGTTAAAACACTACTCCAGTATATTGGGGCTTCTTGCAAGCTTACTGAAATACTGTACAGGTACATGTTCATCAACTAAGGTTTTCAGGATCCCACTCCTTGGTATTATCTCCCTATAATTTACATTAAATACTTATTACTGAATGCAAGATCATAAAGGTTCATTAACACTCATTAGATATATTAAGAATGAATGATTAGATCTTTGTTCTCATATGAACTTTTGTGGTTTTATGTATGTTCACAGAATTTAATTTTTTTTTTTCAGGTTGGCACACGGCGTTACATGGCACCAGAAGTATTGGAAGGTGCAATCAACTTCCAACGGGATGCCTTCCTACGAATTGACATGTATGCCTGTGGTCTAGTGCTGTGGGAAATTCTCTCTAGGTGTTCAAGTAAGCTATCAAACATATTTTGTACTCATTAAATTTTTTCCTGCTTTATTACACGTTGGGTGGCTGCTTAATTTCAGCATTTTCCTTTAGTCCACATTCAATATAAATTATTTCTTAGCCTGTTTTTCCAAACTCATGCATTAACATTTGTAACCTTTCTTCTGAAATCACAATGAAAC
Organism: Homarus americanus; assembly: GCF_018991925.1. Taxonomy (NCBI): domain Eukaryota; kingdom Metazoa; phylum Arthropoda; class Malacostraca; order Decapoda; family Nephropidae; genus Homarus; species Homarus americanus. The sequence goes on from NW_024744839.1 coordinate 3,355,661, forward strand.
CTGTGTACTCAGACCTCCCGAGGGACTGATGTCAAGTGGTCTGAACACTGAATACATAAATGTGACTAATCAACCAGTCTTATTTTCATAATGCTTGAAAGGAGGTGATATCAGGAGAAATATACATAATTTATGAAACAACTGTCAATTATAATGAATTCATCACATTTTAGAGTAATCAGTATTTTGAGGGGTGGCAACACTGCACTCTCGCTATTTCTGATACAGTACGCCCTGATACTTCGCGAATTATTTTTATTTTGCGGTCCTCTATTATTCGCGGATGACGCCCTGAATTTACCCAAGAATGTCTGGAGGTAGATTTAAAGTTGCCGGCATTTTTGGGGCCGGGACAGGAAGACATTCGTTCTAGAGACAGTAATATCCTTTACCTGTATTGTATTTACAGTATCTGTATGTAGACACCACACACAAAACACATACAAATAAATAATAATGGAAAATTCCTCTTACAAATAACCAGAGACAAATGTATATTAAAAATGTTGAGTCTACCCTGAAGTCTACTCCATGCTTTATGAATAACCAAGCATGAAGTGGACTTGAGGGTAGATTCAACAGTTTTAATGTACATTTGTTTCTGCTAATTTGTGATAGGATTTTCCCATTATTATTTATTTGTATGTGTTTTGTGATTGTATATCTACACACACGTATACAATACAAGTACAGTAAAAGAAATAATTGTCATTAGCGCAAACACATTAAGGGAATATACATTTCTTTGTACACAATTAAAAAAAAAATCCCCCCTTTGGTCAGCAAATGTTATTCGAGGAATTGGCGATTCGTGTCCGTTTTGAGAACCTAACCCCCACGAATTTAAAGGGCCTACTGTATTATGAAAAGAAAATTATGGCTTTGAAAAAAATTTGAGTATCCTTTTGCATATATTTTACTCTCCATTTGTGAAATTGCCCAGTTTTTTAATGATGGGCCAAAATCTCAACGTCAATCGGAATTAATTGATTTTTCGTGATTTTTTTTTGCATGATGTGATTTTCACGTCAGTGGCAAATGGATGTGATTATAATTGGCACTTCTCTTATGTCATGGTGCATAAGAGAGTTAATCTTATGACGGGTTGATATAGGGAATTGCTGAGCTGAAGTCTAGTAAGAGAGAAAATATATATTATGTGAGGGAAATGATGAGTGGGAATAAAAGCTTGATGTGAGTTAAAATGTTGGTGATGTATAGATGGAGGGTTTCATGAGGACCATTAAAGAGACACTGAGCACAATCAAAGTCAGGTTAAAGCTCTGCATTAGTCAGTTATGTGCTGCAAGTAAGAAATGTTATATTTGATTGAACAGGCCAGGATGGTCCTGTACCTGAGTACCACTTGCCATTTGAGGAAGAGGTTGGACAGCACCCCACTCTGGATGATATGCAAGAATGTGTTGTCACCCAGAAGACACGCCCTGCCATCCGGGATGTTTGGCGCAAGAATGCGGTAAGTTGAAAATATCTAAATGGTAATTGCAAAGGGTTTGTGGGAAGAGTAAGTTGCCTACGAATGAAAGTGAAATAATTTTATGGTGATAAATTGGAAGTAAAATTAAATCTGTCCATTTAAAGATTTGAATGGAGCCTTTTGATGGGTGCTCAGTCATAAGCAGTGGTCACATTACTCACTGAAACTGTTGGGTCCAGCGATGGCACTTGTTTTTTTGGTTAGAATCTGGTGTCTTGCTACAAATTATATTTAGGATTATACCTAGTGTTTCTCAAAAGCTAGGGCCAAATTATGCACAAAGTACTACATGAAAAAATCAGGCTTTTTACCGAAAATATCAGTGGTCGAATTATACACGACTATATACGGTAAGCAGTTGTTGACTTTGTATGGTCTATCTGGAATGAATAAAACATTCAGAATGCTTTATTGTACTTAAGGGATTTTACTTGTTTTGCAGATTTGATGAAAGGTCTTTTAACCATCTGATTAGTGATGTATATATTGCTTTGCAATTCTGACAGTATTTATAAATCCTTTTTTTCCAGGCCATGATGGCTTTAATTGATACAATGGAAGAGTGCTGGGATCACGATGCTGAGGCTCGCCTCTCTGCTTCCTGTGTTGTAGAAAGGCTGGCCATTTACTCAAAAAACCTACACCTTTCCCCTACCTCAAATCCACAGAAGGAGTCAAGCATATAAGGCAAGTTTGATGCATAAAGAATAATCTAAGAGTTTAAAATACAAATAAGTGGGTATGTGGGGCATTGTTCTGGGTAAGTCCAAGTCTCAGACAGTAGTTCTCATCCCCATTCATATTGCATATTGCTTGATGCTCAAGTTGTAATGCTCCCAGAGTTGTTAAAATTGTGAGCAATTTTTTTTACCTGGATTTTTATTTTATTTTTTTTTAATTAATAATTTACTTTAAGATTATTGACTGCAATTACTCAATTAGGTATACAGTATTTGCTCTTCAAAAGAACAATTATTTTACATCTTAATCAAGGTGCTACCCTCATGTTAGATGATTGGCAAACAACATTCAATGCAAACACTTCCTAGCTGCCTTGACCAATCCTACGAAATTTTGTACATCTCTCCTAGGATTCAACTTTAAATTTTGTTTATCCATCCCAGTCCTACCCTAAATTTTATCCAGTAATATCCTAACTATTATTCCCTCATCCCAGATTATGTAGCTAAACTACAGTATTTAATTTTTTTACTTTCAAATTTCTAGTACGTACAGAGTACCAGTATCTGTAATTGTTTTAAACGGTTTTAGTACTTCATTATATGTTTTTATATCAGTGTAACAAAACTTAAGCATTTTTTCTGTAGCATTTGTTCTCCATCTACTTCATCATTTCACTTTCATTACATAAACAAGCAATATGGCTGGTACTGAACTAGCCCATCTTCACTTCCCCAACTGGAGGTGCCTTAGGCACAAACCAGTGACCCATAGGACAGGAGGCAAATGCTGTATGATGTAAACCTGAGGCTCCTTTAGTATTACTTTCTAAAAATAGTACCTTTTTGCTTTTCAGGCCATGATGTGGTGGCCACGTACCTGGACAAGTACCTGTGCTGTAACCGCCTATTATGGGTCCTGGTGCGGGACAGACCCCAGCCACCATGTCCCACAGGCACCAGCTGTGTTGGGGGCCTAGTGTACCGTGTGTCTGCCTCAATACCCCCTCCCTTCTCCAACAGCTACACACCACAGCCAGCCACTTTAAACATTCACAGTTTCTCTTGTTACAGCAAAGCTGGCCTAAGAGGCTTGGGCTAAGGGGACTTCACTTGGAAAATGCACTCCATTTTCTCAGCATCTAAATTTGGTACTGATGGGCGAAAGGCTGTGTAAGTCAGTCAGATATGTCTTCCTGTTATTAATTAGTGCAATAGTTTGATATCCGTGGCGGTGCTTAAAATGCATTTTTTTAATAACTTGCGAAAATGTAAAATGAATTTTGGAGTCCACATGTCCAACCAATTGTTCTTCTGGCTTGTGTGGTTGGGAGAGGGGGGAGGCTTAGTGTGGTGCCAAAGGGGTCAACAGGGAAGTGCTGGGACTACTATGAAGAGCCACCAAACAGAAGGTAACTCATGAGAACTTACTCCATGGCTTCATAACTCCACTGGGGCCAAGGTACTCCTCAAACATCTGTGACTTTTGCCAATATTCAATAGTATTTAACAATATCAGTGCAAGAGGTTGATCAATGTATCCAGACAGGAAGATAAAGTATTACATTTTTATTGGCATCATCACCTTAACCTGGAATAAGTCTTAATTCAAAACAAGAAGAAACTTGAGTGTGAAAGTTTTTCTCAGCAGCTAAACTGCTCAGGAAGTAAGATGAAATTTTCACATCTGCTACAAGAATAGAAGACATTTCAGAAGATAACAAAAACGATGTTAAAAATTGAATTATTTGAAGGACTAATATTATTTTTGTTTTTCAAATTGGCACAAGCAAACCCACCAGTGGGAATGTTTTACCTCAGGAATTCCCTTCCAAGAGTCCCCACTGCCAGAGTTAGTTCCTTGAGTTGAGTACCAGCTAGGTGGGGTTCATTATACTATATAAGTACTTTTGGGGAATGCTCCCAGTTTTATGGTTCTGCATTTTCTTAATCTGAATGTGTCTGGTTTTGTGCATTGAAACTGGAGTGGATACTGTGTCACGATAGTAGTATTCACAGTTTGTTCTCAAATATTCTTTAAAAAGAAGACTTGATTTCTAGAGCTAAGATCAGCATACTTTGCATCCAGCCATTTTTGCAGCTCATAGTGCAGCTTAAAGCTCAACTCAGTAACTCAGGCATAAGGAAAATTATGGTTGTGCCCCCCTGGCAAGTGTTCTAGTGTGTGGAAAAATGGGTTTGGGTTCGTCAGTCCATCTGCCATTACATGCAGTTAATCCATTATGAAAAAGAAAGAATGGATGAAATATTAAGGATAAATCAAATCAGATCTTAAGGAAATGGATGTGTAAAACGAAATAGAGATTTCTGTGTGAATCATATATGGATATAAACAATTGCCATAGTAGCCATTGAGAATGGAGTATGCTGTGTTTTTTACCACTCATGTAAAATGTATTATGTTAACTTTATAGGCTGATGGATTATGACGAGCCTGCCCAGTAAAATGTGTTACCTAAGGCCAGTGGAGGGCCACGATCGGGCTGCCCCATAACTGTCAGCTCAGGATACCCTTCAGTGACCACCCTGTTACCACTTTGCCCCCACACACGTACATACCCTCATCCTGTATATATTTGCGCCTTGTTTGCAGCATTACAGAAGTTGTCGCCAGCAAAATGGAACTAGTGATTATTTTAATGTGGTTTATTTGTGAAACCAATGGTGCTTTTTTTCTTGTATCTCCAAGATGAATGTTAACTGTTGTATAATGATGAAGCCAACAAGAGTGAGGACACTATGGAACATTGCCCACTCACCATTGTAAATACCTCATGCCTGTACACAACATCATGACCTATGGTATCCAGACCTCACCATGACAAATCATGAGTGCTTATGTTCTAATTACTATTGCCTCTTGCTTGTGGATGGAAGCAGTTCTCTGTTGCATGGGAACTTGGTTAGATGGCCATTGAAAAATCTTGCCTAGGGGCCAGTTTATTGGATGATATATGGAAAATGTTTAGAAGAGATTTTGAACAAATATGATATTTTAGCCATGCAGTTCTGAAGACAAGAGGCTGGAATACCAAGAATCAAACAAGTAAACTGAAATGACTGTGAGAAAAGTAACCTTGTGCTTAAATTATCATCTTCCATATGAAACTTGAATTGAGGTTATGGTGAAGTGAAGGACACGAGCCAAAGAATGATAAAAAGTGAGGACTGGAGCCGTCATGTGATAGACTGGATACGTATGGGGACTCGTGGGCACTTCCCACATGCCCAAGGGAAACCACATTGTCATCAAGAGAAGACTGTGTATGGGGGGATATTGCTTTATTTTATTTTTCTTAAATTTCTTTTTAAATTATGTTCACCACTTGTTAGGGAACCCCCCATGCTTGTTGTTCCTTGCAGGCATTAGTATGCCTCTTGTATGTATCCATTGTAGTAGCATAAAATTCATTAATATAAAGTTATTCCCCATAAAATATTTGAGGTGAAATGCTGGACCAGGTCTATGAAGTGAGCTTATTACAGATGAACTCGGATTATTCGTGTTTAGTTAAAAGAGAAGTTTCACTCGATTGTAAATTATTAACAATATCATACTCCACTTTTGGAAACGTACCAACAACACAGTAGGGGACTACTTTGGAAAATTCACTTATTAACCTTGCATATTCCTGAGAAACATAGACATTTTATCACTTCATTAGACAAAGGATCTGCATGTAGCCCTTCCAACTGAAGCCATGAAAGGGAAGAATCCTATTTTGCCTTCTGGAATATAATTGGCTTGCCAGACTAGAGGCAATTTATGATTGGTGAAGCAAATTATTTGAATAATTTCTTCAGTTATGGTAAAAAAATTGTTTTATTAAATTTACACATTTACAAAAGTTTCAGTGATATGCTGTAAAGATGTGTGGTATATTCTTTAATTATTATTTTTGGGTAGATTGTGGTATCTGGCAGATGGATTAATTTTTTGTATTATTTTGTAATTTTACTTTTGAATCAGTCATGATTATCTACTTTTTTTCATATTAGTCGAGAAAAAATTGGAGTGTACATATACCAGTCATATACGTGCTCTTAGTTTTGAAGATTCAGCCATGTGGAATTAGGATTAAATATGAATGTTGCACACACACACACACACACACACACACACACACACATATCATACCACACACACACACACATATCATACCACACACACACACACACACACACACACACACACACACATGACCCCAACAAAACACACACACAAGAGGAGAGAGAGAGGAGAGTTAAAGTATCACTTCATGTTCAGAAGCAATGTTGATGATATCAGCTGTTGCTATATATTAGCTTTTAGACTTGGGTAATTTTGTTTTTCAACAAGTTATGATTAAGAATACTATACTGTATTAGTTAAAGGCGAAAAATCCGGGTTCTGCTATACCATATATTAGGTCAAGCAGAGTACACCTGCAGATAAGTAGAGGAGGAAGTGGATAGGAAGCCTGACCCCCAGTGTGAGGAGAGGAGTCATGTGCCTCGTGAAGCGGTTGGTGTTAATGTCTGCTCAACCATCCTATGGGCCACAAGCCACTGCCCCTCCAGCCTTCCTGTAAAGCCATATGTGCTATATTGCAGACACTTAAGGGCTCTCACTAATGCAATTGTTAATATGACATTCTATAGACATCTAAGTCTGTGCTCGTTAGCTGTTTCATAGCCATTGCAAACTTCTTACATGGGGAATAAGCTTGATACTTTTATGAGAGATAGTTTTTGAAAATTTAAATGATTTCAATGTCTTTTGCTAAAGAAAGTGTAAATTAGGGTAGCTTCTAGAAGATATTTAAAGAATTTTTATGATATTAATTAATGGTTTTAGAAAGAAACCTAAAAATATCATGTTGAATTTTAGTGAGGGTTTGTTACTGTTGGTTGTGATGGGCGGCTCTATAAGACAGTGGCTCTGGACAAAGCTTCCCTGGACGAGATATTGTAGATGATACTAGGAAGGGTTTATTTTATCTGCACACGTTGTTATAAATTGTTATTTTTAATATATATAAAGTCTTGTGTGCCAAAACCATCAGAACCCCTATAATATTCCTACTAGATATTGATGTCCAAGGATGTTATGTCTGGACATGGCTGGCAACTCCTGTGGTACTAGAAAAGTTTAGATAATGGTGTTTTGTAACTGGGAATAAATTGTATTTTGGAAGGAGCGAAAAATTCATGGTAACAAGATGTTGTGGCGTTCTAGATTGGGTGCGTGTATTTTCAATTCCCATGGCCATCATACTACCCCACTCAGCACATTCAGTAGCAACATGGATGCCACATTCCATCCCATGTTTTCATCCTCACAATGGCAGTAACAAATAGCAGCATAGCCTTTCCTAGCCAGTTGACTGTGTCACTGTCAGTGCTGGCCCACATTCATCTCATTACCTCATTACAGTTACTGGTCAGGTCAGGTCAGCATCAGGTACAATTTTTCATTTCACCTTGAATCTCATGCCTTGGCATTTTTATCAGTAAATCAGCATGTTCAACAGTCATTGGTACAAGTGGGGCTGAGCCTCACTTGCTTTATCTCAGGCAACTAAGTTCGTACAATATTCATCCACAGGTATCATAATCACGCAGATATGTATTACAGGTTAATTCATGCCATGTACAATATTCATCTTCTCATATCATCATCATGCACTCAGTTATGTATTACAGGTTAATTCATCCCAAGTCATAAGCTCTTGAGTTATTTCTTGAGTTAAAGCAGGTTTACGTTCCCTATAGGACTTTTATCTTCCCACCTGTCATCAGATAGTGCCCTACAGCTCTTGCTGCAGACTGTTATAGTCCAGGAATGGTTTTGTAGGGTAGCAATAGAAGATGACAGGTGGATAGTGTGATAGGGGCATGTCACACTTGGGGTCGGCTTCCCTTACCTACAGCCGGGAGAGACAAGCGTAAAACCTCAGTGCTCACCTGGTCATCACCATAACACGCATATATGTATGTATGTATATATATATATATATATATATATATATATATATATATATATATATATATATATATATATATATATATATATATATATATATATATATATATATATATATATATATATATATATATATCAGTAATATGCATGCTTGAGTACACACACATGCATACACACATTTTTTTTATACTTTCAATCTTACCATATTTATCTTAAAATAATTTTTTTTATTATATTATTATTTTTTTTTTATGGTAAAATGGGCTAGGATGATGAATAGGGTCCTGGAGAGCATGATAGGTTAATAGTCATGTCCCCCGAGCTATGGTAAGTTCCATACAGGGCCCACGTGTGTTGGGAAGTCAGGGATACCACTTGTGACAGAAGAGAATTGTTTAGTTCTAGTTCTCTTTGTAGTGTATGATTAGATCTGAGTTTTCTGTTTAAACCTATTTTATGCAAGGTTTTATCTTATACTTGCTTGTTACACTAGTTTAGGAGAAATTTAATTTGTCTATTTAGATGGACCGACATACTGTATGTGACATTGTTTTACATTTAGGCAGGTACTTTTTGATGTCAGGTTACAGCATGAGAGATGTCAGTTTTTAAAGTGCCTGATTTTTACCATTGGTTTTATATTAGTTATGTAATGTTTAGTACTTCATTTGTTTTGGTAAATTAAATTTCAGATGAATTTAAGATATAGCATGGAATAGGCTCTCGCTTGTGCTCAAATTTTATATAAAAATTAGAGCCCCCAGAAATTCTGGCTTCTTTTATGCTGGTACCAATAGCGTATAGAATGGACGTTTTCATGCTTTGAAAACTGTTGATTAATAAAGAAAAAGAATTATGTTGCACAGCCAGACCCAAACCCTGTTGTACAGTCTTGTCCATGTGTTTACAGAAACTCTGTAATTTGGGAATTAGAGTAATTACTTAAGGAATGGTTGATGCTACAATTCAGAAAGATCCATTTGCAGATGAATTAATAGTAAAATTAAACAAAGATCAGTTGGCTCATTTGGCTAGCGATTTTAACCATTGGTGAGGTTAATTTAGAAATGTACGGGTTGTTGGAAGGAAGGATGTGAGGGAGATGTGTAAGGCCAGATGGTGAAGGTTGGACCGGCAGCTGAGATTGGCAGCATGCAGCCACAGACAAGTTCCTATTGTGGTCACTGTGGGATGGTTCTCACCGTCAAGTAAATACTCGGTATATTCTCAAGGACATTCTGGCAGCCAAGGCTCCTTTTCTCCAGCACTCACCTGATGGGCACTCTTCAGGGGATGTGTAATGTAATTTTAAAGTATTCTGCTACCTCAGACTCTTTCCTTACTGTTCTGGACTTACTTCACCAGTGCTATCTACAGGCATCAGACCTCACAGATTGTTCATTTATGTAAGTGCTGCAGCCTGCTTGGTTGTTGTAAATATAACAGAACAAAGGGTGTGTGCAGATGGTGTACTGCTGTGAGGTGTAGAGCAGGTGCCAGAGGCGTCAACTCAGGTGTAGGCATGGGACGTTTTTGAGAGAGCTTGGGTGTGTCAACGATAGTGTCTGTATGACCATCCCAATGTTGTCCTATTGACTCACCTGCCACAGTGCCATGCTGGTTCATTCCATTTTGTGGGTACCTACCCCAGTGGCCACACCATGTGAGTAGTCACAGCTGTGGCATGCCACATGGCAATGCTGCCCTCACCCTTAGCCCAGACCCCATAGCTTGCCTTTTAAGGCCCTTCAGCAACAGCAAGCACCATTTAAAAAGAAAAGGTGTGTGTGTGTGTGTGCGTGCGTGTGCATACGTGCGTGCGTGTGTGTGTACGTGCGTGCATGTGTGCATGTATATGTCTGTCTGCGTGTGCATAGCATCCAGTGCTAGTGATATGCTTAAAGTTTATTTCAGTGTTGAAAATAAGAGGTTACAGGCAAGCCAGACCAGACTCCCATTTTGCTCATATATTAGTTATATTAAAAAATTTTCCTCATTTAATGAAATCCTTTAACAACGATAGTGTATGCTAAGTGTTTTGCAAATTAGAAGCTGTATTTGTAGGTAGATATTTGTTATTATAAGGAACAACAAATACTAGTACAAGAAAATATTTATTGCATTTTAACTCTCAAATGAAGTTGTTTTATAGGGGGATTGTTAACAGAGTGCATATTTCTCATCTCTGTGCCAGAAGTTAGCTTATTCTACCACAACTTTGTGTTAACACCATATGTTTTTTATAATTTTATTTTTTTCATTATTTTTATCATCAATGTCATTCTCATCAGTGTCATCATCACCACTACTATTATTACTGTTTTATATACTTTATTATAATTTATTTATTTTTTGCCATTGAGAATCCCCATGCACAGTACAAAGTTCATAACTGTACAGTAACTAATTGGATGATACAGTAATTTGTCTGTAGCTGTTGATCTGCTTCCACACATTTGAAATGACTTTTAATACTTTTTCAATGCAGAATTAGCTGCTTTGTAGTGTACATTAAAGCATCAGAAGGATAACTCTTTCTGCAGCTAAGAAAAAAAGTTGGGTATATAGTAGAGACGTGTTAGTGTACCATGTGTATGTCCTCACCTTACAGATAATGGTGCTATTTTGCACAATGCCGTACTTATTGGTTGTCCAAGAACAACAAGCCTGCCTCCCATACCCTTGGCAGAGTGTAGATCAAGTGCCTACTTCTTGCTGCTTCCTACCTGCTGTTTGGTTGATATATCCAAGATTGCTCAAGCAGGGTACCTGTTTTCTTTGGTCTGCATAATGCGCCTGATAGGGAGCACTCACTGCTTTATTTTCCCACCTGTATCATTGGTTGCAGTCTTGGAAGTTTATTATTATTATTACAAGAATTAATTATGTATCCATGGCACATTTTCTGTTGAATTTGTATGGAAATCACGTTGGCAATCCAGATTAGCAATGGAGGCTTGGGTTTATTGTTAGCTAGCATAGTGTGAATGTAAATGAGGAATAGATACATTATGAGAGAAACTTTCTGATAGCAATACAGTTAGTTTTGAGATTACACTGCATTGCCGATGCTTAAGAAATTGTCTCAAAATATTGGCTCTTGCTCATAATTACTTTATGTGAAGTACCTGGTATAATTCATTGCTGATGAAGTAAATAAACTTGCTGCAAGATTATTATTCCTCCCCTTTATATAAATGTTGTCCACAGTAACCTCAGCACTTAAAGAGAGATACACGTGAGGAGGCATAAAGAATAAGAGGCCACGGCCGGATTTATGTGAAGTAATTGTTAAGAATACGTAATGATGCGCCAAATTCTCTTCCTAGAATTTATTCTGCAGTAGCCTTTGAACTTTAATAATATAGTTTTTCTGGCAATGTTTGCACTGGTGACGCTAGCAGTAAGCACCTGCCTCGCATATTTCACCCAGTGAAGTTTATGGTGGACTTCAGAGACTAAGTGAAGACTTTGTTATAGGTCACATATTACCTACCTCATTATTCAATAGTTTACATTTTTTGTAGTAAGTCTTTCCCCTCTGTAATTTGTTAAGTTTTTGATATTTTGAAACCAGTGCTCCATCAACACCAGATAATCACCTAAACTCAACATCTTATCTTTCATATGATAATTGATAAAAGGCACAGCATATTTAAAGTAGAACAAATTCATTTCTCATGATTTATTTAAATATTTTCTCTAGAAATTTCCTAACCAGGATTAGATTTTCAGTGTGGTGAAAGATATGGTGGTCAAGTATCTGCAATGAGTGCTGCTTTAGTGTCTTAAATAGCGTTACTTGAATTGTGGATGCTCTACATATAAAAACAGGTTCCATTTCTTTGTTATAACTCAAAGGTTGAAACACTCATAAAAAGTCTCAAGGCATAATCATATTTACTGGAAGAGCTGTACAGTAGTGTACTTGTAATGTAGACTGACGAGTGTTGCTGACATTTGAGTGGTAACTAAGAATGTGGAGTAGTAACTTTCATTGGGTGGGTCTGGTCTGCATCTGACCTTGACCAAATTGATATGGGTCAAAGCATATTGAAAACATTAGATAAGCCTGTATAATTACATTTACAACCCTGACTTTGGCAGATGAGCCTAGAGTTTGATTATATGAAAAGAGAGCTAGCCACATGATCCCAGGAACTGTAGGTGCTGATGCTGCTATAGGGCTGGGCTGCGGTGACTTGGGGTTCGCTGCCAGGGATGTGATCCACCTTGGTCTCCAGTGTACAAACGTTGTCCATAGTTAGCCAAGAGACTGCAGGCACAGATCTAACCATGCAGTGAAGAAGTTTCCTTTATATGTTAAAATTTCTGTATTGACATTTGTATAAATTTAATCCTAAAGTAAACCATTTTCTTAGTATGGAAATACAGTACATTGTATGTTTGTCCTGTTTCATGCTTAGTTTCTTGGCCAGACTATTGCACATTTCCTGGGTAGTTATGTCCAGTGGACTCTCGAGATCTGTACAGACTTGTACAAGCATTCTTCTTACTCCCTTAATCTTATCTATAATGCAAGTATTTTAGAACGTGTTCAGCATATTATTGTGGAAATAAATTAGTATTTGCTATTACATAGACCTATTTTTTACCTGATGTTTAATTGTTATTTTATGTTACATTAGATAGAGCAAAAAAATTCATTCTGTTTAGTAATTTTAACTAAAAGACACTGTTTGGAAGCTGAGGAGTTACAGATGTATGCTACTTTTATTTTTCCACAAAACTATTTTATATAGAAAATGGAATGGTTATAGTATGTAAATGGTGAATATACAAGTGAGAATTCACATTTACCTTGTTCCTTGTGCTGAAAATATTTAGATATTGGTAGACACTGTAGGTGAGATCCAGTTCCAGTATATATTTTTATTCCAAATAGCACATGCTCTCTTGACAAATTTGTATTGTAATAATCATGCTTGAACTTATATTTGTGAATGATGGTTAACTGGAATTGTATTTAATGATGTGTGTGAAAATGTTTACTCTTGTTAAATGGAAAATTAAAAAAAAAAAAAAAACAATGAGTTACTCGAGAAAGTAATGGCATGTTTTAATGAAAAATTCTGAAATACAGCATAAAGATCACAATGGATTGATCGTATTAGATTTTTATGTAGTGCTCAAGAAAAATTTCATGTAGTGAATTAATATTAAGTGTTGGTATAAGAGGCTTAACTTCAGTATTTGTGTGTTTTATGCCACATTTTCATATACCGTAACATATAGTTTTACTTAGAAATAGTTAGCTCCAATAGAGGATTTCAGTATCAACCATTTTAGGGTAATGTCATCTGTCAGGTGGCTACCATTACTGTGCATACTTGGATTGGTTCATCATTCCTTACTCAGCAAGACAGCTTAGGCCTTGTCTCATGGTCACCCTTCCCTCCTCTTTATACTGTACCCATCAGCTTCAAAAAAGGAAGATGAGATGCAAAGGCTGCACTTTAGAGGCAGGAGATGTAATAGAACTTGTGCCCATCTAGTCAACACAACCTTTCAACAATTACAAGCTTCCATCTTGTTGATTTCCAGGACCAAGCTGCCTTTTGCATTTACAGATATTCCCCAGCTAAGTAGTATAGAACAGACAACATTCCTCTCTCCACTATCTTCCTTAGTGTGTCTTTCCCCCCGACTATTATGACACTTTTAGGAAGGTTTTCTTTATTTGAAGTAAGAACTATGTTTTATCTTCATTTGGGGTTTCTTAACATGCTTTGTAACCTGGTTGTGGATATTACTTGGGTCATGTCATACTATGTCTCATATTCTCATATATTTAGACAGATGTTTCTGTCATACAGGACTTTCATTTCTTGTAGGTCCTATTAGTGTGGGTGTTAGATCTCCTGGGCCTGTTTTGAAGGTTATTCTTTGTACGTATGGTTTTCTTATCATTGAGAAGCTACACAGGATTTTAGCATTGAGCCTTTCTGTTCATTCCTTTGGAGGATGGACTAGAGATGTACTTCCTCGCATTTTCAATGCTTCCATTTCTTAGTTTTGCCCATTTTGTTTAGATATTTCTCTAGGGTCTAGAAGTATTCTTTTAGAGTGCTTGGTAGTTTGGCCACTTTTCAGATACATAAGCAATGCATGTTATCACCAATACCTGGCATATCATCCTTTTCAGTAATACAGTAATATTTATTTGTTTAGAATTTGACAAATAAAAATTTTGGAGCACTTATCCAAACTCACAAACACTTAACATTGTACAGTACTCGTATGGTGGACAGCAATAGTGAATCCTCAGAATATTACAATTATATTTAAACAAAAGAATAACTATTTAGCAGCCTGATATGTTATTATCAACACTGCATATACTTAAGGTACAGTACACACATAAATATATTGTATGTACAGTACATTTTTGTTTATACTGTAATACAGTACATATCATTTATCTGAAGAGACAGAATTTTCTTAGTATACAAAGCCAAATTTACATGAACAATTGAAAACTACAGTATATAAGCACCTTGGTATAAACCTGGCTCTTAAATCTGGAAACCCTTTGCATTTCAACAAAATATGGTATCCATCCCCCAGTGTTTGTTCATCACAGTATACAGTATAGTATCTGAGGCTCCTCTTAGCATTTAAATATCTTGCAACTTTAACAGGTTATCTGTGATTCACAGTGTACAATTTGCAACAGTGCTAGGCATAGTCCAGCTGATAGTTTTCACCAAATAGTTGGGGTATGCACAGTTTTGAGGGCCACCTGGCTTCAGGCTTGACTATAACATTGGATTTCAGGATTAATCCCTGTTTTTGGACCAGTCAGTTTCATGTCATAAATGCTGCACATTTATCTACTTGCAAGCCTTTTCCTGCTATATAATAGTCGCTTAAATCAAAAAGTTCACACACTTCATTGCTGTCATTCAATTACAGTACTGCTTTAGCATATGTAGTATGTTTTGCTTTGGTGTTCCTATTGACAATGTAATTACAGTACTGTAGTTTACACTTTGACATTGGTTGTGATGGAGGGGCTTGCCTTATTAAGGAAATTATTTGAAAATTTTTGTTGTATTCTGGACTCTCAGAGGTGCAACTACCTACCTTTTCACTTTTCCATAAGCATTTTCTTACAAACTGCTTATTAAACAATAAAAAGCAGCAGATTTATTATTACATATGAATATAGCTACTAGCATGTATTAATCTATTAAAATTACCAATAGTCATTTAAGGATGCATTTTCACAGATTTTGTATCCATTGTTGTTTGCAACATTTACATGTGTCCATATCCACTGCAAAAACCTCATGAAACTTTCTTCCAGTGTATGTAAGTTTATCATATATTTTAAAACTCATCTGTATCTGTATCACCTCGCTTCCTTGAGAACTTCCTTGTAGGGGCGGCCACATGAAGGAAACATCCAGGCTCCTCAATCTAAAGACGTCTTACTCACCTGCTGTGTTCTCTTTCACATCCTCATGCTGCATTTCACGTATGTACCCCCTTACATAAAGCTGGTTTTCTTTCCACTAAAACCACCTCTTATTATTTCTTATGCAGTCTGTAATTCTGACATAACCTCGAGACATGTATTGTTGCCAACACTATAAGTCTATAACCCCATAGTCTATATCTATGGTTTTCAACTACCTGTATTGCACATCTCTAGTACACTTCACCAATCTAATACCGTTTTTTACTGCTCTATTCTATGTCCCTATTTCAATCCTGTAGTTGAGAGTTGGAATGGTTATTGCTTCTCTACATGCATGTTAAAACTTTTTCCTCTGTCACATTGATCCATAAAGCTTCCTCCTTTGTATTACTGTCTCCTTTTCTCCCTTCAACATTATTGTACTGATCTCAAGTGCTGTACTTTATTTCTCTAGAACCTCCAATACTGTACATAAACACCCACTCTTAGTCTTGTAGTTCATCTATCTTTTTCTTTTTTCACTGCAAGTACTGAATCTTCTATTACACAATGTATAGAACTCATTTACCACTTTCTGCATCTTTTTCACCCTGTTCGTAGTACAGAAACAACTGCAAAAGGACAGGTGAGCAATAACCATATCTTGCAATTCAACTTAAACATCACTTATCTGTCACCATCTCATTCTTTCATGTTTCATACATAGCCAGGGTTCTTTATTAAAATGCCACCAGTTTTCTTTATGTTATTAAATACAGCACACTAACTTAGCAATCTGAGGTATGTGAAGCCAAGAATGGTAAAGAAGTTGAATATCTGGGTTAGATAAAACAATCATTCATATACTGTACAATGATATTAATGTTTTATAATCATGTTGTACAGTACAGTATTTAAAAGGGGGACAATTCTATACCGTCTTGTCCTAATACAAGTAGAAAATCTTTTTCCAAACTTTCAATCTCTCATTCACCATTATGTATGCTTTATTATTGTTGTAAAATCATGATATTGTATCAAATAACTTTCTTCATACAATGTACATTTTTAGGACTTCCCATGATGCATACCAGACCACTTTGGCTTATGTCTTATCTAGATCAATGAATGATATATACTGTATATATATATATTTTTTTTTTCTAAATACTTTTGTGACATTGCCTTCTATAGGGTGGCTCATGTATTGCAGTCACCAAGCCTATATTGGATTCTATTTACCTGGCATTGGCAGGGGCAGATCAAGGGGGGTCCAAACCACCCCCCCCCCCCTTTTCATCAGAAAATTCCAATACCTTTTCTTTAATGCAGTATTGTACTCAGGTGTTTTTGTATAGTAAAAAGCAATTACTATTGACCTCAGAATATCTATCAAACTGCACATGACTTTAAAATTGCCTGAAAATGTCCGTGATATTGGCCAGATTTAAAAACAAAATTCTGAGGGGGTCTTCCAGTGCCCCTCCCCCCAGCTGGGTGGGCTTGCTTTGCTCATCATGTTCCCCCACCCACAAATTCTTGGACCTCCCACCCTTTTGATATTCCTGAATCCTCCCCAGACTGGTGGCTCAACAACAAACCCAATTATTAGGTACATCTAACTTGGCGATTAATTAATTTCTCCTCATGCTCCTTGTAAAAAATTAGAAGCCACTGAAAGCAAGTTATCATAAGTTCTTGTGGTCACTAGGATATAGGTAGCTCACCATTTAATGGTATACAAGTCCCTAATCATTCAATGATAAGGCTCTGCCATATTGGAATTTCAGGCATGGCTGAATCCCCATTCATTTTACTAACACTTCTCATTGTGTATAGATGCATTCCATCAGTTGCCTAATATTTTTGGTAGTCAATGTCTCAGTCCCATTATTTATAACCTTAAAAAATATAATGGATGAGCAATTTCATATAAACAATAAGTCTGTGGATCAAAACCCCAGGCACCAAGCCCCTGACTTTTGTTGACTAGGATTTAAAAATTATGTTGGACTTCATCTTTATGATGGGGCTTCCATTGGACAACCCCTTGATAATAAGGTACCCTAAAGAGGGATGGAAAGGGCTAGTGATTTTAGCTGATGAGCATGAACACACCACGTCATTCATTTGTTAGTTGTTATCAGCTATAATAGGCTGAGCTCTTATACATTGTAGATGCACAGCTCCTACTGTGACCTGCCAGATGCCTAAGTCTTGTCCTGTGATGTTAATGCATTTACAGGTATACAGTACTGTATACTGTACTGCTGCCTCTTAGTCCTAGACATTCTGTAGGTTATATTGCATTTCAAATACCACGTTTAATGACCCTTGTCAGTGTATAGCCAGCAAGTTAGTGACGGGGCTAACATCACTCTCCGCAAAAGTTATTTCTTTCCCAGTGAATAGATAAACTCCTCTTCTACTATGTAATTGTATATTAAACGATGTCTGGCCCAAGGCTTTGAAGAGGATATTTCAGATCCCTAGAGTGAGTTGTTTTGGCACATAATTCCAGGATCCACATCTACAATGGGCATCCTCCCTCATTGGTTATCATATCTGGATGTAATATGCTCTTTTTATGTTCAGTGTTGAACTTAGGGAGAATTTAAGTCAGACACTTGGAAATAGTCATTCATTAGGAGCAATGAAGTAATTTCCATAGAAATATGTCTTAATTCCCAGAGGTCTGGTCTATTCCTTCAAACCATAATACGTAGTGTAATTTCCAGTGGCGTGTCGTGAGAAAATGCTAGGGTAAGCAAATGACGCTTTCTTACTTGTAAAGTCACGAGATCTTAAAGAATTCTTTAGATCACAGACTGTATGTGATCTACTAAAGAATTCTTTTAGATCTCGTGACTTTACAAGTACGAAAGCGTCATTTGCTTACCCTAGCATTTTCTCACGACACGCCACTGGTAATTTCCCACTAAGGCTTGCTCAAATGTCTATTACCCAGGCAGATGATCTTTCATACAGAATTTATCTTTTCTCAGTTTTTGCAATACACACTCCTGGTACAGTACAGTACTGTATACAGTATATATTGTTGCGTGTACAGTAGTACTCTATAAAATTTTAAAAATTAGTGATCAAGTCTTTCTGCGTGCAATGTATTTTTGCCAATTCTGTACATATTTTTTTTTGTCATGTAAATTTCAAAGTTGCACCCAGGTTACTCTTTACATAAATACAGTAATTACAGTATTATGTAATACGGGGTACAATGTTTTCAAATTTTCTATAAACAAAAACTCGATGTGATAAAGTGAATTAATACGATTCATACCCAACATAGTACTTAAATTTATTAAATACTGTACTGTACAAGTAGTTTTGTTTCTGAACCAGATGAAAAGTTGAAATTTGTTGGCCAGTGAAATTATTGAATTTGATCACAGAATAAATTGAAGGATTTGTCAGATAAAGGATTGTTGGTCTGGGTACATCCAGGTTAGGGAAGGAGGATCATGCTATTAAATGTCATGAGGATAGTTTTCAGATGTGGAACATGCACTAAGAGCTGGTCTAAAGCCTTAAATCGGGATTAAGCCGGTTTCTCTGAAGGGTTGACTTTCTTTAGCTAGTATAATTTTTTCAAAGTTTTATATGTTCCTTGGTTACGAAGTATTTTAACTCCGCTTAGAGTGCTTCATTTCAGGTGATTATTGTTTCAGATATTCACACCGAGGGCTTCTCCACATTATGATTTTTTTTTAAAAACCTGTTCCTTGGGATATGTCGATGCTCTTTCAAGGAAGGACGAAGGTATAGTACTGCATTTACAGTACAGTATGTATCCCATATTGTCAGTGCTTGATACAAGATTGTTCACAGTTGGGGTTAATACCATTCCATGATATGGAACGAGTGTTTCAACTCAGCAGCACACATTGCAACTTGTGCAAAATATAATTACTGTACTTTAGTCTCTTTCCTTGGGGTCCTGGGGTTCTTTGAGGTGTCATGCATCGGTGTACCTCGTCTCCATTTTTACCTCCTCCTCCTTTCCTTGATAAGTTTGTCAAGATACAGTACTTGCCATCTGTTTTCTTCTTAGTTTGTATGATATTTTTAAAGTTCTGGCAATAGTTTGAGAGTGGCTCTTTCTCTTCCACCAGTACAGTATTGTGTGCATGTGGGGAGTTGGAGTCGTCCACAGATATTCAGTAGAAATGTCTCTTCTCTCTTCCTCCGTCTTTGACGAATAGAATTGGGAAATTCATGGAAATTTCACATGAAATGAATTGAAGAATGTTGTTCAGAGATCAGGGTCTAGTTCACTTTGGTCTAGGCTCTTAAATAAAATACCTGCTGTTCATTGGAAAAGATGAAATCTTAAAGATGAGTTTTGGCTATTTAAGGATTGTAAGACACATACTTGCATGTTTCGCACACATTTTTTTTCATTTTGTAGTTTTTCCTTTTGGTCCTTAGTTGGATCAGCAAGTCTTTATGAAACGTTTGAGATTCATCTTAAAGTGCTCTTCAGGAGTGTAACACTTTCAGAATGTGATGTTTTAGTCATTCATGCTCTTTCTCATGTGGGGGTTCTTGTGAATGGGGAGATGTACAGGCAATTTCTCATTCTTAGACTGGAATCATTTGAGAACCTATTTATCAATGTTAGCATAAAATAACACAATTAAAAAATCTTAAAACATACAGTACATAATTATGTTATTACAAAAATAGAGATATGTAAACAGATGAATACAGATAAAAAAGTTTACTATTTGTTCTGCTGTTGTGGGGTGTTTTAAGTGAATGTGTGGGAGCTAGACTACTAGAAGTAGGATGGAGGGGCAGACTGTCTCTAATGGTGATAGTCTTCTATTATGACACAGACAACCGAGAGCCCCATTGAGGTGTGGGTAGCATGAGGAGGTCTACCAGGGCACACAACACTTTAAGCATGGTAAAATTGATGCACAATTAAAAAAAAATAGTCTGTTCTCACATGAGACATGTTACAGTTGTGGAAGCAGACTCAATAAGCATGAAGCAATTGGCAGTGGTGGTTCCTTGGGATGCTTATTAAAGATGATTTGTTCATAGGGATAGATGCGTCATGTTTGAGATAGGGTTTCCGTATTCAGTTGAGATCTTGTACCTGGGGCTTTCTTCTGTGAGGAGAAGTTAACATTTCACTTTTATATTTGATGTTAGAAATGGTTTCTATGAAAATAATTTCCTATATACAGTACAGTATATTCTAATTAGAAAAAATAAGTCACAGAGCTTCATACTCTTAGGTGAAGATATAATTTTCCATCCTTGAGCCTTTATAGTGTAATGACAAGCCTTAATGCATTTAATTTTCTTAGTTAGTCATGGGAATAACTCATTTTGGGAGGAATACGGTTATCAATTAAATCTGACCAGTTACAAAAAAAAAATATTGATCTTGACTTTAAGACTAAAAGTAGCTCCCAACAAGTACACTCTCACCAAAAACTTCTTGAATGCTATAAGCTCTATGCAATCTAAAAAAAATTAATGAAGAATCTGAAACCACTACGATATGACAAGCCCTGCTTATTATCATATCCATCGTGCCCAGGTGTTTGAGAAGTTTTTGTTGAGTGTACCTATTACTCATAATTACCATAATAACCTGACTTGCACAGCTAGGCTGTATAGATGGTGTGTTACTTGTGGATAGGGTGTTGCTCGTTCAATGCTTTTTCTATGAGGCATGTCATTGTTATCAATCCCCTATCAAGATACCTATACATCTAATGAGACATTTACAGGTGCATAGCCCTGCTGACAGACTGTATAATTAATATCCTTATAGTTATAAAAGTCACCTAGCAGTAGGCACCAAGGCATAAATGGAGGATTGAACCTGAGCAGATGGCAGTAAAGTCATAAAGTAAATGAAGGATTGATCCTAAAGTTGCACTTCATGACAAAAGGTGGCTTGGGCACATTCCCTCCTTCCTTTGGATAGTGATGCTTGCCTTCAATTACAGGTGCTCCTCTACTTAAGAATATTTAACTTACAAACTTTCAGAGGTACAAACATCATCACTGAGGGGGGGTTACCTGCCAGAACAGGTGTTTAATGTGGATGAGACTGGATTATTTTGAAGAAAATTCCAGATAGAACAAACATTACCTAAGAGGAGAAGAGTGAGCCAGGTTTTAAGGCTGTATTAAAGGGTATAGCTGTACTAAATATCCATAATCTTTTAATTTTTTACAATATGTTTGGTATCTACAAGAGTAAAGTTGGACTTAAAACAAGCCTCAGGAATGTATCTCATTCATAAGTAGAGGAGCACCTGATGGCAGGTCTCTGGTAATTCCAGTATGTTGGAGCCTGACAATTGAATGGTGAAGCTGTGTATACATGTGCATCACGATTATCCTTCAACCTGTTTTTAATGGAAGCCATTGCTTATAGTTTTCCTATTTAATGATGACAGATTAGGTGTGCCACCACCAATGTCAGGAACCCTGGGTCCAACATGAAGGGTAAAGGCATGCATGGCATGAGCCACCTAGCTGTGGGCTCTATCATAAAATGGGGTTTTAGGGTAAATTATTCATTTTTACTAATGTACCTCCACCAGAAAAAAAATTGTATACCTTTACACAATCCATTCAAGTACATTTGTAAAACCTTGCTCCCCATCTATTCTATGGTGTTAAGTGTATTTCCCGTTCTCAAATATTACTCTTCCATAAACTTTCTCTTGTATGTTTAAAAAGATTGAATCCTTTATAGCTCATCCACATCACCTAAACTCTTACAAGAATATTATTTTTGTCTTTGTTCAGTCACCAGTTTCCAAAGAGTACAGTACACACTTTTTTGCATGTAGTTTATGACTACCTTTTAGCACTGGGACCCTTCCATTTTTAATCACATTATTACAGTACAGTACCTCCTGACAATATTTCCAGAAGAGGGATATTTCATTCTTGATGTTGAAAACCATTTGATTGACTTCCTATCTTCTGATACCATTAGGTCTTAAAATACTCCTTCTGTTGCCCCAGTACCTCATATTTTTTGAACAGAAAACTCTTTAACATCATGTAAATTTTTTATACTGTAAATTGTTCATAGCAGTGAACAGTAACCATTACATGCATTAGCATTGCACTTCACCTGAAAAGATTGTACAGTATGCCTTAGTTGCATGCATTCTTATCTTCCTGAATCATTTTGTATATGTAAGGAAAACATTGGATTATTCCAAGTTTAGACACCATTAATAATTAATTAAACAAGACTAACACTATGTCATTTGAAGTCTGTGAGAAGCGTTACTACTGTACTATAAAACTATACAGTAAAAGGCTTACATTAATATATACAGTATATTTTTTTTACAGATTTACCGTGCATAAATTTTTCTTCACTTGATTAACTTTTCCTTTTTTTGTTGTTTACTCTACTCTCCTTTAACAAACACTGAGAGAGTGAACTAGTGTGATTTGTGGTACAGTTGTGTAAAACCATGAATTGAAATTTTCTGTAAGTGTTGTCCTTTTCCATCAGATAAACTTGTGGTCATATTTTATGTTATGCAGTTTCAGAATCCATGTTGCAGGCACAGTACAACAATATTATATAACAGGTTGGATTCTGATTACTTTAAAATGACACCCAAGGTAGGGGATTCTCACCTTAATTTTCACTTCCAACAGCATAGGTTTGTGTGGCATAATTTCAGAAAAACCTGCTGGTAAGAAGATAATACAGTGTACAGGTAAACCCTGATTTACGAGGATTTCATTTACAAAAATTTGCAGTCATGAAATGTTTTTCCCCATGCTTTTATTTACTAGCAAAACCCCCAAATTTGCAAAGAAAAAATCAATACCTGGTGTACTGTAATTATGAAAATACAGTACAGTAATATATGCCAAAATAATGCATAATTTACTCCCAGTAAACATATTTCTCTATTATCTAACAATTACAATTGTATTAATCTATAAATAAGCTTTCAATGTGTCATCATTCTCATACATTCACTAAATAACTCTGATACTCTTCACTCACATGAAGACAAGTAGATTCGTCACTCGCACCACCACACAGTCACTGAACCAATTGCTTGATTGTTCAGTTTCTCCTCATTTACCATACTGTACTCTCATATTATATGTAGAAAATTAAATAAATGAAAATTAATCTGTTTCTTAAATTTCATATGCTAATTATATACAGTACAGTACAGTGAACCCTCACTTTACGCGGTCAATTGAACCCACGGCGGCCCGTGTAAAGTGAACAACATAACATATGGGATTAATTGAAATAGAGACCGGGCCTACCCCCAAACTCCACTTTTTCAGACACAATACCTATGTTGTAGTAAAAATAACTTCTTAATTTTATGATGGTATGCACACAATTAATAATTAAGAGAAATATCAATAATATTAGGTTTTTTAACACTTACATTAGTAGAAAAGATGGCTGGGCACACGGGGATGGGGGGTTGGTTCCGAGGCAGAGGGCAGATTATTGGCCCTCACCTGTATCACTTGTATCACTATCCACTACAGAGGCTTGCAGGGCCTCTTTGTCAAACCCCTCAAAGTCCATATCCTCACTATCATTATCACTATCACTGACTTGGGCCGGCTGTGGTGGGTGGCGGGTGAAGAACTCGGTAATGTTTTGATGACTGGGCGACCTTGTGCGCACCCTGCTCGCGCCGCTCTCCGCGTAAAAGGGTACACACACTGCGGAAAGTGAGCATTCCGTGTTCGGCAGGGTACCGCGTAAACGTGGAAACGCGTAAAGTGGGACCGTGTAAAGCGAGGGTTGACTGTACTACAATTAAAAGTGTAAAGCTGTAAGAGAAAGTGTGAAATTTGGTGATAAAGAAATGTTTGGAGGTATGGATTTTGCCTGCAATGCACGAGTGAGGGTGAGAGGAGTGTCAGCTAGCTGATGGCTTTGTCTCTCTTTATGTTCTGATATATTTACTCCAAAGACTTTAAAGGCACCATTTTTTAAATGTTTAAAGCAGCCCATGGTGAAATTACAATGCCGTGGAAGTTTAGGTTTTTTATACATTGTTATTGGTCCAGTTTTCACATATTTTTTTTTTATAATAGCACTTCACATTACCTTTTATACACTTAGCATTTTGTTTCCTTTTAGGACTGTTAAATTGAGTTCCAGAGTACTCCCAGTCTGATACTTGAATCGGTCATCATAGCTCAAGGCATACATGACCTCAGTGTTCTCGCCATGTAAACAAAGCAGGAGTTAGGGTTACACAATAAAGGCGTTTCAGATGCACGGAATAGCAAACAAGTTAGCTATTCTGTCTGCGCAGACACTGTTGCTGACTTCTGCACATGACACTTTCAAAGGGAAAAGCAAACACCTCGATCAGGCGTTAGCGTTTGCAGTGGGCAGAGGCGCCCGAATGGCTAGCAACCAATCAGCGAGTTTCTCTCACTGAAACACTGTGTAAATACTGTATATCGGTTATGGCCACTTATGGAGAATATTTTGATTAATATTGAAGAGTTGGGGGCATGTAAGGCAATAAAAAAATGTGATATAATAATAAAAATAATTCTATACAATATATGGTAGTATATTGAATAGAACCTAAAATAAAGCATATGGAGTGAAAGAATTGAATAGGATTGAGCCTAGTTGAAACTTGTTTTGGCACATCCCTTTTTTAATGGGCGCTGTCCGATTTCATTAGTCACTTGTGAATATGGTGTAATATGTTGTTAATTACTCAAATATGATTTAAACTTTAATATCATTACTCATAAGATACTTTAAATAAGAGTGAACAAGTTAATTACAGTTTTGTAATTGCAAAAATTCAGATTTAACGAACCTGACATTTATCGTATTTCGTGTTTATACATGCGAACACCTGTAAACAACACAATGTAACCACGAGACGAGAGAGTATACATAGTGGAGGCTGTGGAGCACCTTTCCTAGAGAGAAAATGGATTAAGCCTTGTAAGTAATACGTAGAGGAAAGATATTACACCAATACTGTACCTCACAAATCCTTGATTCTTACAGTATAATCTGTTACTGAAGTATAAGGCTATCACGGTGTCCTTTACGTAGAGTTCTCCTAATTTTATTGTTTTCTGAAGACTGTGTTGTACAACAGTTATTCCCAAGACGCAGTACGGTCGTATTTTTTATTGACAGTCCAGGAAAGCTAACGTTTTAGCTATTCCGTGCATCTTAAAACACCTTAACTAATCGGGTCAAGAGTGGAATTTGTTTTCCAGAGAATGCATCTTCAATTACTGTATATAATGGGAGTCAGTTATTACTATGCTAGTATAGTTATTATAGATGTTAGCCGTGTGTTTCATATTCACTTTCAAATCTCGTCCAATTTTCTTTTAAGTACAGGTAGAAAATTATTACTGTACCGTATGTATTTCACTTAGTACTGTATGTTTATTATTGTATAAACCAATTTTTTGGTGGCATTTTAAGACATTTTGTTTTATTTTATTCTTAGGAATATATCTCAGGCTTTATACAGTTAATGGGAGTCTAGGATGTGTGCATCATTTTATGAAAATTTGACGCAAGATACTTTTCAGGAATGTAACTATCTCGTACATTGGGGCCTGCCCGTACAGTACTTAGATAGTCCCTGAACACTACTGTATGCAAAAATATTTCAGTGTGATTTCATTTAATTCTCTTACGGCTTGCAACAAATATTTTTGGTTTGCCTAATTAAAACACTATTGACTGTCAGATAATTACTATAAGTGTAAGAGATGGACGGATCTTCATACTGTGTCACACCCAAATTAGTGACTCATGATTTTGTGTGACATTCATGTAAACTGTAGCTGGAAGAATTAATACTGAGGAGGTGGATGGTCCTTTTCAAATGCTGCAGAGTAACATTTAGTAGACCAATGTGAATTTATGTTGCAGGATTTAACCTACAGCAAAGGCTAAAAAATCCATATCGCTCAAAAATTAGTAATGTTGATTTAAAATGTGCACCATCCATAATGAGAGGGAACACTAAAAATAAGATTTGAAAAATAACAGGAGGGAAGTTTTTAGGATTGCAAAACAAATTAATTTTTTCCAAGTCACTAGGTCAAGAAATTTTCAAGATTAAAACTTTCTGACCTTGGATCCTCTGTCAGGCATGTTTAAGAGGACCCTTACAATCAAAGTAAAAAAAAAAAAAAGAAGAATTAGCACTGCTCTTTATTTAAATTATGTATAAGATTCAAAGATGATTTAGAGAGTTTAGTTGCTCTAAACTGTGTGCTCCCACCACCCACTCAGTTATTGTATCATACTGATTGCTGTGAGAGAAAATTCAAAGTTATTTATATTTGAGAAGTTCTACCATGACAATGGTGTCAAACCTAAGACCAAGCTATAGAGATGCTTGCACTAGTCCAAAAAAGAAGCATATTACTTATGCAAAAAAACAGAAATATTGTAAAAGTATTACAAAAACTAGACAATGATGTTTCAGCACACTAACTTGCTGAACATGTTGTTGCAAATAACTACAGTACTTATGATAATTGGTAGTATGACAAAATTTAGAAATTCTGTGTTGAGTGAAATAAGTGTATGGGCAATCAAATCATTGCACTGAAGTAGATCGGCAAAGCTTGGCGCAGTGGTGTATGAGTGGTTTAACCAATGGAGAAGACAAGTGCTTATTTCTGGCTCCTCTTTGTGGAAAAAAGCCAGGCTGCATCACCAGAATTAGAAAATTCCTCTTAATAAAATACGTACATTAAAAATAAAATATTTATGTATCCTTGCTTTTTTGTGTATTTTTATATTACATACAAATAACATTTAAAATCCATTTTTATGCAAAACCACAATCTCACCTACACTGCTGAAAGGTACAGTACTGTACTGTACATAACTTTCAGAAATCTGCACACTACTGTACATAACTTTCAGAAATCTGCACACCACTTGGTCCTAAGTTGTTCAGATTTTTGAACCATGACCATACATGTGCTCAGTGTCTGTGAGACACTATTACCACACCTGTGCAATAATGCTTTTCAGGTATATGTAGATGATTACTACGTGTTAACATTAAATATAAGTCACTGACCCATTTGTGCTATAGGATGAAAATTACACTTAGCTCCATTACAAACATCATTGCCTGTAGGATTATACAATTGTATATAATAGGTGGCTATAATTCAATTAACACAGGGTCCCAGCCGCGCACCGTGCCAACCCAAAGGGAAATTCTCTCACTGCCTGGAGTAGCAGTGTGTGCTAGGCATGCTCTGGAGTACCTACACAGGAAGTCCCCCAAGTTCGCAGATTTTTATTTTGCGGTCCTCTTATTATTCGCGGATGACACCCTGGATGTACCCAAGAATGTCTGTGGGTCTCTTGCCGGCATTTTTGCGGCTTGGACAGGGAGCCATTCGTTCTAGAGACAGTAATTTCCTTTACCTGCATTGTAAATATGTGTGTGTGTGTGTAGACACAAACACACAAAACACATAAATAAATAATAATTGGAAAATCCTCTCAAATAATCAGAAATAAATTTATTAAAAATGTGACAGTCTACCCTCAAGTCCTGTGTACCGCCGGCAAGGCTGTGGGCTCGTAACACTTCTTGCCCGCGGTGCCCACCGTTTCTCTGTGGCTGTTGGTCACACTAGAATAACCCGTTATAGTGCATCCTTCTTTCCTCACACAGCCAAACTGCGGAATGCTCTGTCTCCTCCTGTGTTTCCATACTCCTACAATCTGTCTCGCTTTAAAAAGCTGGTTTCCGGCATCTTCGTGGTGTAGATTAATATAACCTTTCACTTTTCTATTTTTAATTTCTTTCTATTCTTATTTTTTCGCCCCTAGGCCCCGTTATATATATATATATATATATATATATATATATATATATATATATATATATATATATATATATATATATATATATATATATATATATATATAAATATATTCTTTTAGTTTAATTCCCTAAATGTCGCGAGGGGGGGGACCACTAGGGATGGAGGTGAGAAGGGAAACGCCAATAGCGTTTTACTACATGCTCTCCCCTACAATATCTTCTGGAAACAAAAGGCCTGTTTGAAAGAAAGCACATTTTGTCCAAAGTGGCCATTTTATTACAACACAATGATTATGACATATTGTACCAGATGTTATTCATTCGTTCATACCTTATTTTTATTTTACTTTATCCTCTTTCCACTTGAACGGTCGGTCACGTCTCCGTTACACAAGACTTCGACTGGGCAAATACTGGCCAAGTCTCATCTTAAAAGCTGGCCAATTACGCATTGTCCTGACGTGTGGTAAGTCAGTTACAGTTAGTCAGTCAAAGATTTTCAGATATGACTTTCGGCTAAAAAATCTATGGAGCGGTTGAGATTTTCAAGACTATGTTGACTTAAGTGTGTGTGTGTTCCAGTTGCTCGTGAGTATGCTTGCTACACCTCCCATGTGTATTCGTTTAATTCCTTCATTTACATAAATAGTTTTTACCAGCAGTACAACAAATACACCCACAATATCATCTCATTTACACCAATACATTAGTTTTCGCCGTCAACACAAACATTAATATCAAAGTCATCACCAACTGCACCGTGAGCGGACTGAGTATTGAGTACGTCCTGAACAGTGAATTCTGACCCACGTTTTCTTCCCACATCAGTGAGTGTACCTGTCACGTCATAGATTTCCTCCTCCCTCTGGATAAGGAAACGCACTTTCTTGTTGTCTCTTAAGATCCTGGTGCAATATTATACTCGAGCAAGAAATTATTTTTTTTACGGTGTTTTGTATAATATTCCTTAGCGCGCTTAAACAGTAACCGTTTTTGGTTTATCAACAGTACTAAGACTACCTGTTGCGTTAAATCGTTTTGACCTGTCTTACGAACCGTAGCTGTATACCAACTAATACAGGATTAATTTCTGGTATCTCATTTCTGTAACACCCCAATTACCAACAATATTGGTTGTTCAAAGTGGGGAGGGTGTAGTGGATTCCTCCCCTACAAACGCTTGTCTCTGAGTAGCCGATCCAGCGAATTCCCCAGTGTATGCCTGGTGGTCTAGGTCAACCAGCGCCGCCTTACATGACGGAGGTTAACTATTAAGCCACGCCTACCTCCGCTATATAAGACCTGACCTCGTGGTGACCTACCTCTCTCTTTCTACCAACACCAACCAGCAAGCAACACCTCCTCCTCCTCCTGCCTGGCGGCCCTCGCTCCCGCCGGCGAGCATGGTCCTCCTCTGAGCACCCTCACCAACCAGCTCTCTCTACATCACGCTTGTAACCACGCTGCCACTTCCCAGCACCAAGCTGCATTGTACATTCAATACAACATGTATACAGAGAGCACATTGTGAGTTTCCTTTCTCCATCCCATCCTGAGTGTGAACCCAACAACCCGTACCCCACAAGGGCTTTGAAGTGGAGGGAAAATGTGGGGGTTAAATAATAAAAAGAACACCAAACAAACCTAACCTAACCTCTGCCACGACTTTTCAGCAGCACAGGCAGGGTAGGGCACCACACTGACCAGCACAAACACCAGAACAAAATTGCCCCACCTTCACAGGAGAGATTGGGACCCTGAGGCCTACACGTGCTCCACTTCTTACCTGTACATGCAGTAAACCATCCTAGACTGACCAACTCACAGGATATGCCCTCTAAAGGGTTAAAGAAAAATAGCTTTATTGAAACTATATATCTGAAACCATACTTGGTCTAATTCTTGTAATTTGTGTTATATTTTGTGGTGTGACTTAATTGGCATAGCGTTTGATATTTCATGGAGGTTGAAATTTCATGTGACAACCTGGATGTATAATTATGGTAACAATGAATTAAAGTTTTCGGACTATTGTGAGAAGGTGAATAAAGCAACTAAGCTAATGAGTAGGTCTTATAAGAAGGTCATTCATTTACCCTTCATCTGTAGAAAAACATCTGAATAATATCCCCAGAACTTAGTGAAATACTAAACACATGGCACATAGTTGAATTTCAATAAATTATCTAACAATGCAATGTCATCAAATATTAACATAAGCTACTTTAAACAGAATACCAACACCGGATACTAGCTCCACCTAGCCATCAGCCGCACAGTTCACTAATACTCTGCCAGTTAGTAATATACAGTACAGCTCAGTTGCCCCTCCTTGTTCACCCCTTCACCTTCTAGTCTTGGCAAACGACAGCCAGTAACCGGGACAACATGGCTGCTGTGTTGGGTAATATTAGTCATAAATTGGTCTCTTCTGCTGTCTCGTTAGGCTCAAAATGCCTGCTGAAGAATACTGGCTCTCTTTATTTTGCCAAGTAAGTGAAAAGTGGAATTACTGTCTTGTTTAAGTGTGTATTATGATGTGCTGTGGTGTTGACGATCAGCTGATGAATGAAAACAAACCGACTGATGGAATTTGTTTTAATTTTTATTAGTTAGGTTAATGGAAGTAATATGTTTACACTACTTTTGAGGCCTTTTTACTGTTAATCTATTTTTATTTGCCACAACTAAGCATTACTCGTCATAATTGGAACGTAGAAAATAAGGTATGTTTCAACTTCAGTCCGGTAAATACTCACGACACTAAACTAGCAGGTTCTTGAGTAGTATTAGTATATAAAATCAACTTAAATTTCCATTGATTCAGCTATACCTGGTAATGGTGGAGGAGACGGCTAACACCAGAAGCAGTTCAATTTTGTTAATTTTTTCACAAACGGTTGGTTGGATAATAGTAAGTAATACAAAATATATGAAAATGCTCAGAACCTGACCTAACCAACCAGATCTACCTAACCTTGCCTAACCTACCAAACCTACCTAAATTCTTAACTTACTTTAATATGTACCAATGAAAGTACTATTCTTCAAGCCGAGTTGTGTAATTTTACATCTATTGTGGACGTAAGAGTACCATCAGTTGTTGCACTGAAACAAATATCTCATGTTCACTGTCAGTTCGGTCACATTTTGAACACTTGCGCGTCCTGCCAACTACTCCATGTTGACGATGAACTCTTGCAGACGGTCTTCATCCTCCACAACTACAGATAACTTGTGATATGATACTGAACAGGATGCCATAACTACACAGTTGAAAAACAAGATAGCTAGCTTCTCTTTGTGGAAGAACAAGAGGCTGTGGATATTTGTCCGGTTGTCGGTTAGGTAGCTTTGTAGAAACATTTAAAAACTATTAAGTAGATAAATGAAAACAAGAATGCACAGAACTAATTAGAACTTGAACTAACCAAAAGTTACCTACCTAACTAATCTAATTTACCAGAAAATCTTTTTAAAACATACCTAACGACACTTAATGTTAAGTTTAGTTTAACAAATTTATTGACAAAGCTTGGAGTACAGTTTGCCTGTTCTGAGTAATTCAGTCAGGTCTTGACACTGAGGGTGGTATCACTTCTCACTGCCATGCAGGACAGAGGTTCATACACAAAGGAATAGATCATATTCATTAACAGAATATATAGGTCAGATTCATGTGGATTGATGTCGCTGTTCACTGCCATGCAGGACAGAGGTTTGTACACAAAGCAATACATCATTTTCATTAGCAGTATATATAGGTCAGAGTCATGTGGGTGATACAGTATCACTGTTCGTTTCCTTTTATATATTTAATAAATTATAATTAACGTTTCCACAGAGTTTCATCCAAGTCTATTGACTCTTCCTGGTGTTTTTCTAAAAACCCTACCTAATCGACAACTGGACAAATATCCACAATGAAAACAATGTTTCTGGTACAGCACAAACAATAAGATTATACTCTAGAATGGGGGTGTGTGCTGACCAGCAGCTTTATAAAATGGTAATACTTTGACAGTTGCACGTTTTAACCAGCAAGGTAAATGCTCTCATACCGCCCTTAACACCAACTTTAGGAAATTTATCAATAGAAGATAAAAGTTTTCTTACCTTTAGAAACTGACCAAAAATTTGGCTTCCAAATTTTATATAAATTAGCCTTTTCAGTGAAACTTAGTGCCAATTTTTACATTCCAGTGTGTTATGAAAACTTTTTATTCACATAATTTACTGGGTAATTACTGTACAAATGATCTCAATTTTAAATACTCATTACTAACAAACTAGCAACAAAGTAACTGGAGCAATCTTTTTTCTCTTTTATTCTCTTCACCACTGATCGGCTCGTTCTACCAATGCCTGTAGCTGGAAAATTTGAAGGGAAGGATACACGAGGCCGTTAGAAAATGTACTGTATGCAGGGTAATAGAAATGCAACTTTGATACCTTCTGAAGGAGCTCATATTGAACTAATGTAGCCCCAAAATAAAACTATACTTTGCTTTTTGTTGTAGCTTTTATAGTTTTTCATATGAAATCTTTAGAATCTGGAAAATAATATGTAATTGCCCAGTGTTTTTTAATTAACCTTACATTTTCTCTCTTCAATGTCCTGCCTACTAATGGACTTAAGATTGCTAGATATAAAGGATGTACAGTTTATGGTTTAATGAACACTAATTGTTTTCCACAAAAGTGACAAGAAATAAGTTCATGGGGTATATACAGTTGGACACTTGTAAGTGCAGTAAGTACTGTATATATATAAAGATGGAAAGGCAAGACTGGGTAATAATATGTGTGAAGGGTGAATCTGCCTTGTTCGAGGAAGAGCTGTAGTATCTTCTTGTGTAGTGTAAAGACCATATGAAATGAAAATTTACCATCATTAAAATTTAATCTGAGCAAGCCTATTAACTGAAACTATGTATTTCAGCTCGACTAGAGGTGGTGCCAAGTGGTATCCTGATGCAGAATGGATAAAGCAATTTGAAGGACCTGTAATGGTGCCCTTTGAGGGTCAGAGTATGGATTTACCGTCATGGAATTCCAAGTTAGCGCCTGTGGAAAAAAAAGTCCGCAATGTCTCTCTCAACTTTGGCCCTCAGCATCCAGCAGCCCATGGTGTGCTGCGTCTGGTGCTGGAATTAGATGGTGAGGTGAGTTTTCTTTACTACATACTGCTCCTCTTTCAGTTTAACACTTCAATAAGCACACCACCACCCCCAGCTGTGAATTCAAATGAACGAACTGAGTGGCAGGAGTGATTACTTTAAGGAAGGGCAGTTAGGGCTCACCACAACGGGTGGGGAGTGGTGCAGGCTGGGGGAAGATATAGGAGGGAGGTGGGGTTTGCTATGATCATTGAGTGAGAATGTCTCTATGCATCTCTCAAAGATTGCTGCCCCAGCTGACTCATGGGCACATGATATGAATTTTTACTTGGACCAAAAGTTGTATATGTGAGGGTAGCTTTTGTTAAAATAAGAAAGAGGTGTTAAATTGAGAATTTCGGATAAGTGAATTTTCATATCTTGAATGTTTGGAAAGCAAAGGATACCTGTATTAACTTTACATGTTTGTATACAGTGAACCCATGATCGAGCATATAGTTCAGTTATGTTTGGTCTTATTCTTTAGTCAATCATTGCCTATTAAGGCTAACTCCTTATGGTGAGAATGTGGATGCTTTTCTCAACCTCAGAAATTCTTGCACACAACCGCATCCAGCCCATACGTGCACGAACTGATCGCTATAAGAACAGCCCAGTCCCAACCATTGTAAAAATTATCAATAACATGTAATAAATCAGTGTATTCACTCCCAGTAAACACTGCTCCCTACACTGTCACTATGTTGAAAGGAACTGTAGTTTGAGCTGATCCCCATCTAAGTTACTATATGTCTTATTTGTGTCACTTATGTCACTTGTATATTATTTGTAATTCGTAACCCATTCCCCAAATATGTAACTGTATATTTTCAGCC
The DNA here is from genome assembly GCF_018991925.1 of Homarus americanus. Classification (NCBI taxonomy): domain Eukaryota; kingdom Metazoa; phylum Arthropoda; class Malacostraca; order Decapoda; family Nephropidae; genus Homarus; species Homarus americanus. The sequence goes on from NW_024744839.1 coordinate 3,390,106, forward strand.
TTCTGGCTGCCAAGCTCTTTCAATAAACCGTTAATTATTATTATTATTATTATTATTTATATAGATTAAAGGCTGACACTATTATCAAATGTCTATCTATAGAATTATTCTTTGGTGTGGATTCAATGTACAGATATTTTATTCCACTTACATTTAAGGATATTGCAGGCATTATATCTTTTATTTGATTCAAGTAAAGGTGATAAGATATAAATGTATGAATTGATTATGTACTTCTTTGACAGACAGTGGTTCGTGCTGACCCTCACATTGGATTACTCCACCGTGGAACTGAAAAGTTGATTGAATACAAGACATATACACAGTCTCTACCTTATTTTGATCGACTTGATTATGTATCCATGATGTGCAACGAACAGGCCTTTTCTCTAGCTGTGGAGAAGCTCCTAGGGCTTGAAGCACCAATCAGAGCCAAGTACATTCGTAGTAAGTTTTTTCAATATTATCCACTGCCTCTTCTGAGTTTGTATGCTATTAGTTGACTTTGTGTTTGTTCAAGTATCCAGATATGACTTAGGATCTGTTTAGTATCTTGAGGAAAACTTAGTGCAGTACAGTAAATGTATTTGATAATTCAACATGAATATTAATGTGTAGATAATAATATTTCTTCCTCAAACTCCTCTCATTGATTCAATTTTTTTCAGCAATGTTTGCTGAGATAACACGCATCATGAACCACTGCATGTTCCTGGGAACTCATGCGCTAGATGTTGGAGCCCTTACTCCATTTTTATGGTTGTTTGAGGAGCGTGAGAAGATGATGGAGTTTTATGAGCGGGCATCTGGGGCTCGCCTCCATGCTGCTTATGTCCGCCCAGGAGGTGTAGCCTTTGTAAGTGACTCTTTATCTCAGATACCTCTCTCTCTCTCACCTTTTTTCTCTTCTCTTTGTTTTCTTCTTTTTTATGCTTTTTCTTTTATTCACATTTGGAAGGACCCCATACATAGTTCTTGATATCTGTTATAAATATACCAGTATTTGTTGTATTGGAATTTTATTTATGGTCTAAGATTTGCAGACATATCCCTGGGAACTGACCATGTTGCTATTACCAGCCAAGGTGCGGTAATTGACCTTCTGACTTATAGATCTCTTACTTTTATATTTGTTTAGGATACTTCTTATTAATTTATTGCTTTAATCTGTTTTAGATAGTCAATATAGATACTTTGTAAGGTTTTGTGAGAAAATAAGTCTCAAGTTGCCTGATGACCCATTATGAGCAGTTTTGCAGAATTTGTCGAGTCTGTATTTGACTGCCATCATGAACTAGTAAACATTGGGACAGGTGGTGAGTGCTGCATCCACTCAGCCACCACACATCTTACTGGTGGTACTATTGATTGAATAATTTTAGGGCATTTTTATAATTTATTTTGGTCATCATGCTTTGCTGTTCTCTGATATCTTGCTAGGTCTGGATATCTGTAAAGCAATCAAGACATTATAATGTAGCTTCAAATTATTTTAAATAAGATTAGATTTTTTATTATTGCCTCTATTCTCTTTTTAAATCATTAAAAATAGACCACATTAGGAAAGTAAATACTATCATAGTAATGAGTACCTGTGTTTCCTGTTTCTTACCAGGACATACCAATTGGCCTGATGGATGACATCTATGAGTTTATTAGTAAGTTTGGTGAACGTCTTGATGAGGTGGAAGATGTCCTTACACATAACCGTATTTGGAAACAACGAACTATTGATATTGGAACTGTGTCTGCTGAGGATGCTCTCAACTATGGCTTCAGGTTAGTAATAGGAGACTTTTCTGTTCAAATTTTTCTTTCTTTATGAAATGATATTTAAGGTTAGTATTGTACATGTCGATTTATTATATTCATTCAGAGAGAACCTTTGGATTTTGTAAGACAGATTTAATTTACTTTTGTTGCTTGTTCTGAAGTATCGTATATATGTTGCTTATGTTCCGTGCAGGTTATTTTTTGTGTACAGTAATTATTTTCTTCCAATTGTATAACCTGTTAAGATTGAGCAGCTCTGTATAGTTAGTAAGTCTAGTGATCATGACCCCAGAGCATCAACATATGACAGATCTAAAAACTGAAAACTATTGACTAAAAGGTTATTAGTCACCTTCATTCTAGGGTCACAAAGGAAGTCCACTAGGTAAGAAGGTATCCTAAAAAGGGGAAAGGCTTGAAGGTGTTGCTCTGATCATAGTGTGAGGTGCTCTGATATCTTAACTTTTGCAAAGCCCACCGAACCAGATAATCCACCTCATATTTCAGTCACCCTATGAGATATTATACTCCTTGGAACACATCCCCTATTTATAATGGGGACCCCCTGTACCTTGACTATTTTTATTTTTTGTATTAATAGAATGTTAATGTTTTCATTTAGCCTTTGAAATTAATATTAGTCAAGTTAAGCCAAAGATTTTAGGTGACTTACACCAGATTCTACCTGTTACCACATGGCCCATGTGATAACAAGCAACATCTGGCATAAATTACCTGGGACTTGATACAAACATGCCTTGCTTCAGTCCCCAAGCACTAATTGATTTTATGCCCCAGTTACATATGCTAGGGGAAACATTGACTTGTATTTATCTGTCCTTTGATATGTCCCACCTTAATTTGTTTGTGGAATTATGCAAAAAGTATCTAGTTTGGAGTAATTAAGTTTATTTAGTCTGTACAAGTTTTTTTTGTCCTTAGATTTCCTGATCTGAATTTTCAAGCAGTTGTATTTTTTTTTTACATCACTGGGGATATAAGTTTCACAACCATGGCTCAAAGCAATATTTATTTTTATAATAGATTTTGTGCCATTGTTCAATCCCAGGTAGATTACAGTAAGGTTGATGGCAAGAAGCAAACTTCTATCCATACCTTGTGCACTATTATAAAGATGGTATTTCACATAAGGGAGGGTATAATGTATACAGTATAAAATTTTGCCATATTTAATATTTGGCATGAAAAATACCTATTTTAATTATCATAGAGAAAATGATTACAAAATTTTTTTCAGTGGTGTGATGCTCCGAGGGTCTGGCATTAAATGGGACCTGCGAAAAACACAACCTTATGATGCCTATGACCTTGTTGAGTTTGACATTCCAGTGGGAAGGAATGGTGACACGTACGACAGGTATGAGAAGATACGATATGTTATTGCGTTGTGAGTACAGTAAAGCCTCGAATAATGATGGTAATGTATCCTCCCATATTGCAGTGTAAGGTGAATCATTGTATCATGAATAATAATATTGCAGTGTAAGGTGAATCATTGTATCATGAATAATTTAATTATCATTAAGATAACGCAATAATAATGAGATGCGTTCCAAAGTTTGACCTTTTCTTATCTTTTATGCGGGTTTTTACCCTCTTTTCACCCCAGAGGTCTTATGCCTTTTTCACGTCCCTGTTAATGATTCGTTCTGTTAATGGATCCACTTCAGAAAATATGTTCATTGCTTGCTGCATAAATATCTGGCAGCCTGTGTGCAAAGCATGGTTTTTTTTTTTTTTGTATACTGTAATACATTTGGGATTTAGTTGTTATTTACATGAAAAGTTAATTATTTTTATTTTTTATTAAATTTTCGTCATAAACACGAAGAAAATATTGGTGTAAATTGAATTGGGTCCTAAATTAACCAGGGTCTTAAATATGAATCATCGTTAGTAGAACCATCGTTATCGGAGGCTTTCCTGTAGTTGCATTATAGCATTTAATGTTATGTATGGGAACCATCCTTTGTAATGACTTAGGTGGTTACACTGATGTCTGTAATTTTAAGGATGAAAAGAAGTTTATTGATTTAACACTGGCATGGGGTGGCTACCAGCCCCTAGGTGAATTAGTTTCAATCAATTGTCAGTCAGCCATACTTAAATATTTCCATAAATTTAGATTTCTGATGCTATTTTTTGTCATAGATAATTTTTTGGCATGTGTTTATGGTAGCATCACTACTGTATTGAACCCTTTTTATGCACAACAAAAATTGAGTAAATTACCTCTGTCCAGATACTTGATTCGTGTTGAGGAAATGCGTCAGTCACTTCGCATCGTCGAGCAATGTTTAAATCAGATGCCACCAGGTGAAGTACGCGTGGATGATGTCAAGGTAGCTCCACCATCAAGGGCAGAAATGAAGGTTAGTATAATATATTTTTAACAATGCTGTATTATCGTTCATTTAATTTGTTGCTATCTCTGAAAAAGAATGACTTGAGAAATGTGGTATTTGAAGGTAGGATACAGGAGGGGTCTTGAATATTTGATGTTAAGAGCAGTGCAGTTAATTAAATTAAATATGTTGAATGATAGACAAAAAAATTATGATAATATTGCAGTCCAGTGATATGAATAGAGGAGAAATAAGATAATAGATTTTAATGATGAGGTGGAATTAAGGATGAAATGTTCAGTGTACATGGAAGAAAAAGAGGAACTGATTGGGTAAAGAAAGGAAATAGTACCCGTAATAAGCAAAATAATAAATTTACAATCATTTAACTAGCAATATTATAAAGGTATGAAGTGTGGAGTCAGGATGCTTTTTTGGAACGTCGAGATCGACCCACGTGAATTGCACAAATTTGAGGAGAAAAATATGGAGGGGGGGGCGTCAAGGTCTTTGCCGGTGTTCATCACTAGGCCTGGGGTGGGTTGCGAAAGGGTCTTCAAATTTCTTGATCAATATCATTTATATCATCTTTAAATTTCCCAATAGTATATATACAGTATATTATTGAAAACTTCTAATTTTGTTATTTTCTTGTAATAAATACCAAATTTATGTTCAGTAATGTACTTGGAATTTTTCAAATTTACACCTGGAGAACCTGGAAAGGCCAGGGAATTTTGTTTTGTCTGGCCAATAGACACTCTGTATTAAAGCTTATATTGAAGGTATGGTATAATTATGTCTTTCACTGCAGAATAACATCTAAAAGTACAGTATTTCAGTTTTGGCAAATGGAACATATGAAGCAAAGGTGTTATGCTTGAAATAGAGGTTCTGTTTATAATAACATCGTACTGTAATATTATATGGCATGTATGGAGACCTTGAATTTGGTGACAAATTTAATGCTCTGGTTTGCTACTTGATATAATTTTATACAGTATATTACTTTTTCTTTTCAGTCTTCTATGGAGGCTCTTATTCATCACTTCAAGGTGTTTACTCAAGGTTATCAAGTGCCACCAGGTACTACATACACTGCAGTTGAAGCTCCAAAGGGTGAATTTGGTGTATACCTTGTCTCTGATGGATCATCAAAACCCTACAGGTACAGTGAAAGATTATCTTGTCTTGAGTTCCCATATGTTTGTCTTGGTGCTGGAGACAACAACTTGAGAGTTTAGGACTGGTCTGCCATCATTGTTTTATGCTGTTGATGTAGGTGCAAGACCTGTGGTGGAAAATGGCCATGTACAGTCTGTAAGAAAGGAGTTGGCTGCAACTTAATAATGTGCATTGAGAATAGAAGATGGGTACACATGAGATGCAATGAGAGTGTAATTTTAGAGGTGAAAGAAGACACTATTAAACGACATGAGCGTAAAGGAACAGTTGACAAATGGCAGAGAGAGAACATGCACACACACTTTCCAATAAATTACTCATTACCATTTCTTATATATTTGTTTTATGGATTCTTACCATTATTATGTTCTTATTGTTTTCATATCACATGATTGGTAAAAGTGCGGTTAGATAGACTAGCTAATAATTGGTGGTCTGTGGTGTTGCGTAGTCATTTTATGAACAGCCATGAGAAGATTATTATCGGTATACACACATACACACCTTTCATTTGTATTTTATATTGTATTTCATCATTGTACTGTATTCTATTAATTTCATAAATTTTTGTGGCTCTTCATGAAAAATAAATATCCTTTTGGAAGGTACCCGGTATGGCTGCAACAACACAAAATTATTTGAAGACAACTGTATGGACAAAATTAGTTAGTGTTCAGTGTGTTATTTGCTGTTGTAGAGGTGCTGGATATCAGTGACAGCTTCCATTCTTTGGGTTTCTAGGATATCACTGATGAACTGTCCAATAAGGGAAAGCCATCAGGTTATTGGTGAAGTAGCTGTTCCGAGGTGAATTGTCTGCCTAGTCCTTGGAGTTTTTGTAATACAGCAGGTCATTGATATCCATGATCGCATTTATGGGGTCAAATTATTGCTGGGCTATACATAAAAATTCCCGCATTTATGAGGAAAAATATTGGCTATACCGCCACACATCACCCAACCCCCACCATGCGCATTCCCCATACAGTGCAATTCCTTTTATCTTAACTCCTCTGGACCAATGATGGTTCAGATACCTGGACATGCTTACAAGAATATGCAATAATTAACATTAAGTCAAAATTTGGTTTAGCAATAGTTTGACTCTTTGGGAAGGGGAAAAAACTGGGGATGAAGTGGCATGTGTGATGGCATGTTGCCATTGTTACATGTAATGAAACTAAAAGTTGTGGAATAATCATTACAATACAATACTCTATTGTGGCTTAGAAATAAAGAAAATATAATATCAAACTATAAAATAAGAAAAGTGAAGAGCATGGCTGTGTATATATGAGGAGTGAACGTATGCGTAGAGGCAGTGGGTTGTAACTGTGTCGCCGATTCACCACCCACCTGGCCCACACCCCATACCACCAATATGACATCACAGCACACACACACACAAAAAAAAAAATTCTTGGACAGTGTCTAATCCTCCATGGTTTTCTCTTGTTTTGTTCAGGAGTTCAAAGTGTAATGCTTGTGCTCAATTAAGTGCAGTCACTAAAAGGAAGCTTAGCAGCTATGGATTGGACATGAATTAGACATTCATCGGAAGAAAAGTGGTGAGCGTGTAATAAATATCTCACATGCCCTTCAGATTCCAGAGTGTAAATGATAAGATATCAAAATTATCTTTTTGGGTGTCGTTTAGTATCTGATAATACCATTCAAACCCTATTTCAATCATTTATGGCCAGAAATCCCCAGCTTTAAATGGCAATTTTTCCATCCCTAATAGCCTTGGATAATGAGGACCTTCCAATTTTCAAGGTGCCTGTTGTAACAGGGCCACTCAGTTATGTAGGCTCTCCACTAAAATGGAGGATTTATCTTCAGTTTCTATTTGCTAGTAAAGCTTTTAGCCAAGTCGTTTGGATACCCTCTTATCATTACTTGGGTTTCTGTGTAGTCAGCTGCTCGTTACAAGGTCTCCTTGACTACAGTCTCCTCAAGAAAGTAGAATTTGGGGATTCTGCTTCAAGAATTCATCTAACTCTTTCTTACCTTCATATACCTGTAATATGCAAATGCTTATTTTGTTTTTTCCAGATGCAAAATAAAGGCCCCCGGCTTTGCTCACCTTGCAGCCACTGATATGGTTGGGAAGAACCACATGCTAGCTGACATTGTAGCCATCATTGGCACTCTGGATATTGTGTTCGGTGAGGTGGATCGTTAAAGTACCGTACAGTACAGTACTGTATGTTAATATGCTAAGTGGTTCATGAATCCGAGCACCATGAATGGAGTAAACAAAAGTAAGTTCAGCCATTTTTTAAACACTCCTGGGTTAATTAGTACCAACCCTAGTACTGACACTGATTTTATATCCTCTTTAGGCTTTCTGACTGGTGAAAGTGCCCAAACTAAAACGAAATGTTCAGTAATGTTTGTCCCTCCATCAATTTAAATTCTGCATAGAGTTAATGGTTTCTTTTCAGTAAACAAATGCCAAAGGTTGCTATTATCTTAGTGCCTCACAAGAGAAAAATAAGAGCTTCATTAAGAATAACAAGAAGGCTGTCTCTCTCTCTAAGAAAATTTCAGTAATGCAGCCTTGTCATTTATGGCACCATGCTTCCTCTTGACCCCAACAATGATAATTTGTCTGTTTGTTTTAATGTATTGAAGTGCTTCAGTGACCAGGATCTTTTAGGTACTGATCAGAAAGCATTTCTCTAACCCAGAATAATTTGGAGACTTGCATTCTGATGGTGTTGCTGGTTTTATATTGAACCTACTAAGGCTGGCATATTTATTGAAGCCAAAGTTGCAACCCTCTCCCTTCCATTTTGCTTTGGATGAAGTAATTCACTCACTTTGGGATTTCTTTTCAAGTAAGTAAATAAAAAAAAGGGTGTTTTGCTACCTTAACCCAGGTTGGAGAATACAATATGTATTGTTTGAATTTACTAACCCAAGTGTTTGAAAATAATGGCTGAGTTTTTTTTTATATATATAATGATACAAGATAATTTAAAAATGTACAGTAGCAAGCTAGGCTGTATGTTACTACAGTAGTTGTTGATGTATATAGTTATATAAAGAAAAGTTCAAAGACATAAGAACTGATATTTGACTTTCTTTATATCCTGTTCTTTTTACTCCAGAAAGAACTGCAACATTAACTGTGAATTTTACAGTATTTTATGTGATGGAAGTGAAGTTGGTTCCATAGTCCTTCTGGCTTATTAGGGGCAATGTAGAAATGGTAAATTGTACAATACAGTATATTAACAATCACGGTGTTGGACGTGAGGGGAGAGTGCATTATGGATACAGTACAGGTTGTAGCATGAGGATCCATGGTACAGTATTTCTGACTGATGGGATTTCAGCTCCCCACATTCTTTTTTATAAATTCGCATGGAATTACAATACGCATTGGACATAAATTCTAATAACACCGTAAGCTAACTCAAGACCTTAACAAAACATTCAGTAACTATAAAACTCATTATTTTGAAAAAGATAATGACCCACATTGATATAGTGAGTAAAGAATATGGAAAACATATTTTTTGGTCACTATTTAAAATCGATTTATTTTAGAGATTTTTGTTGGTTCCACAGGAAAGCTGAACACTACCCACTCAACACATTTACTTATGATTAGATAGTGTTCCCACCAGTGTAGGTTTGAAAAATTATAAAGGGGGGGGGGGGGAGAGTATGCTGGCTTCCATGCGTGTACAGCTTCTGTAAGTGGAGGACATTCCCAGGTACAGTACAGTAGTCCCTTGCCAGCTGCAGGTGTTCTCTTCATGAAAAACCCTGTGGTTGTTAAGAATAAAGGCTGAAGGGAAATGGGGTTAGGTGCATTGGTTGTGGATAACTCTTTACAGCCTATCTGATCCCCCTACTAAGTTTTGCATTGTACAGGCTGTATCCATTCTTAAAGTTTTTGAACCAACCTTTACTGACTTGAAACTGTCTGTTAAACTTCCCTCACCCAAACTTTCAACAAGGTGGTTGTACATCTGCTTGGATTTTGCACAAACTAGCTCTTGAGTTTTAGGCAAAATTTTCTGGGTCTGATCTTCAATCCATATGTACAATGCTTTTTCTATCCTTTCAGAAGATTCTAGCCACCTTGCTATTGCAAGAGTAAGAATAAAGGAATGCTAATCACACCTGAAAGAAATGCAATACAAGTTTATAGATTTTATAACTTTAATTCTGTACATATCATAATTCTACTTGAAACTATTTACATATTTAAAAATATTTAGGTAGTCAACTTTCTAAAAATGCAACCGGTCAATGGAAACTTTAATTGTGTAGTTTATCTGTAACTGGTTAACAGTTAACCACACAATTATTACAACATTGTAAGGAAACAGACCGCATTAAATAATCAGACCCATCTTTGGTTGACCAATGAAACAAAGGAGATTCAATGACAATATAAAAATTAAATGGAACAGTAGGCAGGTGAGGTAGAAAATACCAAGCAAGTGAAGAGAAAGATAATACAGGAAATAGTTCACCACCATAATTTTTCACTCCAAGCTGGGTGCCTTATTCCGATGAAATGAATCTATTTCACTCCTTCATGTATGACTGTCTAATAAGAATATTTTGAGTTTCTTACATGTATCTCTATTATGCCTTGGTCTAACACGGTCTTAGAAATCTCCTTGTTAAAAACCAAAACAGGTTATCTTGACCATTCCATCCTCAACAATTAAATTATGGCAAGATAAAACTTAGGAGTAAAAAATTTTTGGGGAGCTCCTTTGAGATCATATTCGCACAATTAATGAGCACCACCATATAACTTATCTCAATATAAAAAATAGACCTACGTACTCAAACTTTATATATTAGTAAGTTGCTACCATTATGAAGACTGTTTACTACATACTGTACTGAGCTTTCCATCCAATTATACAATACATAATCCTGATATTTTTTTACTTGGCTTTTTCTAAGTTTTAGTACTAGTGCTCTACATTTGTATGTTTATGAACTGGTTAACAATCGGTAAAGAGAACAATAACTTCAATCTTAACTTTTCAAATCCTCAATCTTTTTGCAAATCTCATCAGTGAATTCAGAACATTTTGCTGTACCACCTAGATCACCTGTCCGGAAATTACCCTCCTTGATGGTTTCAAAACAAGCTTGTTCAATAATTAAAGCATGCTTGGGCAATTCCATATACCGTAACATCATGACAGCAGATAACAAGAGTGCTGTTGGATTAGCCTTGTCCTGACCAGCAATGTCAGGAGCTGTGCCATGAACTGACTCAAAGACAGCACCACCCTCACCAATATTCCCAGATGGTGTTAAACCTAGACCACCTACTAACCCTGCACACAGATCTGAGAGGATATCACCATACAGATTAGGCATAACCAATACATCATACTGTGAGGGATCTTGTACCATATTTAGGCATACAGTATCCAGATATCTCTCTTCAAATTTGATGTCAGGATTTCTCTCAGCAGCTTCTCGGCAACAACGAAGGAAGAGTCCATCTGACATCCGCATGATGTTTGCCTTGTGGACTGCTGTTACTTTAGATCTGAAAGTAAACATACATTCAAAATGTATTGCAGTACATGTAAACATTCATTATCTTAAATTCTTTCAATTCTCAATTTAATCACTTTATCGTTACCAATGAGTAAAATCCTGTGAAGACACTGATCATGTTTAAAAACAAAATTAATCTCATTTGGGGAAATTAGGAATTTAAGAAACATACAGGTAAAGTACTTCAAATTTTTAAAAAAGTCTTGTCTTCAGCTTTAATTATTCCATTGTGTATCCAGCAGGTATTTTCCTAAAACACAGCAGGATGATTACAGAAAAACACCTCCACATAATCTGAGTGCAACTATGCATTTTCTACCCTTGGTATACCATTCACACATATTTCTGTAAATTGAAAATTTTCTTATTTCATCTCACTCACATGAACAATCACAGCTTAGATTTTGTCATTACTTCTCAACAATTCAAGGTTGTACAAATTAGAAACAAACCAGAATGCATTCTTCTGTTACTCCAACGTTATCTCATCCAATTAACTCCATCTTCTGTTTTCTGAATAATTCAGATACTTGGGATGAGGCATACTGAATAGCAAGGCAAATAGTGGGTAGAAACTGCTAATGTGGTTGTTCATATTAGGAAATAAAAAATGGAGAAAATACTACAACCGACTGCTGAATAAAAGGTTTAAATAATATTAAAGTAAAATCCCAGCTACTTGGCACCTACAGGGACTGGGAGTTGGGTTAAAATGATAATTAGAAAACATTTCAAACCTATTCTAAGTGCAGAAGTAAACAAATTTACCTTCCATTATTGCGAGCATACTGGAAAGCATACTCTGCCACACGACGTGAAGCTGGTTCTGTGATAAGTTTGATGCTCTGAACAACACCATCTACAATTTCATGCTCAATACCAGAGTATTCTCCTTCAGTATTTTCACGAATGGTGACAACATCCACATCTCGGTAGAGTGTCTCATATCCCTCCACGCTCCGACATGGACGTACATTAGCATAAAGATTGAATTCCTTACGAATGGCTAAGTTGAGTGAGCGATGGCCCTTTCCAACTGGAGTCATCAAAGGTCCCTTCAGCCCAATGCCATTTCGATTGACTGAGTCAATGGCTGCAGGTGGAATCCCAAATTTTCCATCAGGGCCTTTAACTGGTGTTACATCTACTTCTTCCCAGGAAATTGGAACCTGTAAAGAAGTCATTAAAAGAATGATACCATATTCTTCTATCTTAAAAGACATTTCTTCAATATAAATATAAAAAAATGTGTAATTAGCTCATAGTACTGTACTGTACTCGCTAAGTAGAGCCACATGTTTATATAATAATTACTACTTTTAGTTCCCTTCTATTTGTATAATTCATAAAATCAAATGTTTTAAATGATTTGGACACTGCCGTCATACCAAGGTTTAGTGGTAAGAAAGGATAGTAAGTGTAGATATTGGTGAGATGGGACTAATAATACTGTACTGGAAACTGTAACTATGTTTTCCTTGCAAATTAAGTTTGCTCCAAGATCCCTTTGACATGTCATTCCTTGAATTGTCAAGTTTTTGTTCCAATGCATATGTTTTTTCTCTCTTTAAGTGCAAATACTCCTGGAACATTTATTCTTGCTATTTATTCCCCAAAATATAATTCATACAAGTGTGGCAGATAATCCAACTTCAACCTGACCACAAACTACTCAGTGGCCTGAGGTTACCTCTGATGTGTTAATGCAACCTTTCTTTGATAAACAAGTCGGGTATCACTAAAAGAATCTCTTTCCACAGTCAGATATACCTTCATAAAGTTCAGAACATAAGATATACAGTAAGGTTTCAATTGGAGGTGTCCAACAATGAGATTTAAAAATCATCTGCTATGCTGACCATGTGAATTTCCTAATGATGTGATGGTTGCCTGAAGCACGGAAGTATGTAACTCAGTTACCCATGACATACAGTACTGTACTATGATTAGTTCCTTCTTTCCTCCTGTGACTCTCCCTTCTGCTCTTATGATTCAAACTTGGGACAGTGATTTTACACTTGTGTTTTTTCATTTCCTGTGTATGAAATTACTACTGAACCAAGCCTACAGTGCTAGTCAAATTTTCAGAGTAGTTGAGAGTGAAAAATGCTTTTTTTCTGGTTCTAGAAAGGTGTTTGAAACTCTCCCTTTATACTAGCCAGGTAGCCCAGCTAGTGTTTCAATATTTTTGTTAGGAATACTCTTACTTTACCATAGACTACACAAATATATCTATACCCCATACTAACCTCTGCTGTACAGAAAATCTTTTGCACAGCAGCTGAGATTTCTGGTCCAATGCCATCGCCAGGTATAAGGGTGACTTTTCGTACATCACTGCTATACTTGCGAGCTCCCGCAAAACGCACACTACCGATCTGTAAAGATATTTACATGTAATTCATATTCAAAGTATTGTACCTACAGTATTAACTTTATTCTTCCCCTTCTTTTTTACATTTAATTTAATAATAAGTTACAAAAAAGTAATCTCACTCAATCCCATTGGGATCCACACAACTCTGCAGTTTTATGCTGGGAAGATTATGTTGGGGATATGTTGTACTTACCTAGGGCTGAAATTAACTTACCCCATTTTTTTTTTTAATGTAATAGCCCTGATTTCTTTTTGGCATGGGATTCTGAGGGGGTTTAGTCATAAGCTATTTTTTAAATGATGGGGAAAAAAAAAAACGGGGAGGGAACCTGCTCATCTACTGTATACAGTATCACAAATTAACCTGATGTCAGTTATTCATAACAACATACTACGGTATACCTAAATACCCAAGAATCATAACATTATACTACCTGTACCTAGCAAGGGGTCCACACTATATGTTATTTCACATACCCGTATACGTTGCTAACAAATGTATATAGAGATTTTCATTATACAGTACTATAGTACGTCGTTTGTTTCATATACAGATACTCCCCGACTTACGACCTACTCGACTTACGTCCACCCGCACTTACGACCTGCCTCAGTCGTACCAAAATTTGTTCAAATTATGTATTTTCGAGTCCCAAAGTCAGTACACAGACAAAATGTTCATCTGTAATTCACTTAAAATGGCTGGCAAGCTTAAAAGTAAGTGTTTTATGGTGCTGAGAAGAAAAAGAGACCCCCCAGTACAGTACTGCATCGTTCACTGTTTAATACCAAGTCTGTGTATCTGAATATGACTCAAATAATGTTAAAAACATTAAATACTGTACAGTATAATGTAAAAATAACCCTTGTGGAGCACTTTTAATACTTATTATGGTTAAGTTTCTACCACACCAAAATACATGTCTCTGCCAACACAACTGCCATTGTTACATGAAAGTACAGTAACCACAGAATTTACAAAAAAATCATCTCAATGTGCTAGTGTACCTTACATGCCAAGATTAGCATTGGCATTATATATATCTGTATAAGATTTGTTTTTAAATATCAGTATAGGTACTCCTGAGCATGCCGATTCTGAATCTATGGTCCATGATTCGATTGCGGGGGTAATTAGTGGTTGTAATGATGCTTGTAAGATTTTAATTACATTATTTCAATGCTAATTACTCGCCAACTATGGGTATCCAAGGTGCAATTTTAGTGTTTTTGTGTTATTCTGGAAGTACTAAATTATTTAAACCATCTAAATTCCAATTCCAAGAGAAAAGTATATTTCTTTTCACATTTGCATTGTAGCTGGGTTGGACTCGTCATTGTAACCACCAGGCTACTGGACCAAGATCTGAGGTGTTATGGTTATTTTTCAACTCGTATTTTCGGGTAGATATGTGTAACTTTCTTCATTTACTTTTACTCAGTTACATGCACACACCATCCTACATACATACATTATTGTGAAAAATAAGTATTAGAAATAATTGTCCTAAGGGCAAACACATGAAGGGAATATACATTTCTTTGCACACGAGTTAGCTGGCTCAGTGAGGGAGCAGGATTAGGATGGGGGGGGGGGGTGCTAGGGAATTAGCAGAGGTAGCGTCCTTGCTGTTCTCCATTGCCATGGTGAATCAGAGTACTGTATATGCAAATGGCGACTAAGTTAAACTTTCAATTGGCTTTTATTTACTGGTTTAGCAATACAGTACAGTATTTTTTGTTGTAACTGATTTATTGGTATTAGTTTTCTTTATTCTTCACATTTACTGATATTGTATATATTATTTTAAGAAAACTATGGCTACAGGAGGAAAATACATGCAAAAGTTTTTTCCTAAGTATTATCTGCATCTTACATGCCATAAAATACAGTAATAGTCTATTGATAAATACAGTACATCAGTGAGTTATATCAGTGATTTATAAACTATCTGTACTAGCAATACAGTATATGTACCATAAATTCTGATAAATTAGTTTACTTATGGAAAGGTTTCAAGTATTGTACAGTTTTACTCAGGGTACTCATGTCCATTGATGTACTCCCCCCTTGTCTAGCCCGAGGACCACTGCTCCCTCTGGTTTAGTGTACTGAAGGCATGGCCCATTGTTCTTCACCTCGATCAGGTCTAGGGTGTCATTACCCAATAGGTAGCATCCTTCACAACATTTATATTGATGAAACTTTGCTCCATAATGGCTGTGCTCATGGCAATCACAACCACATTAACTCCAGTACAGGTAAGATCATGTGGAAGGAGCAGCATCAACATATCCTTCGGTGGTGTTATCTATACGTTGTTCCTTCATTGAATTTCTTTCTAACATCCACTATCCTGAGGGAAATGAAGGTTAAGTAGGTTAGGTCATATACTGTGTGCTGTATTTTCACATTTTTGTTTAGTACCATGCTAATACACTAACGTCTTCAGAATTTTTTTTTGGAATTCTATAAACTTCTTCGGGGCTGACCGTCTCCAATAATAAAAAAAAAAATTATGCATAAAACCATCCTCAACCACCAATATACCGTACCCGTAGATCAAATACCTGTGAAAATAAGAAGCTTTAAAACCATGTGGAAATTCTGTCTTCCCGGTGTTGTGCAAAATATATCACAGGTGAGATTTGTTTTGTTTTGCTATACTGTGCATGCACGGAACAAAAAAATTTGTTCTGTGAATGTAAACAAACCCACTGAAGGACTGCAAAAAAGTAGCTAGATTGTAGGATACCCCCCCCCCTCATCAGAGGTGCACACCTGCTCCCTCTCTTACATACTGTACATCATCATAGACTTAGGCTATACCTAATTAGCAGAAGCCACACCTGAATGTTGGCCAGTGGACTACTCCCCGTCACACCAATAGAAGCAGCCACACTATATGTAGAACCCACTAAGGGTGGGTCCTGGGGGTCCAGACCCCCCCCCCCCATTTTCATTAGAAAATTCCAATACTTTTTCTTCTTTAATAAAGTGTTGTACTCAGGCATTTTTGTATAGTAAAAATCAATTACTATTGACCTCAGAATATCTCCTAATATCAAGTGCACATGGCTTTAAAATGGCCTCGAAATGTCCATGACAGTGGTCAAAATTTAAAAAATAATGTGGGGGGGGGGGCTTACAGCGCCCCCCCACCAGCTGGGTGGGCTCGCTTTGCTTGCCAGGTTCCCGCCACCCAATATTTCTTGGACCCCCTATTTGATATTCCTGAATCCGCCCCTGCCCACACATAGGGGCACATTATCCCTATACTGATAGATAAGTACTCCCGCCCCATGCTTGGAGCCATGAGCAACTCACAGGATATGCTCAGGTCAAGATATTATTCACATTAAAGAACAATAGCTTTTATGAAACCATAATATTATCTAAAACCACATTGGGTATATATATTGTGGTGTGACTTATTATCCATAACTACTGTCCAAATATGTCAAGTGTGACTTATTTCGTAGCGGTAGATATATTGGTCCGCTATACCGAGCTCACTTCACAAACCGGCGGATATTTTACTCTTTGTACCCCTAGGAGGCTCCTTCACCAGCCTCTCACAGTACAAATGGTCCTTGCTAATGCCTTCTTTTAATGTATTTAAACATTAAAAAAAGGGTAGGCCGTAGGCTTGACGGTCTTGATCAAATGACACGACAACTTACTATCACCTCTAACCAATATTTGGGAGCAGCAAAAATAGTACCACTTGTTCCAACGTAAGCAATGACAGTTGAAAATAACAAATATCTTCCGCGCAAACAAATAAGAAAGTAGAATCAATTATATTTACCAAAGATTTACAGAGACGTCCTGCCATCGTCGACGACTGTGTGGAGGTCGGCTGAAAATCTGAATTTGTGAAGAAGTAGCTGATAATGAAAGAAGGACAATAATTATAGCTTATATGGATCTGTTTTTATTTTAATTAACGTAAATTAAAATTTGCCAATGTTTAGTTTGTAAAATTTGTTAAATAGCTTTAATGTGCTTGAAGAGGAATTCAGGAAAAAAGAATATTAGTCAATATGACAGTAAATTATAGGTTTGTTCTTATTGTTACTACAAAAAACGGCTGATATAATAGGTTGAATATGAAGTTATAAATACAATTGTATTTTATCTCAACTGAGGCCATTATTGATCACGGGTCATAGCAGATTTTAATATCAATATAATTTTGTTTGCAGGAAAGTAAGAACTAAAAATAGTTTATTAAAATACAAGAAATATTTATAAAAGAAAAAATAAACAAATATTAAATGAAAATAAGGATTAGAAATATATTTTAAGGAGTGGTTGCTGGCAGACAGTGATAAACCACATCAGAGACGACCTCAGTCACTCTCATTTCACCTGAGATTATTAACCTGCCACCTCTAAATCAACATAAACCTTTGTCAAATATGTCTAACTCTGAACAAAAAATCGAGGGGTCCACACTGGAAAAGGTAGAAGAGAAGCCAACAGAATGTGAGGAGGAGAAGAAGGAGGTAAGAAGGCCACCTCGTCCCAATATGGATGTAAACAAACACTACTTGATAGATTTAGGATTAATATCATTTAAACCCTAAGGTGTCTACTTTAGAACAATACCTGGGACGTGTCTACTAAAACATAGTATGATAATGGTGCAGATGTTTTACAGGTTCTTTGTAGTTTGTTCCTGTAAAAAAATCCTTATGTTCACTCAAAGTTTATTTTTGTGTGTGCCAGTGATTCAACCATAACTTATCTTTATATTTGGCGAAACTCTACATCAGTACACTGTTGATCATCTTCATACAGTGACTTTATTTCTTACAACAAAAGTGAGCACACCTGATTTGGTCACAGCCAGATGGTGTACAGGTATTGAGGCTATGGGTAACTAACTGTAACACAGGCACAGGTTAAACTGGAATTTTGTAATTATATTGGTGAATTTATAGTAAAGTACCGGTCTTTCTCTCGCTGTTATTAATATGTATTTCGTAATGTTTACACATTTTTATGAATTTTTTTCTACGATATTTCATAAGAACATAAGAATGGAGGAAACTGCAGCAGGCCTATTGGCCCATACTGGCCAGTCCCATTTACACCCAACCTCTGCTGCTCATACAGGTATATCCATCCAACCTACATTCGAAGCTATCCAGCGTATTTGAGTGAAAGATGATATTTGGCAACTTGTTCCACTCGTCCACTACTCTATTTCCAAACCAGTGTTTACCTATTTTGCGCCTTTATCTAGATTTGTATAATTTAAAGCCATTGTTATGAGTTCGCTCTGCTAGAAATTAAGGATAACCGAGATAATAATTTTCCAATATTATTATATTTGGTCAGTCACAAGTGTCACCATTTGTTGTTTATGTCTTGCGGAGAAACTCTGACCCTCCTCAGTCAATGCTCTTTACCTCCGTGTTCACTTCTTAAGCGTCTACAGCACATGTGCGAGGGTGGTGTGGGAGTTCCTTATTGGCTATAGCAAGAGGAAACTTATTATTGGGCAAGAGTTTTTTGTCTTAGCCAATGAATAATGCATGGGTGTGTCTGGAGCAAAGATTTAAATTTTCAGTACCAGATATGGTTGAACTGGTTGAAGAGCTGTGCTGACATTGTGATAGATATTATTTTACATCAATTGCCTTTTGTTAATTTGTCTAGATAAGGTTGGGTTAAATTTATATTATATTCTAAGGCAGCACTTATTTCTAACTGGGAAAGAAATTGATTCTTTGCGGTTCAGGGAGTGCCACATTGAAGTTTAATTATCGAGAGGCACAGATCCACAGAGGGTAAGAACTATTATTCTAAGGTGCATGGCAGTTTGCATTACAGTATAAGCACAAATACTGTATACATTAGTACCTATAAAATTGTATTATTTTACTTATTTCTCCTGTACAGTACAGTAAACCCTTGCCATTCACGAGTTTGCGATTCGCGATTTCGACAATGAAAGCTTTATTGTTAGATAAGTTAAAAGAGGGGATGAGTGCTGCTGCGGCTGGTCAGTTGTTTGGTATAGGTATATAGTAGTGCACTAAGGTAGCATAAGTTGCTATTCGCAGTTTTGCCAATTCGTGCCATTTTTTGGAACCTATTGTACTTTCTTAAAATGAAAAATATGTTTTTTCAGACAAAAATAAGATTCTTGCACTTTGTGCTAATTGATTTTTTTGCATTGCAGTCTAACCAGCCACCACTGACTGCAGCAGGTGTTGAGGCTGCAGAAGAAGCCAAACTTCGCTCAAAGTACCCAAGTGTTGGTCGGCCTATGGCTGGACACTCTGCTTTCTTACAAAAGAGGCTTACCAAAGGGGTAAGTGTTTTGTATAGTACGTATATACTGTGTGTGTGTGTGTGTGTGTGTGTGCGTGCGTGCGTGCGTGTGTGCGTGCGTGAAGGTAACACTGCTTATCTGGACTGTTTAAAGAAAGTCTGTTGTTGTTATAATGTTATTGATGCATTTCAACAACTAAGGTCTTTAAGTGCATGACAATGTTATTAAAACATTATTACATCTACGATAAAAAATATGAAACGGAACTCTCGGTTAAAAATCGAGACGTAGTCTGATTGTTGAGAACGGTTTTCACTGAAATGATTGTTTTGTACTGTAGTGTAATATGTAAGTAACCACAGAATTTTTTATTTTTTCTTAATAAAGAGGAAACTACACAGTACACTACAGTATTATGAAGATAAAAATAAGAGTGTAGCAGTGTACAGGCATTGTGTGTTGGAGATGAGAGTGATCTGGGAGCAGCATGGGTGGGTGGTTCCCTTCCCAATATCCCTTTTGCACATCTTTATGCAATTTAACCATAATTCTCACATCATATAGGTTCTTTTGGTGTGGGGTTGATAAAATATTATAAAGGAATCAACTTTACTGAAACAAGATTCCCACACTTAACTCCATGAGTTGTTCATTTATAAAGGGCAAACAGCTGATTGGCTTAGCTCCTCCACCATTCCTGCTTACCACAACATCTGTCTTCAGCACTTAGTAAATTAGTACAGTCCTGTAGTGTATTTATCATCACTTAATAAGTAATTTTCTTGTATTAATCCTGGATAGATTTCAGGGGGCCTGATAGCTGACTCAAATAGATTTGGCCATTCATTGATTACATGTTGAGGAATAAACCAAACCCCTTAAAAGAACTCTTTACTCTTCACAAAATATGAGGTAAACCCCACTATCATTTTTATCTACTTACAGGAACACAATATGGTAAAGCATCTCCAGGCTTTGCACCCATACATTATCAGTTTTGCCCGTGCATATTAATGCTAAGAAGTTAGTGATTTATTGAATCTAACAATTCATTATTATGAACTTAACTGCCTATCCCCAAATGTTGTGCTTATAGATCGTACTAAATAATGTGAGTGATAATTTAACGGGATTATTATTTCAAATGAACTGTATGATATTACTGGTCGGGTTAGTGTGGTGTGGCTTTGGGTGTTTAGGATTATAAATGGAGTTTTGCTGAGGGCGGAAGGGAAAACTGTTAGGGTTTTGCAGGTTAATACATACATGTGATGGGTCTTGTTGAACAAAAATAATTTTTCAGTATGTTCCGAGTCAAATGGAGACTAGGTATGTTGGGAGTTAGTTCTGATTGAGGTATAGACATTGCCTTGATCTGTTATCTTGACCAGACCTTTATATTTGCTTCACCATGAGGTCTAGGGATTCATTATAATCCCTACAGTATATTCCTATTCCTTCCTTTACCTGTTAGCAGTCTCTCTCTCTCTTCATTTTCTTTGTAAAAATGCTACAGTAATTGACACTCAAACATTTACATTACTGTACCCCCTATATTATAACTTTGAGATACCAAGAAAATGGATTGCAATTCTTCCCTAATTTGAGAACAATACTGAACCTTTTTAGCTATGTCCAAGTAATGGGGAAGGACGGATGATTATAAGATCAGGCTGTGAATGGCATGATGGACTCCACCTGCCTTACAAGTATTAACAGTAACAAAGAAAGAGGATTCTAGGAACAATCCCCAATTTTCTGTCTTGCACCTTTCTTGGTGCTTTTTCCTATTGCCCTGCATCATTTTCCTTTATTACCTCCCCCAGTTTTGAGACTTATAAAATCCACTCCACAGAAGGTTAGAGGAGCGAAGATAACCGATAGAGAATTTCCTTTTTCAGCAAAAATACTTTGACTCGGGAGACTACCAAATGGCCAAGCAAAAGTCAGCTAGTAACAAATCACGAATGCCACCACTTCTAGCTCAGCCTACCGGTGAAGCTATTCCTACTCCCGAGTCTGTGCCTGTACGGAAGACATCCATCATCCACAGCAAATTAACTTCTGCATCATAAGTCATGCCTGACCCAATGACCTTTCTTTATCCAGTTACTATTTAGTAGGTCAAGGGAAGATGATGGTGACCCAGACATGTATCTTATAACTAGGGGTATATTTAATGAAGCCACCATTCTGGTACATGCTTTATCTTGAAACATCCATGGATCCCACAAAAATGGTTCCATATATGCTGATTTTAAGCAGACTCCCATGCTTGCATTGTACAGAGGTGGAGCTAATTATCTGGGTAATTAGAATTAGTGTTATCTTCCCTCAACCTGCTGGACTTCATACTTCTCCAGTATGATGCAAGCTTCCCACTCACAGGAGCACATATGTTGCCAAGTCTGTGTTGGGTCATATCAAGGGCTTTTTTGTCTATCAAGGGTTCCTTAGTACTTATACAGAGTGGAGACTGATTACTGAGGAAAAATTCCTTTGCACATTTTGATGATTGCATTACCATTTGATACATTTTACCTTTTTTTATTTGATCAGTCCATAATTACTGGGTGATACATGTAATCAAAAATTTCTTCATTTTGAAGAGTGTCTAAGATCCCTTGTAGACTTTTTAATGGCTTTAGCTGAAAGCAGAAAATTCTGCTTAAGCAACTTTTCAAAGATTATAACTTTTCTAATAGCCATTTTTGAGCTGGAGAAGCAATATGTGGAAGAACCGTGTTTTTCTGCCTCAGTGATATAAAATAATGTAGTGTTGTAACAGAATCATAAGTTGTGTGCCCATCTCTGACTCGTTAACATTCAGGGACTGTTAAGGACTTGCATTCTGCTTATCAGTAGTTTTTCTTTATCCAGCATTATTTCAACTCTGCTTCAAATTATATCTTGTGTTATCCAAGACATGTTCATCCCTTTAATGACAATTGAGTTAAACAACACCATTTAATTATTCTTTGAGTAATTTGTTTTAGATTGTTTTTAATATTTATACTGTACATTTAAAATCCAGTTATTTGAGAAATAGTAAAACAAAAGTGGATGGGATGAGAAGTGTGATTGACAGTATGTAAGTTCAGTGTGTAGACCTAATATGGAGTTGCCAAATTGTATGAGAAGCACTGGGCTGTTTACCATCATTGTTCCTTTACAAAGCGTTACATAGATTTCAGAAGTAGCTAAATAAACGATTCATTCCTTTATAACATGCATCACATTTTAAATGATTACAATAATTATGTGTGGCGTAGATATTTTCTGTAAGTCTTTCATATTAAACATATTTATTGTAACATAAATACTGTAGTGATTGGGAGCAGAAAACTTAGCCAAGAACTAGTGAGATTAAGCTTGTGAGTGGATTTTGCCAAACCTTCCAATAACTACCTAACTCACAACTCTCCCTGGTCATATATAACTGCTGAAAGCTATAGTAATGCAATTATATATTTTTATCCAATATCATGGTAATTGTGTATATGGGTTTGTCATATGTGGGAAGAACATTATATATTATTATGGATGTAAATTTTCAATGAAGATAGACTTATAGTTCAACCTTGTTTTTATGCCATTTCAGAATTTATTAGTTGCTTGTATTGTGTGTCAAACTTTTATCCAAATATCATCTTCTCCTGTAAAAACAAAATTGGTGAAATAAATCAACATTTAGTTTTGAAGACTGGCATTCTTTAAAAAATCTTTCTCCCCCATTTTTTTATTTATTTTTTATTTTATTTTTTAATTTTTTTAGTGTAGGTTAGGCAGGTGCATCTGGACTTAGGAATATTTTTTTTGTCTTGTCACGTACTGTACTGCATTAACTTGGTAAATTATTTAATGTACCTGTACTGTGAATTTGTCCTAGCAGAATAACTTAGTTATGAATGAAGTTTGGTTCACATTTTATTTGGTACAGAGATTGGTCATGACATACTGTACTATACCATGGCTGTGTTATTCTATTCAAGATAACAAAATAATTATATCAGAGAAGGATGTGGGTAAACACTCCATTGAATGCTGGTTAGATATATTTCACTTTTAGAGTTATATTTCACATTAAAGTACAGTAGTAATAATACACATGTGCATTAAGATAGAATGGAAGGTTATGATGCCTTATTCTGAAGTGTGATTTGTTGCTCACTTGTACCCAAAGTGACTCGGCTATTTTTTTTCCAATTAAAGGAATCCTTCCAGTTACTGTAGTTGTAAGGCAGATTTTCTCTGATGAGTGCTAAGACTGTGTGTGACTCAATCAGAAAATTCACATTTGTATTGGTTCCCATTGAAAGTAGGTTTACAGTAAGGAAGCATAATATCACCAAGGTTGTTCACTATTCTCATGGATGGAGTACATTAGGTGAAGAAGTGAAAGCATAAGTACTAAATTGATGAGCATTGTTGGTAAATATGAAAACAACTTATAGATGAAAGTTGAGTTACTGTGGTTGCTTTTCACAGATAATGCAGAAGAAAAATTACAATTATCCATGAATGCATTTGGTAGAGTGTGCACTAGGAAAAAGTTAAAAATTAATATGAATATTAATAGTGACGAAAATAAGTACAGAAAAGATTAATAGATATTAGCTTGGTTAAAGATATAATGAAGCAAGTGAGGTGTTCAGATAACCGGGAGTACAGTAGATGTGTTGGCTATGGGAACAATGGATGATGAAATACAAAGGGAAAGAAAGTAATGGTTGCATTAAAATATGTAGAGAGGAAAGTCTATCAAAGGAAACAGTCGGGCTGCATAGAGCTGACATTATGAGTGAAACGTGGACTCTGGGTGCAATAGAAGGAAGCAGTTAGAAGTGACTATGATGACAACTTGGAGAGCAATATGTGGAATAAATGGGAAGTAAAAATAGGATATTAAAAACTCGGCCACTTGAAATAACCTGTGGCTTAGTAAGACCCAATTTTAATGGAAATGAAGGTTGTGTCCAAAGCTTAAGGTGCAATAACTTTGGGGACTATTAGGACATGTGCGCACATTAACCCCATTCTAATTATATAAGATGTTTAGAGCCCATTGGGCCCCATGCTTACTGGCACATTGAGATTACGGCTGTCTTCACTTTTCATTGAAATTGGTTCTCGTGCCTCCCCCCCTTTTTTTAAATTTAAGACCTGCATAAATAAATTCAGAAAAATTGCAATAGTAACCAGACTGATCATGCATCAACAAATCTAGTCATGGGAAAATTTAGTGGGTTTTATGATCAGGAAACATCCCTATCCCCCCAAAAAATCCATAAATATGCAAATTTTGTGCCTCTCTTTTCACCTAATTAATCTGCTTTAATTGGGGGTTTACCATTCATGAATTGGACTGATGTAAGGGTATGGTAGACGTGATAGACTTGACAAGGGTTTGCCAAGATGGGATGGACACAATGAGAGAATTAAGTGAAGGAATGTGGTAAAGATTCTAATTCAGAATGGATGGTTCGAGTGAGCTGGAAATATAAGGTAAAGGAAGTAGTACCAGAAGCGAAAGGAATAGACATCAAGGAAATAGCGTTGTGTTGGAGGGATAATCTGTCTTTGCTCTTGATTCTGGTCACCTTACAATGTGTGTAAGAGGGGGAACCCTCTTAATACTTGATTTGATATTTGAATTTCTTAACCTTTGTAGAATAAACCTTTTCTGAATCTTTCCTTTTTGAACAAAAGTTTACTGTTGGATAAGTTTGTGTTATTAGAAGGAAAGTGTTTTTCCTGACTCGTGTTCTACCACTAATTTTCCCCAATTAAAATTCACTGTAGCCTAAATTAGTGGTCTGCTTTGCATTTTCAACAACTAGACAATAGTGTACCAGTATAAGTTTTGTTGTTTTGAATAAATTTCTGTATCCTTTCTTGCTCTCCTATTTTTCTGCCTGAAGAACTGTTATTATAAACTATGCTTGCAAGTCTTGTGGCTGCCTATTCACATTTCTGCTAAACAAAAACAATGTTCAAAGTTTGCAGTGTGCTCCCCAACTGTCATAAAATGAAATTTCCAATTATTATCTACCAATCAAATAATGGTCAACCAAGTGTTGAAGCAACTCTTTAACATCATCTTATCAACTTGCCCCCCTTTTTTTTTTTTCTTTCTTTATCATCATCTAGAAAATATTTTCTGGGTAGCTGATATACATTGGCCACTTATCATAATACTGTATACCAGTATTAGTGATAGGGCATATGCAATCTTCGCACGGACATCAAAATGATGGTCTATGCATAGTAAATTGCATAATTGTGATTTGTTTTGATTTCATTGAGTGCAGTTTGCAATTGTCAGTACAGTACTGTATTTCTATTATGTGCTTTGATGAATGAACTCTAGCTATTACTTGTGGTGCTGTGGATATTCAGTCATGACTGCTTGGCTGAGGGCCTCATGATAAATGTTAAAAATGAATATGTCAGGATTCAAAGGTGTTTAAATAATGCCTCAATTAATCTGCACTAGTGAGGCTCAACTTTTGTCATGCGAAGTTATAATGTTGAATCTTGGTCGAGTTTAATGGGGTATTTTAGTATACCAAACTGGTATAATTTTTTCTTTTATATTTTTGTTTCTGAAAATTTTCTCGATGCCTCAGATTAATATTATTTTAATCTGAAACGTGCAGTGATTATATGAAACGGATAACACTGGACCAAGTACACCGCCTTACAACATAGTTTGTCAAGAGATACACATGATTTTGTGACATTGACCATCAAGAACATTTTGTGATCATAAAGTTACCTAACTAGCCATATATTATGTAACCATTGTATTTAACTTTGTCTGTCAAGATAAACACTACCAAACATGAGGATACAGTGATGCAGTATACTTCATTCTCTCACTGTATCTACCTATACCACTACCCAGACATAATTCCAAGCTAGTATTTCTCAACACGATTGTTCCCTCATTGTGTGTGCGGTCCGTCACTCCATCACGTTTGACTTTACATCACAAGACAGGCTAAAGTTCACTGCCAATGACAATCGCCCTTCTTTCGATTATATAAGTCTCATCATACGCTAATAATCCAATCTTGAGGGAATTTTTCTTCCTCCATATTGCAAGACACGGTACAAAGAGGCTCTGAAAATATATAAGCCATTTGTGTCTTGTAAATACTAAAGGAAAACATTAATTTATCTCCCGCTGTGTCCTGTTACCATCTACAACTCGTAACAGATATACTGTACTCCAAAGTGACCTTGATTTTGGTGTGGCAGTATGGCAGAGGTGAAGAAAGATCAAAGGTTTAACCGAGCCTCGTCTGTAACCCTCATACACCCCTTAGTTCAAGTTTACATTGGTGGTGGTGTGAGGGAGGTAGTGATGGTGAAGTTAACTTTATAAAGAATGTATATTCAATGCGGATTATTAATCTCTAATCACCTACACGTTTATAACCTGCGCGCACGTGTGTGTGTGCTCGCTCGTCTTCATAATTAGGCTTATATTGACCCATACTAAGACTGACACCATCACCTGAATCATACAACTAACACGATTTTTGGTGTGAGTTTATCTTTAATAATATTTTGCCAATTTTTTTGTTTTTTAAATGGGTCAAGTGAAAGTACCGGAGAAGGACATAAGACTCGAATTGATAACCCTGAGACTTAGGATTTATCCTCCTAATGGTCGGGAAATTTGGCAAGGTGCCAAGGGGTAAGGCAAGGTATAAACCCTTTCTGAATCAACCTTTGGTAACAAGAAGGTCAGCCAGGACGCTCGCGGTCAATGCTTAATTAACCTGGCATTTCCACTATCAAGAGGTGTTGTATGACCTTAGATCCATGTTGCAATGAGAATCTGATTTGTCTTATTATTTACACGAAACAGCTTAGAATACCATCCCTTTTTTTTCTTTCTCTTTTTTCTTTTTTTTCTCCTAAAAAATCATGTGGTTTCAAAAATGGATTATAAAATGTATAGTCAGTGATTGTTGAAGGACGTGACCCGTTTGTAGATACAGTACCACCATAATACACTAGTCTCGCCTACACCTGCTCTTCACTACACTCAAAGAAAACGCCTCTTAATTATAGGACGACAAAGTCTAGGCTTGAGGAGTTACTTTATGCGAGGGTGTTGTCACATTCTCACCTCTTTTTCACACAGCAAAATATAAAAGAAGATAATACGCTAGAATATATTACAGCAGAATAAAATAGATTATATAAGAGTCATTAACGTTATGGGGAAAATAAACAAGGTGTCTGATATAGTTTGTAGAGTGGACTGGTCACCCATGTTGACATTTTTACCCCAACAAAACAACGTAAGTTTATTTTATCGAATCTGTTCACCCTATTAGCCACAACCCTGGACATACCAACGCACACTTCACCCGAATCGAAAACCTCGAACTTTAGCCACAAAAGGGTATCGCTGTCTCTCGACCTTATTGCCCAGCTCATACACACAGTAGCCCAGTAACTCAACTCTTGGACAGGGTAAGAGAGCACGGGGACGTCTCGTACAGCTGCTCGAGGGTGACCTTACAAACAAAGAAGATTAATTAAAGGTCGTCTGAGACTCCTCTTCCCAGACACACGTCACGTTGAAGGACAGAACATAACAAATAAATTTCTAAAGACATGGTTCATGTGATGAGCAATTAACTGTTACTTCATAATGCAGGTTCACATAATACAGCCGGACAACGCAACACTTGACCTCACTAGCGCCGTCAAGAGTGAAGAGGCTCCGCTGCCTGGTATACCCCGCCCACCACCAACCCACCTTTTACCTGGGCAGCAGTCGAGGCCAGGACGGATGAAGGGCGGCGGGCTTCCCCACTTTCTGTCCTCTTCGCGATGCCAAATACATTTCTACCCAGAACCATCATGCTCACGGGGCATCTGGGTCCTAAAACCTGGAGAAATACATATACTGTGTCCACAATGTAAATATGTGGTGGTTTAATCCTTTTCTAGATGGTGTTTGGAAATGTTGTGTTAGCCCTGGGGGTTGGCGAGGAGGACGTGCCCGAGACTGGGAACCTGTCGATATTGAATGTGAAGTAAAGGGTCAGCCCGGGGTGTGTAGACAGTGTGAGGGTGTACCCTTGTCTCTGGGGGGGAAGGGTAGATGTTATCTCCGAGGGATACAGGAGTAAATGTGGTGGTCCCTCGGTAACACTAAACTTTGGAGAGAAGGTAAACCATATTTCCATGGTCTGTGTAGAGGCGGAGAGTTTATTTATTGTGGGATATGTTTACAACAACGGCAGACAACACACCGCTGCGATAGGTTACGGTGAGAGATAACTTTGGTTGTGTTAGTCAGTTCTTAAAGGAGCAGCAGAAATAACGTAGCACTGGGAAAGCTAGACATTCAAGATTCAGCATATAGATGTACAGAAATTGAATGTACTTTTTATGCAGAAAATGATAACTACTTGTTTTTGTCAGGGATGGAAAAAGACACCAAAACCTGTTCCCGATTCTCAGAGTCATACAATAATTTGTTTTCCTCCCTAACTGTGAACAAGGAAACTTTAAGAATGTGGACCCAGCATATGCACGGCGACCACCGCAGTCACTTGTAAACAAACGCCAAGTTGACATCTTAAATGGTGCAGATTTGGACAAAGTTGATTACTGTACAGTGATCTTATTTTTTTTCGCACGTAAAATTTGATGCTTCTGACCCCCAATAAATATGTTGAATGTTATCAGATTAAAGATAATATTTTGTATGTGGTAAAACAAATAATACAGTATTCCATTGATTTTCTTTATCTAAAATTAGATAAGATAGAATTAGCTTGAACTATCACAGTGGCCGGCATGAAGAAGTAGCTGTGTTGGTGACAGTTTTTTCCTGGTGGTGGGGTGGGCGTGTCGACGGCTGGTGCCTTGTTCAAACAGACAATAATGCAACAAAATGAAGAGGTAAAAAATATCACAGATTGACACGTTTTAATACATTGTATGTCGTGTAAAATACCTATTATGTGTGTCAGTTTCAGCGACACATCACGTTAACCTTAAGTTTAGATGATGAAACTAATAATTCAAGGTTGTAGGCTTAGGTGTAGTGAACCTCAGTGGTGTGTAGAGTGATGGTAAGTACACAGGAATACAACACTACACACTTCACCACCAGTAAAGTTGTAAAAGTAATCCGTGTATGTGTGTGTGCGCGCGCGCCACTAGTAGCGACAACTGAAAGTAAAAGTTGTTTATTCTCCTGCTCACTCACTCATTTGCTGGCTGGTCACTCTAGCCTCTCTGCCACACATCAATAGCTACTCTAATATACAAATTCTCATACATGAGTGAATAAATCAGCGCTGCAGATATTCTAAAGACAATTGGCACAAATTTTCACCAGTCAAGTAGTTTATAAAGTAAACATCTTATACCGACATTGTCTAAGTAAGTTATCTCATTCTGAAATACACTAAACCAAGCCGCTACAAAAACTACAAAATGTCTTCACCGTGAATTGGCTGGGTTGTTGTAGTGCTGCATGGTGATCGTGGCCGTAGTGTTAAGCCAGAACACCTGATCAGTATTTCCTTATCATGATTAGTTGATTGATTTAAGGATTTTCTAGCTCTTGGAATAATAAGGGAATTTGTCTTTCGTTTTCTCTTCCCATTTTCTCTCTTTCTACTTCATACTTTCTTCTTTTTCTGTCACCCCTTTCTCTATTTATCTCTCCCTCCTTTCTCTTTTTTTTCTCTCCCCATTTCTATCTTTTTCTCTCCCTCCTTTCTGTCTTTTTCTTCCTCCTTTCTATCTTTTCCTCTCCCTCCTTTCTCTCTTTTTACCTTAGGGAGAGGGAGGTATGTCCAGACACCTGCCCTCCCCCAGCCATGACCTTCATAGCTTCCCGCCACGCTGGTGTCAGCCTTCAAGGGTATCAACGCCCCTCAGCAATCTCGTGTTTACAAAATTTATACAAGTGATTTTGGTTACGTAATGTGAATACTAGTTTGTTGACTGTTGCGGGAGGAGACAATTAAACATCGGGAATAACATGGTACAGCTTTTTTATTATTATTATTATTATTATTATTATTTTTTTTTTTTTTATGAGATTAGACAGTGTGGGGTGGCATTATTAAATAAGGTTGATTCCCTGAGTTATTCCAATCAACACACACAAAAGTCTCCCCAAAAAAGCATCGTGAAGACTCTGAACACGTCATCCACATATGATTAAACTTAACTGCCACACTTTGTACGTGAAGAGACATAAACAAGTTCAAGTGTAGAGGAAGAGCGTGTAGCTAGACAAGGAGTGATAATGAAAACATAACACAATGGAGAAAGTGTTAAGTTTGGGTACTGTTGATTTAGCACTGTGTTAAGGTGGTGTTAACTAGAGGTGGTGACGTTAGGAGTCGATTGTTACGTACTTACTTATCTTGATTGGGAGGAAGTGGGTAGATGGGTGGGTAGAGGGGGCGTGTGGGGGTGTACGTTTATGATTGTATTAAGAGTATACGCGGAGGTGTAAATTTATACACACACACACACACACACGTTTCCCACAGTTGGAGGTATAACAACACGCCTGGCTAAGCTGGGGAACCAAATGGCGTCAAAATAGCACCAAGAATCAACTGGACGACTATGCGTATATCTAGTCACTGACAGGTGTTTTTGGTTAGGTTAGGTTTGCTTTTGTTTAAGTTAGTTTAGGTTAAGTTAGCTTTAGTTTAGGTGAGGGTGGAATTTCTTCAGGAATATAAGGGACGACTCTCTCTAACTACTGTACTTGGTGTCACTGTTATAGGAAAGAAACAGCTAGGTGAATTATAAGGGATCCGGTTGCCGGTCAGCGAACTGCTTCGTTTCTGCCACTCACTGTGCCAACTCTCGTCCACCTTTCAATGTTTCTCGGTAAAGCGAAGGAGCTGCTGGTGCCATTGAGCCAGTCCCTCAACCCCCCACCACTCACCCACCATCCCACCCCCAACCACCCCAGCACCTGCCTCCCCCTCCTCTTGACGTCACACACTACCCCCTCCACCCTAAGCCGGAAGTTTCATGGTATTGAAAATGAAAGTTTCGAGTGAGGCTCACCTTTTCACCCGGTCCCCCCCACAGACCCCTACTCACTCCGGGACCACCCACCCTACCCAATTTCTCTCACCCCCTTAGTGAGATTAGGTTCCATGACAAAACCCCAACGGGGTTGTCATTTGTCAACACTAACCTAACCTAAACATAAAAGTTTTATTTTATATTTTATATGTGAGACTGGGGTTTTGTTCGTTGGGGTTTTATCCGGTCACCGCTAGATTATGTGTATACAACTATGCGTGTAAGTGTTTTCTGTGTGCACAAGAGCGTGTATGTTTGAGTGTATAAGAACTCCTTAAACTACGAATAAATGTTTATAAAAAATCATCATTTTAACCTAGTTTTTAACGTAGTGTGGTGGACAGTATTAGCAGAAGGAAAGTAACAGTATTACCTAACCATGTACTGTAGCTCCGCGACGCTCCGTGCCCTGCAAGGTAAACATCAACACAATGTCGACTTAAAGAACTCGACACAAAAACCAACATTAGTCACATTTTACCGCTCGTCTAATAGTCAAGCAGCCAACATTATCATCAGTATATCTACATAGTTTACAAGCTTAAAAATGGCAATAAATCAACATTTCCTTGGACGACTTCGTTTAAGAACTCTACAATACCATTAAAAGTCGATTTAGTTTATGTTCCTCTCAGCCTTAAGGGTCTTGTCGCCCTCGCTAACTGTCCTTACACTGTTGGACAAAGAGCCCGAAGAGGGGTGAAAAAGAGTGAAAGGTGTGTGGTGGGTGAGAGCGAGTGAAAGGGGTGGTGAGGAGGGGGCAGGCAGGTATGGGGTAAGAGCGCCAACATCCGCAATATTCTACTTAGAAAACTGTCTTCAAAGGTCACCGTGACTAAGACAGAAAATTATTCCCCGAAAAGAATTTGGGTGAGATAATTTCTCTCTGTTGGGGAGAAAGTTAAAAAAAAAAAATAGAAAAAACACGCAAAGATAAACATGAGATTGAGAAGGCAAAAACACACATAAAGAACTACAAAAACAGAATTGGAAAAATATCCTGACTCAGTCTCAAGATAATGAGAAGATTAGACAGAAGAGCAGGAAAATGTAACGAGGTTAGGTTAGGTTAAGCGTGACTCGTATTGTTCTATATAACTACATACATACAATTTTTTTCAGAAGACAACGATCTACCCACCATGGCGACGTCGACAGAATCAACATGTTATCACCCCAACACTTGACAGCCTCACCCGTGAACCAGTAATACAGTAAAGGTAACTGGTATGTAAATTTAATATTATCTTCCGCGAGTTGTGCATATTAAAGTCAACTCCAAACTCACTCTCTGAAGATGGTTTTTGTGAAGCTGTTATTTTGGCATACAACTCTCCTCAAAAATACTGTGAAATGATACACCCAAACTGTGCCTGTCAGTGTAATGTTGTCTGAGGTAATTGTGAGCACTATCAAAGAGACTCACAACATTGAATGACAGAAGTGTAAATTTCCTTCAGTGTAATTAGTAGTAAAAAAAAATATTGGGTTAGGTTAGGTCGGGTTGGGTTAGGCTATGTCGGGTTGTGTTAGGTTAGGTCGGGTTGGGTTAGGTTAGGTCGGGTTGGGTTAGGCTAGGTCGGGTTAGGTTAGGTTGGGTTAGGTAAGGTTGGGATAGGTTAGGTTAGAAAATCATAACAAGGAGGTGGATACATTGGAAGCTGAGGTGCGTTACTGTACTACACCTGGGCAGAGATTATGTCATAACTCACCTGACTTAAATACACACCTGGAGGAGAGAGGTAGGTGTGGGGGAGAGAGTTAGTTGTGGGGGAGAGAGAGAGGTGGGGAGAGAGAGGTAGGTGTGGGGAGAGAGAGGTAGGTGGGGGAGAGAGAGGTGTGTGGGGAGAGAGATGTAGGTGTGGGGGAGAGAGGTGTGGGGGAGAGATGTAGGTGTGGGGGAGAGAGAGGTAGGTGTGGGGGAGAGAGTTAGGTGTGGGGGAGAGAGATGTAGGTGTGGGGGAGGGAGTTAGGTGTGGTGGAGAGAGACAAGTGTGGG
Source organism: Homarus americanus (assembly GCF_018991925.1). Taxonomy (NCBI): domain Eukaryota; kingdom Metazoa; phylum Arthropoda; class Malacostraca; order Decapoda; family Nephropidae; genus Homarus; species Homarus americanus. Next base: position 3,423,751 of record NW_024744839.1, read on the forward strand.
GAAGAGAGTTAGGTGTGGGAGAGAAACAAGTGTGGGGGGAGAGATAAGTGTGGGGCAGGTGAGGATGCCGGAACAAACTGGTTGGACCTCCCACGCCCACAGTCCTTCTCCACCACTCTACCTCTTCCGAGAATCAAGTCAAAGGTAACTAAGAGGAACAGCACTAATGGACCTTGAAGTAATTAGCTCCCTCCAAGAACTCTAAGAACAATTTATTCACCCAGCAAAAGTACACTGATATATTATGTCTATTTTAACTATTCTTGGCGAGACAATATAATTCCATGCAACATAACACCTCATATTATTTACAGAATGGAATACCAAGAAGGAAATCTTAGACAAAGGAAGCTATACGATGATGATCAACGTGTGGTAGAAATATGTATCTGCCTTCCATCAGCGCTATCCAATCACAATGGCCGAAGAGAGTGGTGGTGATGGCGACCTTTGGCAGCTTCTCCAGGTGCGTCTTATTTAAGCTGGACTGCACACTGCTTACATTACCATTCACTCTCAACCCAGCTTCGAAAACCCCCAGAATCTTGTGATATTCAACCAGTCTTCTGACAGAAAACCAGGTAAGCTACTTTACCATTAGCCGATGGAAAGTTTTTAAGGATTTTCTTCGTCTTTGTAATATTAGCTTGCGTAATATGAGCTGTTTTTGTCTTAGTAAACTCTTTTCCCTCCATCATTTATATATATATATATATATATATATATATATATATATATATATATATATATATATATATATATATATATATATATATATATATATATTACATCACATCATAAACAAGAAGTAGTGTGATGAGTTGAGTACTGTACTGCTGGTTAGTTGTGGTGGTGAAAACATGAAAGGGATTTTGTTTTCTTGTATTCTTCTCTCTCTGTATCTGCCCCTTGCCCCCGTCTCTCCATGCTGTCGTGTCCCCTCGGTGACTCTCCTGTATGCATTGCTCCTTCCTCCGCAGTGCCACCCTGCCCCTCCATGCCTCCCCTATCACTCTATACTACCCTTCCTGTACACGCCATCTTCCCTCAACGTTCTTCCTCAGTACGTGTGACTCTTGCCTCTACAACGACCCCCCCCCTCCCCTCCGCCCCTCTAATCCGTGTGTGTTCTTGTATTCTCTTCATTCTTACTCCCCCCACAGCATTCATTGTATCCACTGTCTCTTCCATCCAGTGTTCCTTCTATTCACTGTCTCTTCCATCCAGTGTTCCTTCTATTCACTGTCTCTTCCATCCAGTGTCCCTTCTAGCCATTGTCTCTTCCATCCAGTGCCCCGTCTAGCCACTGCCTCTTCCATCCAGTGCCCCTTCTAGCCACTGTCTCTTCCATCCAGTGTTCCTTCTATTCACTGTCTCTTCCATCCAGTGCCCCTTCTAGCCACTGCCTCTTCCATCCCGTATCCTTTCTATCCAGTGTCCCTTTTATCTACTGCCTCTTTCATCCCGTGTCCCTTCAATCCAGTGTCTCTTCTATCTAGTGTCCATTCTATCCACTGTCTCTTCCATCCAGTGTCCCTTCTATTCACTATCAGTCAGCGTGGGTAGAGTGGTGTCTGGTGATGTTCCTCCTTGTCACTAGGAGAGAAAGTCACTTGTAAAACACATTCTCTACATAACGTGGATCGTTTATTAATATATTACCTAACTGGAGTGCAACGGGCGAGTGGATACAGAACTCCCTTTATATCCCAAGGGTCACTGGTTTGATCCCTGGGCACTTCTAGTCTCAGGTTGGTAAGTCATGGCGGTCGAATGCAGTGTCGACCAGGCAGCCTCCTTGATTAGTATACAGTGTGATATAACCACTGTTCCTTGAGAGAAGTTATGCCTACGGGACCCGCTTTCACTTTCATTACCTCAATACTCTTGTTAGGGAAAGGGATCATATTCCATAAGGTTTGTACAATTAATATTCCTCGTAACAGTAGAGGTAAGAATGTACCTACAGTAAAATGCAACGTTCAAACTCTGTGGAAACGTTGATTAGTACAGCACAGTATATACATAACATTTTTAACCGGTAGTTCAGCAACAGTTGGGTGGTACAGGCCGTAATGCACCACATGGGAGATTATATAAAGGAGAAAACTGTTATCGTTAATGTTTAACTCGTCACTCAGGACCAGCAGACTATCGGAGGGAGGAAAACTGGGAAACTGATATTGATAAGATAACTATAGAGCGGTTTTTAATTTGTGTCTCTTATTGAAATAAGAAATCTATTATATGCGGTAGTATTGTGGGACGTGTGACAGATGTGTACCGGGCTACAACTACCAAAGGTGATGGACACATGGTGGACTTGGGAGGAACATCAGGTGAAACTTATGTGCACCTCATTAACACACTATATAGGCTAAACTCTTCAGCTGTGTTATTACCGGAATGATACATTAGTAACCTTATCTTCCTTGTTTGACAGAAGACAAAATTTGTGTTAAAAGATTCTGGTCCTACGGGGCTGCAGTGCTATAAATGGCATCCCGCAAGGTAGTGTGTTAAGTCCGATGCTATTTTTTTACATACAGTATATCAACGACTTGCTTTCTAATGTAAACTTTCAGCCGAGGTTACCAAAATATCGTGACATATTTAGTCTGACTAAAACCGTAATCACCTTCAAATGGATGCTGACAACCTCTGGCAATGGTGAGACAGATACATGATTACTCCTTTTTCACCCAAATAAGTGATTAGTAATGACAGTTGGCAGGATAGGATATAGAGAAGCCGTATGATGTTTTATCTAAAGACTAAACCATCTAAGTTAAAACACAGTGATGGAAGAAGCCATGGATGTGAGCCAACTGTTGCCTGAAGATCATATAAACAACAAAGTCAACAATGTGTGCCAGATGACGACTGACCCGGGGATCATTTACTCAATCAAACGAAGAAAATTTCAGACGGTTGTACAATTAGCTGATCCAACCACACTTAAGAGTACACAAGGGAGAACGACAAAAGACATCAACTCTAGCCACAGTGCTAAAGAAGAACAAACTTAATACTCTGGCAAAAAAAAACTTGAGCCACGAAGATCAGCTGAGAAAGGCGCCATCAACAGTCTTCTGGGGCATAGGATCGAGACGTACAAGATTACCCTCACAAGGACAATACCAGAGCTGCTGTTCAAGACACATACACAGGTCGATAAGGAAGGCCAACCCACTGAGGGACAAATAGCTTCTTGGAGCCATGGTTGATGGGGGGCTAGTGTAAATGGTTGGAGCTTAATGAATGAGCCACTTATAATACTGTGTCCACTATTACTATTATATTACTACTACTACTTCTACTGCTGCTACTACTACTACTACTATAGGCGCAACAATCACAACACTGGGGAGCCAAGACGTCAGCCCCAGCATCACCTCTACCACCTCTCTCCTTATCCCACCCTTCTTCTTGTGCTGTTTTATTACTTCTGTTCTTTATCTCTCTCCTCCGCTTTCCCATCTCCCAAGCTGTCAACTGGTGGTAATTGTGGTGTTGGTAGTTGTGGTAGTAGTGGTAGTTGTGGTTAGTTTCCACTGCTTTATTGTGTACCATCTGCGTGTGTTTCTACTCCACAAATTATACCACACACCCTTTATTTACATCGTTTTTTTAACTTTACTTTAAGAACTTTTGGTGGTTTCTACGAGTCATTTCCAGATTGTGGTTGAAATGACAGTGGGAAAGTAAATTACAGTAAAGATAATCATTCATTCGTTTCTTGTGTAATATTTTCTTCTTAATGTTTGACACCATTCAACGTATATGAAAGTTTATTTGCTACTTGGTGCTAGTGATGATAATGGTGGTTAATATCGTGGTAGTGGTGGAGCAGGGGATGATAATGGTGGTGGAAGTGGTAGTAATGGTGGGTGGTTGTAGGAGGAGGAGGTGGGGGGAAGGGGTGATGGGTGGAGGAAGGGGAGGAGGAGGGGGTGGGTGGAGAAGAGGGTCGCACCACCACGCGAGTTTCACTTCTGACAGACATTTTCTCCTGCGGGTGAATGTTGGGCGTAGACAGTGAGACGTCTCCCCCCTTGGTCTCCTCCTTCAGGTTGTCTGGATACTACTCCTCGCCCTGGGAGACAAAGGGAGGGTGAAGGTTGGGGGTTATATGGGAGGGTAAGGGTTAGTAGCTGGAGGAAGGGGGGATGGGGGGCATACAAGTGTTAGGAGGTGTTGCGGGTATGTCCTGTGTTACGGTACAAGTAAATCTAGGATGCATGTCTACGCTGTTATGGATGACCGTCTAGCTGAGTACTGTATACACGGTCAGGGTGGAGAGCAGTCAAGTGAGAGTAGAACATTATAGAAAAGAATGTTATCTCCCGTGAAGGAAGTCAACTAAGATTGTTCTGAGAATGTTAATATCAAGAGGCCAGACATGTCACGTCCCTCCAACTCATGTCTTCCTGAACACCTCGGACACCAACACACTGATGCTCTGGAGTTCATGACAAAATATTTGCTTTTCTTTACTAAACCGTACGTAAAGGATTCCTCCTCAAATGACGGATGAGACACACATTCACTTCATCTCATTCATGTTAGTGTCGAATACTGATGAGAATTGATGGACGGCAGCGGGTGGGTGTGTGTGGTGTGCTCACAGGTCACCTCACACTTGACACTTGCCCCACGCAACGCCCCGGCTACACCCCCTTACTTCCCGTGTAAGGCGAAGCGCAAAAGCATTACATCGTCAAAAGGGGACGTGTGCAGAATTCATGCTGGTCTTTTGAGACTTAAATGGTGGGTGAGTGCCTGAGTGACAGTGCCTGACAGGTCACGGCCCGAGGAGGCCACTTTGCTTCATCTCTCAGATTCGTCGCATTCTTGACCTTTCGTTTAGCTGCCACCGCTCCGCTAACCTCTTAAACAAACGAGACAGATGTGTGGCTGACTGCTTGAGGTCGGTCAGCAGATGATTCAGCTGGTGTGGTTGTGTGGTGCTTCGGGTAAAGATTACGAAACCGTAATTGAGGATGCAGACCCCGAGTGTTGTAGTGTGTGAGACACATGATACCGGCAGCTGGCGGGGCACGAAGGGTCGGGGTGTGTAGAGCGAGGAAGTCTTGTGCCCATCATCAATCTCGCCACTATCTCTGTAGTCACCGTTGACCGTTTCACTAACTGTCGTCCAGGTATCTAAAACTACCATTGTCCCCGACGAGATCACAATGTAATTAAATTTGATTAATTCCGTACCTTCCTTCACTGTTTATATATTGTGTTGACAGGTCTGTAGCTCGTCTACTTACTACGATACCTTTAATCTATTGGCTATGACGAAGAGAGAGAGAACAAAGTAAGTGGTGACAGTGGGGATGGCCCATCACCGTCTCCTTTCTATCGTCCAAGGTCAGGCCACTGCTCCTGCCTTCCCCAACTTTCGTCTGACACCAGCCCTTTCATGACTAACACCACATTCCTCCCTGCTGTCGGGAAAGCACGGAAATGACTCTAGTACCCAAACTTAAAATATAACTTTCCATATTGTTTGTATGCGTCACTTAGTTTCATGCTCTTATTGACATTAATTCTATATTAAACTCGAATTGGGACCCGAGTATGACCGAAAGCAGCACAAGCAGTGGCAGCGGTCCCTGGTGGCGCTGACAGGAACGACACACTCCACCCACTGGCCTCACCACCCGCCCTTCACATACAAAATGACCAATACACTATACTATAGAGGGAGTTATGTTATTACTTACCAATTTCTTTGTATTATTTAGCTTTAGATTCTGTAGCGGCGATAATAAAAATACATTGATGTGTCACTTAACTTCGATATATTTGTTAGCGAGTGTTTGTAATTATTGTTTGTGTGTAAGTATTCGGGTTACTTCCCTTACAGTTACGTTATTACGAGAAACTGATGCAATATCCTTAGACCAATGATGTCTAGATGTATGCTCGACCAAACTGGCAACAATATTACATTATAAGATTTTATCATAACTGAACAGATGACTCATAATTTAATAAGTAGACCTAATTCTTTAATAATATCGAAGTTAAGTCAGTTAAAACATTAACTATCTGAGCCTTGAGAATCTTAACTTGGTTTATTTCTTCTCCATAACTTAGGATTAAATTATTATTCTAGTTAGGTTAGGTTAGGGTCTCACAGTTGCAGTTACAAAGACCATTAAAACACACACAGCCTGGTTGACTTGTGGGAAGAACCGCTACGTTGACGACCTACATTCTTCCTCACTCCTACATCTTCCTCACTCCTACATCCTCCTCACTCCTACATCTTCCTCACTCCTACATCTTCCTCACTCCTACATCTTCCTCACTCCTACATCTTCCTCACTCCTACATTCTTCCTCACTCCTACATTCTTCCTCACTCCTACATCCTCCTCACTCCTACATCCTTCCTCACTCCTACATCTTCCTCACTCCTACACCTGTCCTCACTCCTACATCCTTCCTCACCCCTACCTAGCAAACACCTCTATCAAGCTTCTCTCACCTTAATACAGAAGACGTAACTCAAGTGACATCATTATATAGCCACTAATCCTCGGGGGGGGGGGGATCTATCGCTTGTTGTGGAGTGGGAGGACAACGTAGGCAAGACCCTCCTCGCCTCTTACTGTCTCTCTTTCCTCCCTCCCCCTCTTTTCCTCCAATCTTTCCGAGGTGTAAACAGCTCCCTCGTGAGTGACCTTACCGTCTGCGTTGCGTATATGATGCCTCACCTCTGACCTCTACTGAATACAAATTAGTTATGCGAGTCAGAGACGTTATTACCGGCAGGAAGACAGTCACGAGGGACCCACTGTATTAAACAATGTGCGTGTTTATACTTTACGTTTGTTACGGAAGTCCATGCTAGATATGTTGATTTCAAGCCTAAAGACAAGCAGGATCAAAGATGCTATGATATTCTCGATTAATATATAATACGTCATCCACTCAGTGCTTGTCCAGTCGTGTTTCTTCCTCATAATGTGGGATATAGGGTAAATATATTAGTGGTTAACTTAAGATGACTCCCAGGAAAGATTTACACTTGATTGTAGGATGATGCAGCTGTTTATTCTCAAGGAAGGAGGCCCTGGGGCGTAGGGGAGTGCTTGACCAGTGTACTGTGAGAAGGTCTTGAGCCCAAATTTCTTCTACTTTATTAATTATAGAAGATTACTGAGGGCGTGGTCGTCAGGTAGAGTATGTCACCTGAGACAACACTGTGGTCATGTATGGTGACACCTGTATGGTGTTTGTGTCTTGGTAGCATTCTTCAGGTCTCTTTGTTTCTGAACGTATAAGATGATGATGAATATGATGACACACGCACACACACGCGCGCGCAAAGTGAATAGCTTAGTGACATGAAGTATTCTTTTATTTCTCAAGTCCGGAACGTTGCTAATATAAGAGACTAATGATAATACTAAGAAAAAAGTTTCACCTAACATCATTGAGGTGTGTAGTATGTGGTGGAGGGGAGAAACTCTCGTCAAAAGTGGTATATTATGTATTTAGAAACCTACCTCGTGCAAAAGTCACCTTCACGTCTACCGTACTTCACTCACTCACTCAATGGGGAGGTGTTTGTTCCTCTTGTACCGTCTGTAGTTGGTCATATCCTTGTTTGTCCCTGTGTAATAATAATAATAACAATAATAATAATAATAATAATAATAATAATAATAATAATAATAATAATAATAATAATAACAATAATAAACGGTTTATTAATAGAGTTGTAGCCGGTGGCTGAAAATATACAAACTTACATTTGAATTAGACATAATGATATGCGTTCAATACATTTACAGGGCTGTACAGTACATAAATCAGGAGTTTTGTGTGTGTGTGTGTGTGCTGAGAGTATGGGCACACTATGAGTTAAGTATATATTCAAAAGAGAAACTAACATAAATCCTGGAGTATCATGAGCAGTTCCGTGTGTACAGCAGGTGTCCAGCAGAAGGTTGATGGCCTCACTAAAGGTAAACAATTCCCCTGTGTTTATGGTCTCCTAGTGGCTCCACTCACCTGGAAGCCAAGAGGGGGGGGGGGCGTGGGGGGTGAAAGGAGTGTCTGGATGTTTGAGAGAGAGAGAGAGAGAGAGAGAGAGAGAGAGAGAGAGAGAGAGAGAGAGAGAGAGAGAGTTATGAACGTTTGTCTGTACACGTGATTGTTTTGTGTACATCTTGTGTTCGATATAAGACTAAAATGAAACTGAGGGTAAAGATAAAACTGATAAACTGAAGTGTATTAAACAATTAGGTAAGACGTTAGATAATTTAGATATTTCCTCTTTATGTCAAGGAACAACCAGAACACGTTTTGAGAGCAGCGGGATGTGGTAATGTTGACTCTTGTGATGAAAGAGTGTTGCTGTCCGCTTGCTATATACAGTACTTTCACTCACCGCCGTTTACACTACTCCCGCTCTTGACTTTCTCTCAAATTCTTCCTCATCATCCGTGTTCTAACTTACCCCGTTGTTATGCATCTATCGGATAGTCGTTTTTTCAATAGTTAGGTTTTATCGGTGGTGTCAGTAATATCATAAAGGAAAATAATAAATTACTTCCAATCGACACAAAACACTAAAATGTCGTGGTTAGTAAATTTCGACTGTTTTTGTTTTCGTGTCAAGATTATCACAGCTTTATGAACCATGACGACCTCTGGTGGGTCGTCGTCCAAGAACAATATACACAGAGGTAGTGAAAGTTCTTTGTGTGTTACTGTAGTGCGGCTCATGACCACGCATGACTAGGCTGCCCACCACCCGCGCCTCGGTGCCCGGGGTTATGAGCAATGTCCTTCCTCTGGTGTCTTCCGTCCACACACACACACACATAATGGTTGCCTCTACGGGTTTATAAAATACGGTAAATACACAGTTTAGATCAAAATAAGTACAATTCATATACAGATAAATAGTAGAAAACTATTACCGATAACAGTGGGGTTTTCTACAGGTAAATCAGGTGTATTGTATTTCCTTTAAAGAAGCAACAGAGGAAAGAATAAACATGAGTGATGAAGACATTTTTTTCTGATAATTAAACCCACACACTCAACTTGGGTTCGGTAATAATTATGCCCTCAGTCAGAAGGCGCGAGGTATTTTTAGGTTACTTTCTTTTGTGCCGTGTCCATCACCTTTATGTGCCGACCCCCATTGATTTACCAGTAAAAATATAGTAACATAATCACCGAGTCGTGCAATATCTTGATTTTTGTGCCTTTAAAGTGAATTATAATTAATTTTCTCTTGTTTCGTTAGTGAAAAAGAATTTGATAGATAAATGAATAAATTGAGTTATAGAAAGATAGGTCTGTTTGTGTGCGTGTGTGTGCGCGTGTGTGTGCGCGTGTGTGTGCGCGTGTGTGTGCGCGTGTGTGTGTGAATTGTATGTTTGTCTGTGTGTACATAAAACCCTTCGGCGGCACCGGTTCACACAGCCGAGCATCGCTAGACATGTCTGGTTCATTTTCACCCTGACCCACCCACACTCTTTTTCCTTCTTCGCCTGAGGCCGCACACCTACTAGTCCCTCCCTGCGTTCACTCTGTCAGACCCTCTGTGTTCATAACCAACTAATCCTCCCCGCATTCACGCACACTGACAAGTTCTTCACGCGTTCACACAGAGATGAGAACACCACTACGATACCAGTTGATGAAATAATATACTCTGAGTAAATGATGTGAAACTACTGAAGAGAGAGAGAGAGAGAGAGAGAGAGAGCTAGAGGTGAAGAGGAGCAGGTTGAGTGTGTAGCGGAGGTGGAAGAGGAGGAGGGTCCGAGGTAATAAATTCCTTTCGAAGTCGAGACAGCCAAGTTATTTTAGGCCTGCACGCTCTGCCCCCTCCCCTCCCCGGAACATAGTGGACACCGCGACATAACACATATAGTCATGATCATCTACATATTGGGCTACATTCACTCATCGTAATTAATAATAATGACGTTTTAACAAATAGCAAGCCTCGCAAGTTATGTCACATATAGGTGAGTGAATCATGAAGAAAAAAACACAATATGTTGGTGTCCTATAAACGAGGCGATGCTGCCCCGTGCTCAGATGTTTACAAGACGCAGCAACAAGTGTGGGGAGTTGGGGGCGATGGGTCTGTTTTACGGAGGCTGGTAAAGGTTTTCACGCCTGTATTGAACACTTCTGTTTGGGTCAACATTACACCAGCTCTAATAGCAATGACTTTTAGAAGACTGCTCGCCAAGGTTAATGGTTACGTACGTGCCCGTCTGGATGAGTACACACAATAAATGTAAATACCGGTAAATGTGTTTTTTATGTACATATTATTAAGTAATTAGGATTAGTATGCCACTTCCCCGATAAGACGAGATGGAGTCAGATAGAAACGAGTCATTAGAGTCAGACATTCAAGAATGTTTCCGTCCATCTACCTACAACAGTGACATCCGATATCAACACAGTATTCCGATTTAACATAACCATATCATCTTTTGTTTACACCTGCCCCCCTGTAGTAAAATTCTGTAGAACTGTGCTACGTCCAACAAGACTCTTAATGGTGGCATTAGTACTACTAATGCTGTTGTTGGCAATACGACTTCCACTGTTTATTACAATTGGTAATGGTGTTGTTACCGATACTGGTGCTGGTAATATTACTACTGCTGGTGTTACCCAAGTTACTGGTACTACTATTGCTGGTGTTACCCTAGTTACTGGTACTACTACTGCTGGTGTTACCCTAGTTACTGGGACTACTACTGCAGGTGTTACCCTAGTTACTGGTACTACTACTACTGCTGGTGTTACCCTAGTTACTGGTACTACTACTGCTGGTACCATAGTGACGTCATTACCGTGGCTGGTGCTGTGCTACCGTCAGTGCTGAACAAGAGCCTCGCAACACTTTCTAGTGCATGTCACACGCGACAGGTTTTTATCAGCCATTCTGCAAACAGGTGTTTCTCTCCCCTGTGTTTGTGTGTGTTATTATTTTCTCAAAGTGAGCGATTACAAGCCAACAGAGACGGTTGTCTTGATAAGTGTTGACTATCGCCACACGGTCATGTACAGTATACAGTAGGTGCTGTTACGAACCCCTCCACCGATTGTCATGATCTACCTACCCAGCACTACGAACCACGCCATCTATTGTCTTGATCTACCTACCCAGCACCACGAGCAACGCCATCTAGGGACGAGACACGAGTATGACTCGTCTTAGTTACCACTCCGGGGTTTCCCTTCTCCATATCCTGGTTGTTGCGTCACTTCCTCCAAGTCTTCTTTGTCAGCTCGAATTCGAGGAGCGAGCACTTGGCTCTGGGAAGTGACCACAGGATCACCTATCCTGGAAACCTACGGCACAGTGACTACCTACCGTCTTCTACAATACTCAGCCTTGCTCGTCAGCCTTCTCGGCTCCGCACTTAAGTATTTGTAATCTTGTATTGCCTCCCCCACGTCCACTTGCTTCAAATTATCCTATGTAGTATTAATATGTATATACTGTTAATGTTTAGGTTAAGTATGGTTAAGGGTCAATTATAGATAGCTGAATGTTTTGTTAAGGAATTTATGGTACTTTATTATACGCAACAAAAGCTCGCATCCTTTGTCTACCCTTTTATAGTCCGATTGTCTTTGTTTTTTTATTGTTGTTGCCTGTTGGGATCTGGGTAGACGTTTAACTATATTATAAATCCCCAACTCGTAACAGTGCAGTACAGTCTATTGACCATTTTTCTAATACTTTATTGAAGAATCATTATCTCTTGTCACAGTAAGTAATTTAGGAATATTTGTATATGAAATGTCGAAGTTATTTATTGTTTTACTATTATAATTTCGTGAATACCAGAGAATTACTTCCGTCAAAGCAGCTTATTGCGAAGTTGACAAGGAAGTGTTGGTCAATATCGTTACATAACAATATATTTTAGCATGAAATTGGTAGGTTTATTGTTCCCCGTCGCCCCACGAGTCGAGAACATGGCATAAATGTTCTCCGTGTCCGGAAGTTGTGATCACGATAACACGAACAATGTTATAGCTTCTTGAACTATGTGGGGGATTGTTTCACAACCTGACAACCTTGTTCTCTCTCGGTCAACAGTTTAGATACAACGATTACCTTATTTACAATCAATTCCAATGTTGGGTCACCTAAAGACTTGCTCCCCACACCCACAACTACCTTAGGTTAGCGTTAGGGTGGTTAATCTTCAGGTGAAATAAATTTGGGGATAATGGTCATGTGATTCCAGCAAATTTATAAAAAAAAAGAATCTTAGCCCATTACTTAACAAGCAGAAGGTTATAAATACATGAGCACTACACACGCGCTATTGCGAGGATATACTAACATTTTGCGATAAACATACAAACATGACCACATGCACACTGCCAACAGACGCACGCTCACAAGCACATACGCGTGTACACTTGACAATGACAGACATCGACGAGCAAGTCAAGAGACAATCTCCACGTGACACGACATGACATTTAATGATCCGCTTGGCCCCTCGACTAGTAGAAAGTTGCCCACGCGCTCACCTACAGAAAGCCCAGTTGAGGTTTACACCCGAGGTTAAGTAGTCGAGACTGTAAGTTAAAACGGACCTTTAGCTTCTACTTGAGGCCATTAAGCGAAGTGCACGATTTTCTAACCAATTTTGTTCCTTACAGAGATGCGATTTGTGTTGGTGGCGTGTGTGGTGGCGAGTGTAGTGGTTGGTAGCACGGCTCAGAGACCCAGGATCAAGATACCATCCAGGATAGAGATGCAGGTGGCATTACAGAACCCAGTCACCGTTGACAAAGCCCTTCGCTGTATCGAGGGTCTACCCTGCGAGCTGCCTGACTCCTACGCCCCCCTTCTGCGCCGTAAGTTCACATGTCTTCTTTTTCACAGTTCTGTTTATAATACATCGCTCAGTAACTGTATTTAAAGTTATACGCTTTTATACAGGTGTTGTTTAAAGTATGTGTTACTCGAGGGAGTGAGGTAAACAATACTCTTGTGTCCACAGACTTAGGGCCAGAATTGATCCTGCGCCGTGAGTGTCCCAGAAGGCTGTGTACTCCAGCACAAGCCAAGGAGGCTAAGTGGCTCATGGCCCAGATCCAGAGGAGATACCCCAGGAAGTTCAACAAAACCATCAATACTCTGCTCGCGAGAAACCCGCATGGTTTTGCTGGATAAAGTGACATAATCAGTTACACTGTTATTATGTAAGATAATATCATACAATAAGAGAAGTATTCACCAGGCGCCACACGAGGAATGGGAGATTATCACTTCCATAATATCCAGCAGAAATAATCTAATAGGTGACAACATCTACATTGAGATCTCACAAAATACAATCTACTGTACTCAGCTTATCTAACCTTTCCGCAGTCAGTGTGTGTAAAGTTGTGGTGACGTCGATACATGCTGTTTGTTGTGCCTAAACTGACCACCACCACCACCACTACCTTGACGTACATTTTGAAGTTTCCTGTTTCTGTAAGACGCACACAAAGATGATTTATTATACCTGATTTTTCTGGTGCCAAGTTTGTAGAAAGTTTAAGATATCTGGATTTTGCTCAAAACGGAAAAATAAATTAATATCGAAAGGATAATTTTTAAGGCTTTATACATTTTTGTTATTGTACTGTTGTATTGTTGAAGCTGTGTTTTACCGTGTATGGTAACAACTGTATACAAGACTGAAGCAATATTTAAACTTTGTAAGTGATGTAATATTTATCCAAAGAAAAATATTAATTCGGTAAAAAAAATGCTTTGAATGTTGACAATAAAAAAAAAAATATACATATATTTTATTTTTTCCTTTTAACTGAACAGGAGTGGGCGAATTGATCAAACATAATTATACCTCAAAATTATAACAACCCAGTAATAACTTATTACTGGGTTGTTATAAATTTTATTACTAATAAGTACAACTGGTGGTGCCAATTGTGTCGGACAGCTGTACTCGTTTTCATCTACTAACCGTACAGTAAGTACTTTTAAAAACTCTATCTTACACATTTTTAGCCTGTGATCAATAAATTTTATGGAACCAATAATGGAAAGAGGTAGAGAAATATGGAATAGGAGAAAGAAGAAAAAGAGAACCAGGCAGTGCACAAAAACGCAGTTATGGAGATAGAAAACAAACATACAATTATGATATATACTAACGTGCATGAAATCTCCGGCTGTATTAGATTATGTATACAGGATGTCACAGGATCCCCATTATCAACTTAGTTATGCTCAATCAATCCACATCGCCCATCCATCAACTATAGCCTGGAGGGTGAGTGGACTTAATGCAGTTACTTCGATAAAGAGACATGTGTAACAATCAAGACACAAGGATAGTTAAGACAACACACCAAGGCTGCTCAGCACATGGATACTATTAGGGGGGGAGCATTGTCTAAAAAATAATGGACTTGCTACAAATTGAGATGACAGAATACGTACTAGACCAGGGAATATTATATGCTAGACCAAAATATAAAGGAGATGAAACCAGGACACCGCTACTGGTGCTAAAGATTGAAATGAGTCGTGCCCTAAATATTTGTAACCTTTGGATAGTCGACCATTAAGCAGTGTATTACAACTCCGGATCATACTTGTAGATGTTCAGTCAGTAGCAGATTTGTCCCATGCAGACGTGGGGATAGTTTATTGAGCACCCCCTCGCATCCTGATCTGATCAAGGGAGGCTCTGCACCACCTTATTCAGGTAAGGGAGTGGGGGGACGATGCACCACATAGGTTACGCAGCCCAAAGATCTTATACGTATTTACATTATCAAAGTATTACATCCCGGGTGGGCCATTCCATATAAAAAAAAATACCAAGGTTGTCAGTTGAGTGGCGACGTCCAGAACGAGGACAAGCAAACTATGATACCTTACCATGAGACTATAAAGTACACAGGTGCCTCTATTCTTTATACAGAAGTGTGTGAAACAACTCAATGAGCACCACTCGGTCAAATACACAGTACATATCTGAAATTAGCAGATAACCGCTCCATTAGAGGTCACAGATCACAGCCTCAAGCTGAAGAAGTTAACATTAAAGAAAATTGGACAAACTTCCAGCGAATGTTATGAGAGCACCAATTAAATGCTCCTTAGATCCAGGCAAGATCATCACTGGAACATGTACATTCAAGAGTCCATGAATGTCCTGTGCCAGCCAACAGTACACAGTAAAGAGGTGACTGGACCGACCGGCAATGATGAAAGTTAAGTAAAGCGATTTCTCAACACCGTAGCAAACCTTCATTCGTAATTTAAGATTTATTGAAAATTATGAAAATCCAAGCCCCATAAGATGCCTGAACAGTCATTTACTCCAAGTTCTAAGTTTTTTTAAGCTATTGGCTTTTTTTATTAATTACACCCAAGGAGTGGATAACTCAAAGAAGACTCGCTGTAGAAAGAACTTAACGAAGCCATACGTGTCATTTAGCATCCATCAAAGTGTGGGTAGCGTACAAGACGTAAGTACATCTACATTACTAAATGCAATCAAGCTGTGATATTATAGTCAGTGACACCCTATGGCAAGAGGTCCCTGACAGTGAACCATCAAGGCGAGAGTGTTGAATAATAATAGCTAAGGAACTATTATAGTTTACAGGAAGCCTCTGACTCGAGGCTTGGCAGATGGGTGTGTAATCTGTATCCTAGCATAATGTAAGCAGACAATATTATTATGTCCGCGAACCTCAAGTCGACGTCGACGACACTTACATAGGAAGGGAAGACTTTGATCATAATATCTGATGGAAAGGCCACCAGGATGATAAGAGGTAGAACGCATTCTCTTTCTTTAGTAGACGAGGAAAGGCGTCATGTTAGAATAACGGGAGACGCTGGAGGTTTAGGGGATGAGAGGGTCTGATTGGGATCACACATAACCACTCCAGTTAATCTCATTTGAAAAAGAAATCAAGAGCATGTGAGAGTACATGCAATTAATTGTACAGTGCGTAGTGCTCAACCAGTTGGGGGAGCCTGCGGCCGACCCAACCTCCTACTTGTGGGTCAACATGGGTGGTTAACTGCACACCCCCGTGCTCCTGTCGGCAGAGGCTGAGTTGTTTCTAAATGAGAGTAGCGACTGCCTAAACAGGACAACAGAAGTAAATGAACTAACCAAGAAAGGAGAACCGAAAATAAGTGAGATTACACAAAACGAGAAGACATGCACAAGGATGTACGAGTAAGTAGGCCACATTGATAGGTATGGGTGTCACATACCAAGTACCGCCTCCTCTGTTGTCCATACGACCACAAATATATTTCAGTGTTTTACTAAAAATAAAACTTTTGCTAGATCTGTCTGAAAATGGCCACATACATCCCCTAACCTTCCCAAACCCCTAAAAATATTAATAATCATATCACATGAGAAAATGTTATTATAGATTAGGCGTTGCAGGATACTCTTCAGCCTGAAAAAATCTTGCTACTGGCTATTAGGCTCGACGATTAAAGAATCACATCTACAGTCAAAAGTATAATTGAATACTTATGTCCCTAAAGGCATATTCGTATTCAAGACAAAGAAACATTCACACGAGTCGTAAGTCTGTACGAGAATGTGGACGAGTCCAATGGATGATTAATACAACGAAGTCAGATAAAACTTCTGAATATTCTGTATAGATTAAGATAGATTCAGCTTCAGCTCAGTCATATATTACACTTTTAATATGTAATCACACACTAGCACAAATGAGCTGAGAACTTTACTCTTAGAACCAAGTTATTTTTCAACTCATTGTAGGTGCAACCACTGGTTGAATTGTGATAGGAGACGTTCCATCAAAAAATACAAGTTAAACCAAAGACATTTAGCAGATAACAGAAACATGTGTATAATTTAGCACTGATGAGGGGTAATTTTCACTTTGTTGTTACAGCATAAACAAGCTGGGTAGACAACGTCAACAATAATAAACGCGGAACAGCCCAAGGTATGATAGGCGATTAATGCGTTGGCATCTCCCACAAACACTCAGCATTATATAGTTTATATTCACGCCATGTGCAGCAATTACAGGGAAACAGTAATTATCCTCTTGAAATACCTTATGACACTTTTGATTGCAAATAATATTATTTAACTCCCGGCAGACGACTGATCGGGTAAAGCCCGCGCTATTTTCTGATGCTTGCGCATGCCCACTTTGTTTTCTTTTTGGATAAACTCTTGTATCTGCGGGGCCTCGTAGTCTATACCTAAATTTAACAGCAAACTATCAAAATTTGGGTTTTGATAATACTTAATACTACAAAGTAAGAAATACAGTCTATATTGTAGTCCAAAATACTTTTTAAGTACCTTAAAACCCTTTATATACGATGTGCTTTTGTTTTATTTTCAATATTGTGGCTGGTTTGTTTGGATTTAGGAGTTTATATTTGTATCCGACATTTGCGCCAAGGATACATTTGTAAACTGAGGACTTTGACATAGTAATTTTTACTTTATACATTATAATGTTGATATGAATAACAAAGAGATAATTATATGTCATTGTACCAGTCTTGAAAAGGACAAATATAAAGGATAAATTAATAAGTGAGCAGTGTACACTGAGAACTCGGGAGATAAATGAGCGACACTGGCTGGTCTTTGACCTGAACTATAAAGTGCACGAAGGGTTGGCAAATTTGGCTAATGCCATGCAATAATAAGTTGTCTAGTCATAAAAATATAACCAGGTCATTGCCATGACTTCAATGGAGTACGATGTCGACTCTATGGGCGGCCTTATGCCGGTGAGTATGTATTTAAGTCTATTGAACACAGGGTGAGGTGCAGGAGGTCTTGGTCTAGTCGAGAGTATGGCGCCTCCATCTTGTAGTCTGATGGCCGTGAACCGACCCATAAGCTACACCACACTTCATATAATCATTGTCAAACTTTGTTTATGGGTTATAAACTATGAATAACACATTATAGAGGGAGACGTGAGCAAGGAAGATATGTGTGTAAAATGACAGGTAACCCTAGGACAGACAAATTTCTCAGTTGCCTTGATTTTTCATGTGTGTAATGTTTCAGTAAGACTTACCCACATTAAGCTCCTTGTTATTAAGACCAGATATAAGTATTTCACAAAAAAGTTGAAAGTGAACCTTGCGATTAAAATTGCATCTGGTGTCCATTTTATCGTAAACTTACCGTAAAAAAATAAACGCTTCTTTAACATACAGTATTTTCATCCTAAAATGAGGTTATATTAGTATTTAATGTTTAATTCAATTTTAAAAGGAAAATAGATTACAGTATAACATTTGATTTTGGCATAAAACTTAAAGCTTTTGATTTATTAAAATCCCAGATTCCGTACAAACCTTTTTTGTGCAGTTTATGCGAAAACTTACAGAAAGAAAGATTGAGATGATTGGGATGTTGTCTGACATCAATTTCCTGTAAGAATGGAAGGAATGCAAAGAAGTATAATTATGTTATGTTAAATTATCCCAGGACTATTATTGTTGTAGGCTGTTTATTCTAAAGCTACGGATGAACTTTCTGGTCAGCCTAATCTTCCTATTAGTCCATATATGCATGAGAGAATTTTATTTATTTTCATATTGGTTCATTGTAATTGTGACCTGAAATGAAAAGTATGGTTAGTAAATGATTTTGATAGCTAAGAGTACAGTACTGTATTTTCTTTCTGTTACAAATCATAATTTCAATCTTTCAGTGTACTTTATTTGTTGGTAACAAATTATTGAATATTTTTAGTACTAAGATGTTTATTGAACCATATAACAAGTTAAAAAATACCGTATGTATAGAGAATATAGCCTCCAGAAATGTCATGATAGCCTGCGGACTGCACAGACCACTTTAGATACTTAGTTTTTATGTTTATTATTAATATCCTGGAAAAGTAAATATATTAGGAACTAGGTAAGAAGATTTAAAAATTTCCATTAAATGCAGCTTTAGTAAAAATGAGAGGAAAATGGTTTTCATAGTTTTCTCCGTGGAGGCTTTATACCACCATGGTTTTCACCATGTCTTTTTTTTTATTTAATCTTACTCTTTCTTTTCCTCTTTTATGTCGGTTACCTTTGCTTTTGATAGTCTAGAATGACTGCATCTTCATGTATGTGTTTCTTATAATGCATAAGATATGAACCTGGAGGGTGAGGAAGGAAAAAATTAGTTTGGACTGCCATGTTTGCCTTCCTCCTAATAGTTAACAAGTTGACCCAAATCAACCAACCAAACATAAACTAGAATATAGCTAGATAATAAAAAACTTTCAATCCTAAAAACTTCAGTCAGGTTAGGTAGGTCTTTTTCATTAATTTATCTACAGTATGGTAAATAATTTACTTAACTGGAAAAAATTCTACATTGTTTAGGTATGAAATGCCACTAAGGTAAAGTAACCAAACTAATAATACAAAAATTGCCATAAATCGTTGTTATATTTTTCTATACATTATAATAATCAATATTGCTATAGGAATAATATAAGCTGCTGCCAATTTTTAATGATTATTTATTGGAAGGGTTTGTGTCTATAAAATGTTGTTTGTCTCTTGGTACGCGCATTAACTAGTAATTCCCCACGTTGTGGAGAACTGTGTTGAAAATGAAAACAAAGGAAAACCCAAACTAGAAAATTTTGCAATTCCTCCAGCCATTTTACTGAAGTGGCTCCTTCCCATGAGTCTGAGATTTAAACTATTAATTAATTTGTCTTTTTCCCCTTCCAGAGTCATTCTATGCATTAAAACTAACCTTTTGATAAAGATCCCATAAAAAAAGCATATACAGTAATTGGAGTCGATGCATAAGTTGTGTTTGTTAAAGAGATGGTGAATATTCTAGTACAGTACTGCCACTTTCTTACATGATATTTAAGATGGCATCTCTATTGATATGTTCCTTTTAATTCTTAAGCTACCGGTACCGTCAAGTCCGAAAGGGGTTCAAAGAAAAAATTTGTTTGAAAAAACATTTATAAAGTACACCACAGAAAGAAATCTATTTTTTTAAATATTGTAATAAATCCTGAGGTAACTTTAGTATTGTTGGTTTAGGTTTGGTTGGTTTTGAGGTTTACTACACAGTTGCTCAGCAGTTTATTCCTGCTAGAATCAGTTATAGGCCTAACTCATAGAAGCATTAGCCAATTTCCTGTTTTTAAAGTGAGTTCAAATTTGTACATTTCTTGCTCTGGCACCTGATTTGCATTGTATGAATTAAATCTGGTTTGGGTGAAAATCCTGGAGAAATGGAACCCTTTTTTGCCACCTTATTTCCTAATGCTATACTTTAGGCTTAGAGAGGATTTTTACAGATATATTGTTGTAAAGTATAGAATGAAGTTTATTGGGGGAGACAGGAAAAAATTTAGTAGAGGACTAAACTTTAGAATTTACAGTACACTACCTGTATACTGTATATAGAATGTACACTCTACACTTATACCTGGTACAGTGGTTGGCATGTTTTCAGAGATGTGGCAGATATATGTTTGTATACATCATAGCACAGTACTATTTATCCAGCTGAATGGCTTGAGACAACCTCTTAATATGGGTCAGACCAAAGTGTCAAGTTTGTAATCCTTCTCTTATCTATGAATTCTTGGTAGTTCCTGTTTTCTTATTGCTTACACTCAGGTTGCCAAATTTAATGTTATTGCCTCCTGTCTGGTATCTGTTGGACAGAGGTGGTGGCTAGGTGGTGTCATTACATTCCTTGTCCTTTTCACCTTTATCACTAACACTCAATGAACACTTAGGGCCATAGTTAAGGTCAAAATCAATGTTATTACTGTAGAATATTATAAGTGAGAGAATACAGAGCAGTACAGTACATTAGCACGTTAGAAAATCACAGCACTGAAACATTGCTCTACTCTGCTGATACATAAAACTAATTGCCACGGTTGGTGAAATGATATACAGAGTGAAAACTATGGATACAGTACATGGAATTCATGGTTTGCAAGGGTCTACTGTACTGTACCATGAACTTGCTAATGTCAAACTTCATGAAGGCTACTTGGACTGTAGCATACAAGCCAGCAATATTGTGTTAGCTGTGTACAGTACTGCGTGATTTAGCTAATAATTTCTGATAATGCATTTTTGTTTATTAAGCTAATAAAGAAAAGAAATGTACTCTGCGCATTAAAGACTGAAATAATTTTATTCTGGTAACTACATTTCTTTTAACTTGTTGATTATATAGAATTAATTAATATTAAATCCTCATGTATAACAAAGTTTCGTACAGTACATTACATTTACTGTATTGTTCACATGAATCATATTACAGTATCACATATCTCAATATACAGGTACAGTACAGTACAGTACAGTACATTACATAGCTTTACTTAGTTTTGGTGAAAAAGTTGAGTACCCTGTACATGTGTACTTTGTGAAATTTATGGCTTAATGGAAGTATGAGTTCAGCTGTTCATAAATTAATAAATGAGAAATTATGGCTTCTTTATTGTCAGTTCAGATGTATAATCAGTACTGTACATCGGTGTAAGGGTGGTGGTAGGGTAGGAAGGAGGCCTTACATAACCTTTTGCTTTCTTTCTGTAGGTCAAGAAAAATTTATTTCTGGTATGGAAAACGTCAGGATTTTTCAACATTAGGCCATATTGGAGGTAGCAAAGGAAAAGTAGAACATTACCCTTTTGTTCATTATAGTGAAGGAATACAGTATTAATGTATTTACTTTTATTGTACAGCAAATCCAGGCTCTGACTGCACCACCTGGAAGCCGGGAACCAAACAAACAACAGAGTGGTGGCTCAACCGGTTCTTCAAAAGAAGGTCTCGCTGCTCACCCATATTTTCGTCGCCCGGGTCGAGGTCACAACCACGACTCATGTGATGCGTGTGGAGAGGGCGGCGACTTAATTTGCTGTGATGTCTGCCCAGCTTCCTTCCACCTTATGTGCCAGTGAGTCTCCTGTTATAGATAGACAGTATAACTAGTACTGTATACTGTATATGCTTTAATAGCAGTGAACAAGCTGCAGATACAGTGAAGCCTCCACATAATGGACTATCCTCTCCCATGTAGTCCACGAGATAGAGGTTTCACAGTTTTTTCATTAACTTGTAAATTTATTATAGACTTTCATTATGGGAATTTTCCTTCTATGCAAAATATTTGGCACTTGTGTTTCTGTGTGTACTGTATACATTTATCAGCTTGCTATATTGTGTGTGTGTGTGTCTTGACTGGTTTAACAGTATCTCCTTGTCTTTCAGTGACCCACCTTTGGATGAGGAAGATATTCCTATGGGAAGGTGGGCATGTCATCAGTGCAAAGTTGCAGGGGTGAGTTTTTTGTTTATTCAGGCAATTGTTCTGTTCTCTGTTATGTCCTTCTTTGTTCTTGAAAGTAATATTAAGACAATGTATGACAGCAAAACTTATAAAACTATGTGTATTTTACGAGGTACAGGACTCTTATTTTCTTAGAAAATAACTAATGTTCTGGTTACATCACCAGACATTATTTGCTGTACATACTGTATTAGCCTAAGCTAATTTTATTAGGATCCAGCATTGGTTACAAGAAAAATAATCTAAGTTTCTTACCCATTGAAAATACTGTACAGTACTGTATATACTGTACAGTTCTCCCTCAATTTATGATAATAGAGTACTGTACAGTACTCTATTGTGTTCCTGAAAACCCTGTCATAAAATATATTGAATGTCTCCATTGTTTACCATTATAAATTGGGAGATACATTCCTTGAAAAAATTATTTTTCTTCCATATAATAAAAGACCCTTTGAAACACAACTTAGATATTTGCATGCATAAAAAATAAATGCAGTACAGTACAGTACAATTTAATGAAAAACAAAACTTCCACCCATGTACAGTAAGGTCTCACGGAATGAGAATTAGGCTTAACAAGTGTTTTAGGGTAAGAAAGTTCGACATATAAGCTTACCTGTAGGTTGCATTTTTATTTGTGGAGCCAAACTAGTCATGTTTTATCTGTGGTTGAGTGGGCAGCCAGGTAAGTATACTGTACTCTGAGGTCAAGTCATTGGCAGATTAATCCAGCTGGGTTAGACACAGAACATAGACAACATGGCAGTGTTTGTTTTCTGGGTACAGTGCAGTCCAATATTACCTGTTTCCTATGTCTATATTTCATATGTCTGCCAGCTGACTTGATGCACCAATTCTTCATCCTATGTGCTCATCTTTCAACAATTTTATTAAGCTCTTCTCTGCTACGGTAAAAGAAAATTATTCTGTATTCTTAAATTTCGTATTTAGTATACACTCAAATCTTTCATAAAGTAGATTTTTGGTTGGCAGATACTTTACGATACCAGACATTGCAGGTTTTCTCCAGGTACTTCAGTTTCCCTTGTTCTGTACTAACATTGGACAATATTGGAGAGTCATGACAAAGAACAGACTGACCACCTGAATGGCTAGTAAGCTGACAGGTGGTGGAAATGATAAAATAAAACATAAACTTCAGCTGTCAACTGTGTTATGACACCTCCGCTGTATCTGGTAGCATTGTGCTCCACCCATATGAGCAACTTTACATAAAGTTTGAAGTTTGTTTTAATTTTTTTTAATGAAAATATTGTACCTTGTATAATTATTTAGTTTGGATGCATTATGAAAAACAAGTTCAATAATTTGTGTATATGAGTTGACAACTCTTTTCAGCCTTGGGGTCAGAATATTGTATGTCTGCCAGTTTACAGTACTGTACTGTACAGTGTTAGAGCTTCAGCTCCAACCCACATAGATGAGCCATCACTGAACTTGAGTTATATTTATGAAATGATGTTTTATTTTTGGGTCTACGGCCAACTGAACAACTCCATGATGTTAATTTGGGGGTTTGTCAGATAATCCTTTTTCTATCGCAGTGCCATTATGGTAATTGGGAGTTGCCGGTTGATGGATTATCAGATAAGAGAGAGTCAAGCTGTACCATTTACCTTTCAAATCCACTTTCTCTCTTCAAACATTACCCTCATTTACCATCTGTTTTCAGAATAACTCCAACCTTTACCAGTAATGTTCACTATACAACCACCATTAACTTAATAATGACTCGGTTAGGTCTCTTCAAAAAAAATATCTAGTCTTATATTTGTGAAGAGTCTAATTGTTTTATTGAAGTTAAAACTATTAACTTTTCACCAGCCTGATGACGATAGAACATCTGTATCCAGCGGCAAGTCCAACAAGAGTGCCAAAGGCATTAAAAGGAAAGACAAAGAAGAGGAAAAGCCAACTTCTGCTGCAGGAAAGTCTGAGACCAATGACAAAAGAGTGTGTGCAGGGGGGCGAGAGTTTGAAGTTTCTGATTCCCCGCTGTTTACGCTCATCAAGGCTGCAGCTACAGTCAACCCTAAGCAGTTTACTCTCCCTTTTGAGATGACGTTGCCAGTTTGCTTTCCTGGTGAACCTAAAAGTATGTTTGGATTTCATTTGCATTGGTTTGTATGTTTAGCTTTTTGTCTGTGTATTCTTTTACTGTGCTTAGTGCTGGATGTGAGAGTAGATTTTGGATGGATGAATAATATATCCTAATTGATGATAGATGGATGTAAACAAAGTGAATGGACGAACAGTGGTCATCCATAGTCTTTAGTCGGTTACGTACTGTCCTCAAATAAAGTATGGTTACCCGTGAGGTTGATGTGGTTTGTGGTTTTGTGAGCAGTGTTGGTCCACTAGTTTTGGAACGGATGGGAAAGGCTATCACAACTATTGGTATATGTTCATCATTACATAATACTATATGTGGATCAAATTATCAGATAACAATATTGTGCAAAGAACTGACAGAATCCCAGAATCTCAAAATGACTAGTAATTTAAATTTTATTACTTCTGATATTTTATATTTAAATAGTATCAACCAGGCATATCAACATATGTCTATGCACTAGAGAACACATCATAGCATTTCGTCCAGTACAGTAATTCAAATTATAAAGATGGAGAAAGTAATGCTAATTTTTAGGAGGGACTCTATAGGTAGTTTAATTTATTTTATAATTTATTTTGAGTTTGCGATTTTGATAATTTTTCACAGATGCTGTATTATGTTTTATTGTGGATGACTTTGTTCAGCTTCTTAATGTTTGATATTACTCAGATTATAAATAAGATGCAGACAACATGAAATATTAAAATGAGAAGATGTTGGACTAAGTGTTGGCCACACCTTATTGAAGTGATGTGGAAATGTTTAGAGGAAGGAAAGTGAAAGATTAGTAAAAAGAATATATAACTCAGATGAAGATTGTAGGAGGGAGAGAGGGAGACTAAGAAAGAGATGGAGTGAGATATGCACTAGAAATAAGGGAGATGGACATTCATGAAACATCAATGTATAACTGGAGAGTGAGGCTTTGAGTGGTTTATAGAGATAGATATGCTGCTGATGGTTGATGTTAAATTATGTGAAGCAACAGTGATAACCAGATAGATGTTTGGGGCCTTGTTGATTAAGTGTGAGTTTATGTCATGTCTAAAGTGAAAGAATAGCTGGAGTGTAGTTAAACTATGGATGGAGTGAACATTGGATAAAAATAAGTCACCTCTAGTTTTGAAGACTTGTAGAAAGGAGGTATTTAAATAATTGAGAGTAATGATGTTAGAGAGAGTACTGAAGATCTAAGGAGCATTGAAGATTTGGATATTGGACATGTAATGAAGTCCAGAGGAGTCAATGTGGGTAGGGGCAGGTTTTGAAGTAGTTATGGTTTTTACAGGTACTGGTAAAAGCAATGGAACCAGAAAAGGAGGTCAGAAGAAGAAGGCTCATGAACTGGACAATGGATTAGTTCCTTTGCCTGCCAAGTTATGTTTTCAGTGCAACAAGTAAGTTACCGAACTGTACTTTTCTGTTATCATACTCTTATGTCAGATATTTCATGTTCCTTTCTGTAGTCAGGCTGTGTCCAGTTTACCCATTCCTATTATTAAAAATCATTTTGCCTTTATCACTCTTACTTTTTTTTGCACTACTGTTACTTAATTGCTCTTATTTCCTGATAGCTATGTGGTCATCTCTTCCTTTGAATTATGCTGGGTATTATGCTTATGTTAACTGATCAATTACAACTACATGACTCTGTTTTACATACTTTTAATACTGTATATGTCATTTTAGTTTATGGGTGGGTTAAATATCATTATATGCAGTATTATGTATTTTAAGTCGTCCCATACATTTTGGATTCTGTTGATGCAAATGTGTGTACCAGTACCATAAATAATAATACAATGGTTTCGCTTTTTAACAGGAGCTGTCGTATAGGTCCTCTAATACCCTGTGATTACTGCCAGTTGTTCTTCCATCTTGACTGTTTAGACCCCCCACTCACCACCCCACCCATGGGAAAATGGATGTGCCCAAACCACCCTGAACATTTTGTGGTAAGGAAAATGTGATGTTAGAGACAGATGTAGAGCTGCTCTGTTTTTTATTTATCTTCAGATGATTTAATAAACAAAAAAGAAAGTGAAAACTCCAGGAGCATTAGTACTGTATTATATATTTTACCAACATTTTCCAATTTTATATAATGGAGTTGGACAAGTATACTTTCTTTCTCAAATGGAAAACAATTGTAGTAATTGAAATGTCCATGTGATGTAATTACCAGCAACAATTTTACAGATTTGATAATGACTTTTACAAAATCAAGTCATCAATTTGTTGTACAGAAGAAATTTAATTTAATAATGTAATATTTCTATGAATGTACTTTTCTTGTAGTATTGAATATTACCTGTATTCTTAATTTCCTCCTCTCTTTCAGGACTCTACACTATTAACATCTCACAGTCTTAGTGAAAGAGTAAAATTATGGGACAAATTCAACGTGCCAGTAGATCAAGATTCAGTACGTTTGAACTTTCTACAGCGGTGCCATAGAAAAAACCCTCCCTTCCGGTACAAAGTTAAACGTGCCCTCAGGTCGAGAATACGAGTAAGTGAAAAAAATTATATTGTAAGTAACTTGTGCCTTATGATTTGATTGAAATTGGGTATTTACATTCTTATAAATTTCACAATTATACTTTATAATCTCTGACTTTTTTCAGAGTTATTACTGAAAATTCTGTACAGTATTACAAAATCTTTCACAGACAGTTTTCATCCTTTTTTTGTGTGCACATAACAGGGAATGAAAAATGAGAGGAACAAAGTTAAATTTTGGGAAGGCATGAATAATTGAATTGAAAGAGATATTTAGATGTAAGAGCAATGTGATGGGGAAGCTGATGGAATTTGGGGGAAAATTTGGCAATGGAGAGAGACAGATGGAAGTGTACAGAGAGAGGTGTTTGATGTAGACAATACACAGTTTAAAAGGAAAAAAATCCATATGTGTACATGGAGTATTATTGTCGTTAATGTTGTGTGTGTGTGTGTCCGTCCGTCTTTATGGGTTTATGGATATGTTTGTGTTACCGTGAATCTTGCTATTTCCAGGTGCCACTAGCTGTCAAAGAGCAATACTCGGAACCGCCAGACTTGCTTCCCTGTAATGGCCCTCCCCAACATCTTCTTCCTCCTGTTTTTGAACAAAATACAGAGGCTTCCACTGCTACCACTGTACCTCCCACCACTGCCAACAGGATAGCTACCACCTCAGTTACATCATGTGGTAGTACAACTCTCTCTTCTTGGTTACATCAGCAAAATTGGCGAGGATTAGATGTGAAGGAAGAGCGAGTCGAAAATTCGGAAATTATCCTGGATGGGAAGGAAGCACCAGATAAAGAAACAAAAGTTGAGGATAAGAGAAGTGAAACAGAAAGAAAAAAGCCAACAAAAGAAGAAATGGATGAAGTAATTTTAACAATATCTTCTTTTCTCTTTTGCTACTTAAAAGATGAATTTTATGCTGTAGTTGTATCATATGTATTTGTTGGAATATAATGCTTACTGTTATTTTGTATTTCAGTGGCTGGCAGGATTATTATGTTTACAAGCCAGTATTGTTAAGCACATGGCAAATAATACTACAAGTGGCTTAAACAAAACACCAGAGAAGCAGAGAGAAATGAACGGTCCCACATCTTTAGGTAGTACTATGGATACTTCTCCTCCTCTAGAGAGACCGGGCTGTATGAATGGGGACTTAAGTTCTCACGACCTGAGCAGTAAACACAACAGATTCGCAGATCCTCGAAGACAACAGTCAATTATAAACAGTAATTTTCAGCCTCCACCTCCATATCTGCCTGCAAAAAAGGGAATCTTAAAAAACCCAAAGGGAAAGTAAGTATTGACTACTTTATTTTATTGTGTTCTCTTTGGCTTCTAAAGTAGTATATAAGTACCTGTACTCTGTAAGCCCAGTTGTGGGAATTGGAATCCTGATGAAAATTGCTTTATTTTAGTTTATATATATACTGTACATCTCTTATCTCTACTCTGCCTTCATTTTTGTTTGGGTTAAATCAAAGGGTGTAAGATCCTTAAAGGAGAGGATGCATAGCAGGGAGAATGATGCAGAATAAGTACGGAGAACAACAAGAAAAGGCCGAAACACTTGTGCTGTACTCGCTCGTATCATTAACTTGCATACACAATATACAATGTGACTCGCAGCATCCATATCGATTCATAACTTTTTATATTATTTAACTGTCTATAAAGTTGAGTTCCCAGGTTTGTTTATGTTACCATAATCACCTACAGATATGATTGTTTGTGATCAACATTCATTCTTTGAGCATTGTTTAACATGATACCTTCAGACCTCACAAATTCATCTACCTGTATAATAATCTTGTCATATCTTTTTTTTTTTTTTGCAAGTTGCTTTCAATGCATTTTGTTGTACAGAAATTTGTTCTAAATACATCTCTCACCTGCTATGCATACCATGTACCTACACCATCAATTCTCCAAACTCCCATTATGCTTGAAACATTATATCTTTGTTGCTCTTGGTTTTGATCTGTCACCACTTTTAGACTCTACCAATGAATACTTTGACAGCTTTCAGTAACCTTCTGCATACCATACAAAAGCAGCATTTTTCCTTATTACATTCTTATACAGAGTCCATAAAAAACTACATATACTTTCTTCTTTTTTCTAAGATTTGCCAGCTGTTCTCACTCTGTGGGCTGCAGTTAGGAAGGTCATCCTGCTGTAAAACTTTGCTTCACTTGTCTGTTGGCAACTTTGCCACCAAAGCTGTGCCCATCCCCTGGTCTCTGCTACATTTTCTGTGATGGCACCCTGGGTTTGTGGTGGTGAGGGGATCCTGTTATGATTTTAGCAAACAGCTACTGTCAGGTAATCATGGCTAACCCACATATATGTGGAAAGTGGCTGTAAAACATTGAAGAAGGTGATGTTGATTACAGTATTATTATTATTATTATTTTTACATACAGTATATCAGCATTAAGCCTGATAAAGCACAATGTAATAACTACCAGTTATCATGCTGTGTATATTAGCTTAGAAGCCCATGAAGATTAAAAAAAGAGAGGAAGCAAAAGCAAATATACTGGTCTTTGTGCCAGTATATGATCAATACATCTTCCTCCTTTGCTAAGACGTCTCTGCCTCTCCCCTGTAACTGGTTCTGTAATGCTATGTACACAGTCAATAACTATTCTCCCATGTACAGTTGCCACCATTTATAATGGGTACAGTGGCTGCATGTTTTGTGAGATGTGGCACCACTGTTTGTTTACAATTTAGTAACAAGCAGAATAGACAGAACTACCCTCGTTGTAGTAAACAGACTTAGGGTACGAAATAAGTAGCCCTCCTCTTATCTGTGAATGCATGCATTTCTGGCATGCTTATAGTTTTAATATAGATTACCAAGTAGAATGTCATTGGTTCTTATCTGTTGTTGGTGTGGTGAGGGGGTGTCACGTAAGGAGTCGGGGGGGATGGGGAAGGAAGGAGGGGTAGTGGTCAGGTGCAGTGACACACTTATGTTTGGTATGCAATGCACAGTCTGTGAGTAATGATATTTTATGTTGTTTTTGGTGAAATGCTGACGTGTTTTTTAATGAAGATTGGGGCACAGTATTAAAAAACTCTTGCATGTTCTAATACTGCTGTAATTGAGAGGAAATATTTGTGTTCAAACAGTGGTGCCACATTTCCCAGAACATGCCAGCCACTGTACCTGTTATAAATGGTGGCAAATGTACTTTACCAGCTATAGTTAGAAGACTATTTTCTTTATAATTCATATACTGTCTTTCTAGCCTTGTTTTTATACATGACAATAATAACTGCATTCCTTCAGTCATCTGGAACAGGACCTTGTCCAACTACTTCAGTCAACCATTGAATTTTTCTGCAACCATTCAATTCATAAATTTTCCTCTAACTTTAATTTCATTTACTACACCACCTCACTGTCAATAGAACTCACACTTCAGAGAAGGATGAGTATGATAGTGGGGATGTGTGTGTGTGGGGGAGAGTGAAAAGCATATTGGTACGTTAGTGAATGCTTATACTGATTCCCTTTGTTTTAATCAGCATAAGTTAAGGATATAAATGAATTTATTAGTAGTTACAGCTTCTTATATACCCTCACATTAGTTCTAAGAAGACTCGTAGATTAAATCCATCAAGTCTATGGGTTCCAATCCTAGCTAACCCTCCACATTGATTGCATGCACAAATTAAACAATTAGCACAACTCTCCCCTCATAACTTATCTCTTAGAAAAGGCTTATGAGAAGAAGAGTTATCACTGAAGGCTTACAGGTGATCAAGTGTTGGTGCCACAGTGATGTAACCTCTCTTTCCATTGTTCACATTCAGCTACTTTGGATTATCCTGAAACAATCTCAATCCAGCTGTGTCCCCTGGTTGATGGTCATAGGCCATTCTGCTTTGTAAGCATTACCAGTGTTAATTAGTGCATTTGCTTCTTACTACAGTATTAGCACTCGGAAGATTTTCAGTCGTACCACACAGTCCTGCATTATGAACATCATAAAGCGCTTTCCAGCCTTTGTTTGTTGTTTTGCTGTAAGATTAGTTCGTTTGTCCTAATGATCTACTTGTCTCTTCAAGCTGCAGTCCGTTGGCAGTGCAGGCTCTTAACAACAACGTGTCAAGGGGAGAACCCAATTTCTTGGTGTAAGTAACTTGGCCCATCAATTGAGGATAGTGTTTTGTAAACAAAAGGGCATCTGGCCCTGTGGATGAGAGGATTCAGATTGATACTGAAATTATAGAACCCGAAGTTCTATTTCAAATGTTGGTTTGGAGCTAATTGGAATTCTTCTTATGGGGTAATGAACCCTCACACAAAATTTGCTGCCAAGTGGGTTGAACGTGCTTTTCATTGCTTAGCATTGGAATGTGAGAAAACTTTTTCTGGAGATTGTTTTTCAGTTGAATGGGATGGGATTGGTTAGTGAGAAAGGTTAGGTTCTGATTGGGTTTTAGAATAACAATTGCTAGAAACTAACTTACAGTTACTTTAGATTATGTAAATGCAATAACAATAAATCTTAACCTACACCACAGCCTGAGTTACACTCTAATGAAAATATTTTAACCTTATGCAGTAGAACATTATACATGGGAGTCACTCTAGGGTCCTATCTCAGGCAACACACTCGGAGGGAAACTTGTTAGACTTTCCTTCGTACTGTCTCTCTTTACGTTTTATTAGATGGTTCTCATTACTGTACATGTCATTTTTTATGATTCTCTCACTACACATACTGTATTGATGTTGGCTTAAGTAATCTCTCCATTATCCAAAATCCCCAATCCTCAAAACTGTCCATTACCCGGATTTTTTTCTTTTTTTTTTAGCCTTATGAGAAATTCCGGGAAAAAATCACTGTTCCATGCATCATACGCCGACACTTGCCGAGTGCGTGGGTGGGTAGGCTCAGGGCAGTGTGCTCATGAGCTATAATTGGCTGCTACTGTCATGTGACTGCATGGGATACCTATAATTGGCTGATGAATCTGACAGCCTATCTCGTCAAACTCAAGCATCATGACCTTCCTGGTTCATTATATGCTAAACATTTCATATGGGGTGTGTTGTTGTTCAAACCAGGAACTTCTGCCTCTCCCTCCTTTGGGCTTAAGCTGGCTTTGGATCATGAGAGCCACCTAGAGGAGGGTAGTAACCAGAAATGAAAGATTTGTTCTGAAACCCCATTTTTGGCTGGAACCTCAAGCTAAGTGGCTTGGATATATTCCCCCTCTTTCCTTAGGTTCTTGTCTAGTTCGCTGGAATTAAACCAAAATGCTTTGATAAACCCTATTTTGTGCAGAGCTGTAGGGGCAGGCCCATCTCTACCACATGATGAGGAATGACTCATTGGGCTTCAGATCTCTTGAGACCTGTTTTTTCCTTTTCTTGGGGAGGGGAAGCAGTCACTCTTATCATATCATACTTGTTTGAGATCATTAGAGCAAGGAGAATGGAAGAGTACTTATTTTATGTCTCTTCTGAATTAACAGTATAACTTGGGCTAACACTGGAGGTTTTATGGACTAAAGGACTGCAGTCTAAGCTCCTATGTATTATAAGAACCACTGTCAGAAAGGGATTTTTTGGTGAATCCTCCATTATCAGTTACATATTTTTGCTCTTACTGTTGTTTACAAGGGAGCTTTGGCTACTATCTGGGGTAACAGCATCTAATGTTTTTTTCTTAACTTACAGGGGCGTCACCAACCCTGGAACAAAGGCTCCCAGACATAGAAAACAAACAGCTTCTGAGATATTGTCTGAAACATTGACATCCTTGGCTTCCTCCCTTCAGAGCTCAATTACAGGCAAACAAGGTGAGTAAATACTGTAATAATAGGTTCAATCTTAACAAATGGACTTTGTATCCCTTAATTGTCATAAGTGTTAATGAAGGGACAGGATTGGTTGGGGTCAAGGTAATGCAGCAGGCTTGTGTCGTCATATGTTTAGAAATCATGTAAGGAGATAAATTTGTAATACTTTACAACCTATATTTTTTTTAATAAATTGGCTACATCCGTTACAATCTCCTTTACAATCTTTTTACAAATTGTTTTGTATTCCATCATCAGAGGTGTCATTGAGTCAGTTGGAGCGTTCAGTGGTAGATGTTTTGGCATGGCAGCGTTTAGAGGAGTTATTGTGCCCTCCCAGCCCAGCACCTGCACCTATCGTCACCCAGCCTCTTCCAGCCCGAGCTCTGCTCTGCCCTCTTGTTCCAGATTCACACCTTCAAGATTGGGCTGTCAAGTCTCCTACACCGTCCTACAGTTCTCAGCCAGTGGCTATGACTTACAGAATAATTCGCATAGGAAAAGGTAAAGATTTTATCCATCTCATTATTGCAAATATGCCTTTTCAAATTTGAATTAAGACTTTGTATATATTATCATGTTTTACACATAACTTTCAATGTGAAGATTTGCATATTTAGTTCTTTGATATGAAATTTCCAGAGAACATTGAAAATCAATTGAGTGTGGAGGAGGTAAAAATTAGGAATTATAGAAAATGGGGGAGGACTGCAATTGGTACCCAGAGTGTGCACTGTACAGTATATTGATAGTTTAGTGGTTTAATTAATTTTGATTTAATGACAAACTTTTGAAATTTTTTAATAGATTTGGGGAGATAGGCAGAACATTTTTAAAATTAAAATTCACAAAAGCTGTTCATGAGTTTTTCTGAAAATTTCAGGGATGAATGCCACTGATACCCAAAGTATACTCATGAAGGTATTAGTGGCTTCTGTCATTTATGTATTTTTATTAATATCATTAGATTTTCAAGGAGCCATATATTAAAAACTGGTTCATAGTTTTTTCAGGGATAATGCCACTTGGTGCTCAAAATATGCTTTGTATGGGATTACTGGCTTCATTCATTATTAAATTATGAAAAACAAAACAAAAACATTTCACTGTCTTTGTGATCATGACGAGCTACAGAGCCACTTGCTGTAATTTTAATTATGGCCCCAGTTTATGGAGTTTAGGCTGTACCCTTGGTATTGTTAATATTATTTACAATTGTTAGTCTTTACTTTAAGGTCTTATCAATAATGAAACAGTAGTCATCCAATCTGATGGACCTGATCATCTAATGATACTTAGTTACCTCTTATGAAACTTGGCAATTGTGACCTATTAAGACTTTTATATCTTTCTATGGTCATGCACTATTGCAACCTGTTACAGTCACCAGACTTCACATGTCTTCATATGCATGATCACCCAATATGACACTTGTCACCTCTTAGAGAACTTGATCACTTTGACCTATTTTTGGGGACCCCCAGGTACCTCTCATCAAAGTCTGAGTCACACTGGCTGTAAAGTTTAAAAGAGGATATTTTCCTGTCCACTTTTACTTTTGAACCAGCTGAGGAATTTTAAAGATACTGTAAAGAAACATTAAAGTCAATAAATTGATGATTCACAAACAACTCCCAGCTTCCCTGTCATGAAGGCTTAGTAGACAGATATCAAGACAGGGTACTTTTGTGTTTACTCTAGAACTTTGAAGTAGCTGAGGGATTTCAGTGATAGTTGCCAGAAATATCATTGTCAACAGGAGTGTTTGTTGTGAACAACTCTCAGGTCCCTGTCATTAAGATCAAGGTTACAATTTTAAGTCAGCCAAAAGTTATTATTTTTATTTTATTATTATTTTTTTTTAATTGGTGAATAATATAAGATTTATACTCGATGAGTCTGTAGTTTTGTGGGTGTGTGCATGTGTGTTTTTCATTAGTAATTATCATGCCATGAATGTTTACTGTATGATATATGGAGAGGAGAGCTAGGTGTAGGACAAGAATTCTTTGGGGAGAGATTGCAAAAATGACTTAAGTGTTAAGAACCAAAAGAGAGTCTGTAAGACACAGCACAGTATGGAGAGCCATCATCGTTTACTCACACCTAACCCACGCAAGTATGTAAAGTGGCTGTAAAATGATGATGGTGATGTTTTATTAGTTAGGAAACAAAAAGATAGATGAATATCCCAAAAAGAAACAAATACATGCTGGGTATGTAAGGGGGAATAGTTTTTACCAATTATTGGCCACTTGGTTTTACTATGAGTGGAAGATTGGTAAAAAGACTGTATAATTCAGAGGTGGATGGAAGAAGGGAGAGGGAGTGGTCAAGAAGGTGATGGAAGGATGAGTTGAAGGACATACTAGAAGCGAGGGGGATGGACATCTAGGAAGCTGTGAAGTTGTGAGTGATAGGAGAGTATGGCATCAAGTGGTCCTACTCGCCCTATAATAAATAGTAGGAAGAAATGGACTGAAAAAATGTTTAGTGTACGTATTTGTATTATTATTATTACCTGTATTATTACTATTTAATGTGTCTTTCTTTACAGGGAGTCACAACCATGTGGACTTAAGTACTTATGGTCATTGTAATTACATATCCCAGGAACATGCTGCAATATTTTTTGATGAGGTAAGATTTTAGCAGTTATTACAAAAAATTCACTGAGGGTGTAATTTTGTGTGAAATTATCGGGTGCAGTACAAAATATTACCAAAGTTTTACACGCAATCAAAATTATTTATTTTTTTATTTTTTCTCTCAAATAACTGGGTAATTTCTACTTTCTCCTCTTCGTGTCCCTTGTTAAGACTCTTGTTGAAGTTATGCCATTGTTTTTGTCCACTGTGAAGGGAATGATCCAAGCTTTAAAGATATAATCCTGTGGCAGCTTGCACACCAGTTTGATTTGTACCAACTAGATTGAAACAAACAAAAACACCACCTGGTGGCTGGATCACAAACTATTCCAAACAGGACTTTTTGTGAATATGTACTCTATATGGGTAACTCAACTGTTTTGGTAAAAGGTGTCCAGATGCTACAATGTTAACTGCCTGTGGTTCCAGAATTGTTTTTAATTTTTTTTTTTTTTATAATGGAGCCTCATTAATTCCTGGGCAGATCCTGTATAATCGATACCATTAAAGCTAAAAGGTTAGTTATAAATTGTTGTTGTTTGTTTTCCTGCAGAATACTGGTCACTACGAGCTTCTTAATTACAGTCCTCATGGGACTAGAGTTGACAGCGTTTTATACCGATACGATCACAGCGAGAAAACTGTAAATCATGCACCTCCTCCTCCACTTCTCCAACAAGTCCGAGCCATTATTAACCAAAGAAGAGGCCAGCTTCCAGCCAGGCCTTCTGAAGAAACCATGACAGATACTCCAGGACAAGTGAGTTCATTTTTTTTTTTTTTAATTTCTCTTTCTCACAATCTCTTATTCTTTCTTCTTTTTTTTTCTCCAATTTTTCTCTTAGTCTCTAACTCTGCATCTTCTCTTTATCTCAATTTGTATGTGTATTTTGTTTTTTCCATTGTTGTTAATGATTTTGATTTTATATATAACAGATGGTAGAGTGTCCATGTTAAAATACTGGAGTTTAACCACAAAATAAAGAAAAATGGGAGTAATTTAGGGTGACGCAAAATAATGAAAGCAAAGTATCAAACTATGACATTAAGAGTCGACTGGATATCTTTGTCATGATACTTCCTGTGGATAACTATCATAATTTTTCATATCTTTTCCTTCAGACTTTGACCCGGTGTAACTGTAAATCTGGGAAAGGGAAGACAGGGAGCACATCCAAGGTTACAACATCAGTTCCCCTTGGTAGTGGTGGCTGGGAAGGGGGTGCTGTCCTTCATCATGGATCACATCTTAAATTTGGGTGAGTATTGATATCTTAAATGTCTTTTATTCTTGGTAATCTCATAAAGTTTCTTGTGGCAGACCAGTTCCCTCATTTAATACTACCACCCATCTTCATATCATTCTTTAAACACATTCCTAAGAAATTCAAATTCTTGTGTCTCAGTGGTCTGATAATAAATGGAAATAGATTAGTTTACATCACTGCAATAGTTTTAGAATTTTTAAGGAAACGTTATTAATTAAAATATACAAGGACCATTATTTAAACAACCAATACATGTTGTCACCCTGAACAGAGGCAATGCTTTCTCATGCTTGGTCATTTTTAAAACCTGTCTAACCTTGTAGGAAGCTGGTCATGTGTGCCTATATTTTTCCACATTATACCGACTATATGCTTGGGAACTATTTTCTCGCACAGAAGCTCACACTTTGACTGCAAGCCACAAACTTTGCCTCAATAAATTCGTTGTGAAAGAGCAAAGAACAAATCTGCGAACAACATGGCCTTCTTTACACTTTTCAAACCATGCTAAATACTAGACAGAACTACCCAGCCTGAAATTAAAAAATGAACTAAACCTACAGAAAGGGTCTCAGTTAACTTCAGCATTCATGTTTTGAAGATACTGTACTGTACCTTCCATACTTGTGTATGCAGTTTGACATATTACTTCAAAGCTCCTTCTTTCCATCGTGGAAAATAGAAAGATAAAAATAATTTTCAACACATATATGAACTATAGTTTATACTGTACTGTATTTGTGTTGAAAATTTTGTCTCTAAATTTTCAAAATTGAAAGATAAAACTGATATACTGTACTGAATCTTCAAAGTCCATATATACTGTAGTTAAGAATTATACTGTATTATCAAAATGTAAAAAAAAAAAAATTGTAGTTCTTCCTGTTGGTTTTAAATTTTCAGATTTCAAAGACGACTGAGCCAGCCTTTTCCTATTTGATCTTCGTCTAGTGTTTATGGTGAAAGATTGGTAAAATTAATGTCAAATTTTTTATAAAAAATAGTACTATAAATCCTAGTTCCAGTATTTCAGAGTCTAAGAATATGGAGTTTTTCTACACAGTATTTTACTGAGAAGAAAATGCAAGATAAAATAACCATAAAGGAGAGAAGAAAAAGATACTGGAGAAATTAAGACTTAAGAAAAGAAGAGAAGGGAACCCCAAAAAGTAGTGTGTAAAAAATGGAAAGAGGTGGGACATACGGTAAGAGGTGAGAAAAATATGAGGTAGAAAAGTAACCATGTACATTCTCCTGGAGGCATTTTGACTACAGAAAAGTAAGACCAGTCAGTCTTTTTACTTCCAATAGATTAATACTGCACAGAACAGTATTCATATTTCTCTCTCATTTGCAGATGCTTGCAGTTTGTGTTCAGCATCGTGGAGGAAGCTAGTAAAGCAGATTGGGTGGAAACAACCATTAGTACATACCTTAAATTCTTCAAGCAAGAAGAAGAGGAGCAAGAGGAGGAGGAGGCAGCAGCAAAGGTCAAGGAAGAGGTGGAGGAAGATGACGAAGAGGAGGAGGATGAAGAAGAGGCAGCAAGAAAGGAGGAAAAGAACTCAAAATCGTGAGAAATAAAGTTTTAGTAATTGACCTATTTATACTGAAGTTTCTTGACTGTATAGTTGCAGTACAGAAAGTTGTTTTCGAACAGGAGTGTTTATGAATAAGCGTGAGTAAATACACCCTTGTAATGTTAGAAAGAAATTTATCAGTCTTAGGTAAATTACAAAATTATAAGAGAATTATTTAATAGACTAATAACAGAGTTCTTTGTGGACTCAAATGTTTATTTTGAAAAGTGTTGTGTATGAAGACGGAATTTGTTGAACCTTGCTCCGATGTAAAGAATATTGTTGTAAAAAGTAAAAGTTATTATTTTATTACTAATGACAATGGACAAGAAAAGAAGGAAAATTGTCTATAAATGATGGGGTTGTGAATTTTGTAAAAGAAAAAAGAATCTCCATGACTGATGTGTTCACATATACTCGACCAGTCATATAGAATGCTCTATTACAGGTGAATGAGAAATTTCATGTCATGCCCAAAATTGATACGTTTCCCTACGTTGTCTACCCCTAAACCCGATGATCAGTGGCAGCTCAGCACCTTGGGTTTTGTAATTAATCTAACCAGATAACTGTCATGTATGGCTGGGAGGTTTATGCACAAATACAAAATAGCAATGTAGCCGAGATGTAAAAGTTTTTAAACTAGTACATATGATGTGCTGCCTACTGTTGGTACTCTGGAAGTGTTTTGCCATTTCTTACTACTGATCATCAGACTTTTCATCTGATGGTTGCTTTATCAGCATTTTGTTATATGCATCTTTGTAATTTTATCCAGGTTCTTAAAGAAGATGATGTTGGTACATGGTTGTAGCTTATATTTTCTGTACCAAAAAGCCACTGTGTTACCTAAAGCTCTCAATATTGAACAATCTATATGTATTTTTAGTGCTAATATATTATGTAAATGGTAATGTATATATTACTTAAACTTTAATTCATGTCCTTATACATTAAAGAAATATTGTACATAATGTACAGATTTAATGATGTTATTTTATATTCATAAAGTACACATTACTTCAGTATCCTGTCTTCTTACCTGTGACTGAAGAGTGTTACCGGACCATCTCCCACATACTTTCACTCCACTTCAAAATGTTATTTACTCACACTTTATATACGGGTGTCTGTTGAAGAATGTAGTGGCTGTACACACACTCACCTACACAAAATCACATACAGGAGTGAAATTTTGTCTGGAAACATAAAACATTGATAATGATCTGCAGAAAGAGCTTCAAGGTATTTTTTTAAACCTTTAACATACAATACTCATTATAATTGCATATGATAATAATAATAATAACAACAGGCTTCTTTCATGTCTTGTGTTTTCTTAATTTTTGGAGGAATGTTACAATACTTTTCAACACTGACAAAACTCAAATCTTGGTATGTTGGTGATGGTCATGGTGCATTGTACCTGATATTAGCATGGTCTTATATCAAGTGAAGCATTCTCCGTAGGTGTTTTTTGAGGACTTTCATTCCTTTTCATTTGGAACTGCCTAAGATATTTTCATACAGAAAACAAAACCAATTTCTGCAATGGTCTACATTTTCTACATAAAGCCAATGAAGCAAAAGTTAAAATCACTTGAACTGCATTATATATTCCAGACTACCTAAAAATAACTATGCATATTTTAATTTTTTGGGGTCACAACTGATTATAAATTCAGTTGACTCATGATATACTGTATTCACTATTAATGAATAGGTTTGCTCTTGACTAGTGGAGAAACAATTTACATCATTAATTTATAATCAAATATGTGATGAGCATGAGGGAGTTTTCCGGAGCATACTGATAACACCAGATAATAGAGTAACTGTCAAAACGAGACATGCTTTTATTTTGAAATTATTGAGTATAGAACAATAGAGAAAAGTTAGTGCATCTACTTAAATGACTAATGTTTCCTAATTCCAAACACAGCCTTGGTATATAATTAATACAATTTCCCAGTTTATAAGATCGGTATAAAGTGTATTTTTTGCCTGAACTCTGAGTAGTGCGATTCCAGTCGAGTATTTCTATTTTGTAGTTGTGATTTAATAGAATAAGTTGCATTGATCATCCAGTTCAAACAACCCCTTCATTATGAGTCC
Source organism: Homarus americanus (assembly GCF_018991925.1). Lineage (NCBI taxonomy): Eukaryota > Metazoa > Arthropoda > Malacostraca > Decapoda > Nephropidae > Homarus > Homarus americanus. The sequence goes on from NW_024744839.1 coordinate 3,464,232, forward strand.
CCAGATATATCTTATGTACTACAGGTACTTGCCAATAAATTATTAGAACTGGTTTCCATCTGTATTGTTCAGGCATACTTTTTCACTCAGGTCAGAATTATTTTCAAGTTTAATCCAACTCAGCATTAATTTTACAATATAAATCAAACTCAAAATGTGCTGTTGTCGTAATTTTGTCAGGATTTTTGTTATCCAATCTGTGATAGCATATCTGTACCTGTTGAATATGGGTACAGTATAAGTATTTCTCAAATCACTTCTTTCAGAGTCTACTTCTTTTGGCCTTCCAGTTATGCTTATTCAGGGCATTTTTTTTTTAATAGTACAGTAATTCATGCTAAAATTTAAAGTGCATACTTATTTGTTCCCAGATTCAAAATGTGCATAAAGAATTGATTGGAAAAATAATTAAAAGCATACCTTCTCCAGTCCTTAATGGAGCCACAAAATGAGATTTTTTTTAAAGCAATTATATTCTAGTACAGTATATTTACTTTCTGTATAAAGTATACTTCACTTCTTTAGTGTATAAATGTATAAAACTTTACAAATTTTGCATAGATTTTATGAATAAAGTTATATAGTTGTTTATGCAGCATAATTACTATTGGAGCTTAAATATCTTTATTGGGGGATAGATAGCGCCTGCTTTTCCATCATAAAAAGTACTTTAAAAGTTGCTAACTTAACAACAGGAAACAATATCTATGTAAATATTCAACATTTTATTTTCAATAAGATGTATATTCAGTATCATATATATATATATATATATATATATATATGCGGGGCTTTCACAATGTTTTATCTCAGGAGGTACTGTACTTGTTAGTCATCAGGAGATACTTTTAAGACTGCTTGTGGGCTGCCAAAGTCCTCACATGATTTTAAATGTGACTGCTCTACTGCAATAAACATTTTGCTACATAAAACTTCATAAAACTTTTCTGACTTTGAGGTTTCGTAAAAATTATTACGATTGTTATATATTTTTGCAAGGTCCCACATTTGAGCCAGTACCAAGTGGCAAGTTTAGGTAAGTAAAAGTACTGAATACCAGTCAGTTTTGAAAGCCCTGTATATGTATAGTTCATACTAATTCATCATCAGAGCAATTTAATATTGTGCTGCAGTAAAGTAATATCCTTATTTCCATATTTGCATCCATATTGTCTCCTTCCTATGTAATAATTTACTCAACTGGTTTTTTCCTTCTACTGCATCCTATGGAGCCTAGATCTTTCAGATATACTGTACAATATATATATATATATATATATATATATATATATATATATATATATATATATTCAGGGTGAGTACAGACTAGCTGTACTCACCCCTGAAGATGTGAATTACACAAAGCGCTTGGGAACTTCGTGTTTTCTTCTTCCTTGTGGTTATCAATATACCTAGATCACGCGCACCTACAGTGATTTACTTGCATATATATATATATATATATATATATATATATATATATATTTTATCATACGGTATTTGTTTTCCATCATGAATACCTGGAATGCTGCCATCCAGTAATCACGACTAACCCATACAAGTGTGGAAAATGGCTGCAAAATAATAATAATGATGATGACACTTGCTGTACTGTATAAAACTTGTTTCCCATCTTCGAAATTTAATCGATCACACTTTTTTTCATCTCTAACACTTATTTTCCATCTTCAACATATATTGCACTTGTTTTCCATCATCAACATTTGTATGAACGTTTTTCATAATCTTTTTTAACTCTTTTTACTGATCCCTTCATAGGATGACAATTTTAACATCTTCCATGAAAGTAATGGAAAACGGGCTTTACTATCCTTTCACCCACACTTATTACTATGTAGTATTTAATTGTTTTAATTTCAAGAGGCATTATTTTTAATTCACTGCTGTCACTGTACAGAACTTTGATTTAAGCTACTTAAATAATGAGCGTGTTATACGAGTATCACAAAATCTCACAAGAACGTACTTTTCAGAAAATCTGATTTATTGTTGAAAGTAACTTTAATTATTATATTTACATAGAGTAACCTATATTTATTTTTTCCTTTTTCTTTTAAATTCTTAAAAGGAGTAAAAACAAGAAATGGTTAAAAAGTGATCCATAAAGTTGTAACCGAGTTTTAAAACATTAGTTCCAGTGCACATGTAACAAGTCTCTAAGTAAGGGGTTATAACAAATCGTGAAATTTGTTGAGGGAAGCGTTTTATAAATTTTAACCATGTTTATAAGTTTATCATGAAAATACACAAGTATAATTTTATCTTAGTTTTGAGGATTTTAAATTTTATATGGCCGAGTTGTAAGATAGTTATTTATGGATCACAAAGTGGAATACAGAGTACACAGGTCAAGTATGTTTGAACCTTTGTGTTCTTCAACATTACGTATAAAGTAAATAATCGTTTACCACATCAGTATAATAAACACTTAAGACAAGGTTTCCAACTACTGTAGGTAGGTACAGTACTCAAGTAAAAGTTCCAAATCTGACAATGGCACATCAGTTAGCACTACAAATTAGGAGCAGTTCTGGAATCAATAGGGACCCAAGTTGGTACTTTCTCAAGCATAAGCAAAATGGTTGTACCTACTACTAAGGATGTGGCAATTATACAACACATTTCAATCCTGACGCTAAATGCACCTTCAGTACTTCAGGATAATAGACTGTTTTATTTATATACACTACTTCTTGGCTTTATATTCATTGTAAAAATTAATATGTACTTTTTATATTTTAACTTAAGAGGAAAAATAATCATTTGACCATGACAGAATGACAATTATTTTATGGCATTTCCAACCCAAAAAAGTTATGACATAGTTTTCTCATTTACCACTGGCATAATTTTTCATACAAACAAATCAAATCTTATGAACGGCATTACTGCATAATCTAACTCATTATATTACTTCAAGAATGGCCTTGAGAAAACAGCCTCAAAATCTCACAATATACGCAAACTCACTCACTCTCGTCTTTCCAGTTGTTTCTCATTTTCCCTCGTTTCTCTCTCCACTTGTCTCGAGTTCATCTTTTTCAATTCTTTCACTTTTGTCTCCTCCCTCTCCTGTTTCCCCCAATGTATCACACCAGAAGTACAAAGTGGAGACCAACTACTCCAGGCAATGAAGGCTTGTTTATATATTTTTGTCTAAAGTGTAAGTGTATTCAGTTAAATGTAGACTACATGTAATTAAGTAGTTGGTCTTCATCCAATATATATTAACTATGCTGACTCAGCAAAACTTTATTAATGGTGTGTGAATTGAGAAATGTTTTGTAGAATATTTGAGAATTTGTTATATGAACTACATTATCATGCAAAATGGTCTTATAGACTTTACAAAGTATTTAGGTTTTCTAATGCAAATGTAGTACAATCCCTTTCCTTAACCATTGTAATGACTTGTGACGGAGTCACCAGTTTACGTGTTATCAATACATTGTGAAATAGCGGTCTGAAATTTGGGTGAATTATTATATTGTTTAAAAAAATTATGACTGCTAATTACATGGTAATTGTTCAAAATATTTGTTGCTTTGTCTTTGAAACTTACAAGAGGTGAATTTTTTACATGATATGATAAAGGTATTGGACACTACCACTCATTCTGGAAAAGATTGGTCTACATTTAGCACCAGCTATCTGTTTCATGATGGTGGTTTGATGATATTCTACATTACGACCCTTTATTTTTAGTAACACTTTAGGGTTATAGGACTATTACTGCTCCAATCTTCCTCAAGGTCACTAAGATTGTGTGCATGCATTCATAATCCTTTAGTGCTACTTGAGAATCCAAGCTTCGTAATCTTCATGTTGCTCCCATCCCAAGTTCTTCCTGCACTTTTACTTGGTTTCAATGAAAAGGAAAAGCTCTTAAATTTTACCATTTTAAAGCTTACTCCTTGGGGTTCAAAAAATATTCTTTCAGCAAATGTGCATTTACTGCTTTTAAATATACCTGTACTTGTTAAATAAGAATTATTAAAGTTTAAGGGATGCCAATATATAAAATAATTGTACAAATTTTAAATACAATAGCTTCACATATTTTCCAAAATAGTTTCCTCAAATGGGTTTTTTTTTAACCAAGGAGTGTATTCATCTCAAAGAGACTGAAAAACTGTGACAAAGTTACAGTGGCATTCTTCTCAGCCATTCTGACCCAACATAGGATATAGGAAATTTTTTTATAATCTAACATGTTGCTATAGAATGTAGACCAGTGTTAGGATTTAGCACAATACACTATGTGATTATTTACTGATTATTTTCTTTCCCTAATAGAAATGTATCACCAGTACAGAAATAAATACTGTACATGGTCAACGGAAATGACTGAAGCTCCTTGAAAAGGGAACTTGACCATGACCTGTGACACATTATGACATTAAAAATATTATCCAACTTACTGCAATGCATATACTGTTTACATTTTCATTTGAAATTTCCATGGGTTAGAAGTTGCAGACAAAATAAAGAGACAGATGGGCAGACAGACACATGATATAACTAAAGTTATGCTTTCCCAATTTCAGGAAATATAAACCAACATTTATCTCTTAATGTATGCTATTTCTATTACCTGCATTCAGAGCAGGATGATACCAGTAGAATTCTCCCCAACTCTCTTGTAACCAACAAATTCTATCCCTCCTGTGACAAAGACCTTACAGTAGGGTCTCAAAGTACGAGTCCAGAGTATGTGAGCCTGCTTATATAGTATGTGGGTGATCCGCCCTTATGCGTGGGACTTGGTCTTGCACGAGCCAACCCACCTAGCATCTCTTGCTAGCTTCAGCGTCTTATGTGATAAAGAGTTTACCCACCCAGCATCTCCAGTCAATTCATTGTCTATAGCGTGAGAATCGAATATACCCACCCAGCGCCCCTCTTATTTATCATACAACTTCATATATTGTTTTATTATTTTAACACATAGTATTTAATAAATTATCCCTTTTGATGGCGTAGCTGGTTGAGCTTATTGCCTAAATAAATTATGACTAATAATAATCTCACTAGCTAGTTCATGAGCCTCATGCCACATCTCACCAAGATGTCACCGAAGCTTCCCCCCTCCCCCTCGCTCTGGTTCCGTCAACCTCTCCCACGCGTGCGCACTCGTAAAGTTTTTCCTTTATTCTTTATTGTTGAGGAAGAGGACCAGGGATAAACATCCCTCATCATGCTGTACCACTAGTGCACTTCATCACCATCTCCATCTGTTCAAGTAAGCCTTTTTTATTTTACTTTTATAAAATGAGCCCCCGAATTGCCTTAAGAACTATTATTATTTTTGAAGTCCAACTTCAGCCCTTAATATCCAACCTATAATGTATGTTACATAATCTTTCTTCCTCCCAGGAATTTATTTTTTTATGACATGGTCAGATTAAAACAGTATTTTTTGTTTAATTTTGATATTCACCTGTTAACGGTTATGATTGTTAGTGGTGAGCACTGTCCTTAAAGGGTTAAATTTTTCATTGTGTGAAAACTCAAGTTACAAAATATTATTTTCAGCAATGATGACCTTAGCTTTTGACCCAGTGACCCCAAAATTTACAGGGAAGTTTCTTCCCCTACGAACAAGGTTACTACAAAAAAAAATGTATTCATCAAAGCATAGACACCTATACATGTATTAATATCTGGAAACTAAAATTGTAGTTGTAGCATAAATCTTAACATTTGAACCAATAACTAATATCAATACTGTATATACCTTCCTTTCCCCAGGGGTAAGGTATCTGTGCAATGTGTTCATTAGTTCATGGCTTACCATATGTCACAGAAACCAAAATTAGATTTTGATTATTGACAGAAACTTTAAACACCAACAGTGATAGGGATCTTTCTTTTCCTTAGGAGCAAAATACCCGTAAAAAATATACATTATTTTATTGGTGCCTGGATAACTTGAGTTATGATTTAAAGACAAAAATAAAAGTTAAAGAAGTAAAAGGTCTTAACCACTGACCCAGTGATCTTAAAATGAATATGGACCCTCATATTACTGGGGGGCGTGGGATCTAGCCAATATCATTTTCATTAGCACAAGAAAAGGTGAATTACATCTCAAAAACCTAAATCCTAACAAAGGCACCACAATACAGTTCTACACTTTGCTTTTTGTTGGCATACAAACATAATTACAGTAAACCCTTGATTATCTCGATTAATTGAAGGGCAAGTTTATCAAGAATACTGTATCACAATTGTATAGAGTATTTGGGGAGTGTTTTCTAGGACATGATGCAGTAATGTAAACATGGTAACTCCAGCTTCTCTACTCATATTCTGTTCCATTATATTCTTGCACTTTCTAGTAGAGAATCCATATGGACTATGTGGCATCTAAATTAAGTGACAAAATTGATGGGGCTAATTTTTCCTAAAAGATCAATAATGGGCCTGATTAGGTCCAGATTACCCTTTTTTTTTTAATATATAAATAAAATCAGAGTAGCGAGGGTTTACTGTACTGGTAGAATCATTTAAAAAATAAACTTCTGTTAAATGTACAAGTATTTATTTTACAAGTATAAAGCCCCTAGGGAAGTTACCAGTTTCCTTAGTCCTTAAACAATACAGTACACAGTATTAGGTAGTAATATTAACTGAAATTATTAGAAAATGCTGAAGTCATTGAAGCCATATGTTGATTCCTTCTTTTTCTTCTGCTGATGTGTTGCTACATTAGCCTCTTCTTTCCTGCAGATATGATACCAAATGACACACACTGGTTATGGAACTAGGGGAGATTCTGCTAGCTCAAGGGACTGATTTCTGCATGATGAGGAAATTGAGGGCGTCTTCGAATTGTGATATGTAAGTATCTACAGTGAGTCAATAAAAACATTGTAAAATAATAAAAAAAGATGGGGGGTGATGGAAGACAATATTTACTCAGAGTTCAGGGAAAATGCCAACAATATTAACACATTCATAACTTTGCTTCACTTCCAAATTCTACACTTTCTTTTATAATACTACCACTTTATTGTTCAAAATTAGCATACGAGATTTAAGAATACAAAACAATTTTCTTTTATTTAATTTGTCACATATTAAATGAAAGTAAATGAGGAGAAATTGAATGATCAGGTAACTGGCTAAGTGACTGCTGGTGGAGATGAATCTACTTGTCCACAGTTAGTTACAGGAGTTATATACTGTACTGTAATTATTGTAGGAGATGATGACACACTGACAGCTTATTTGTAGATTTAATAAAATTTTTAGTGTTTGAGAATAACGAAGTAAGTTTGTGAAATAAGTAAGCATATTCGTAGTACAGTAGTACTGTAGTAAAAAAAAGACACTCACGACACTGATGCCACAGACAAGTCTAAAAATTTGCCCACTCCAGAACGGAACACTTTGAGCTGATCATCTTTAATCTTTGGACGTTTTCGATTCTTCAACTCATCTTCTTCAGCTTTTCGCTTCTCAAAGTCAATTTTTCGCTCTTTTGCAAGCTGTAATGAGATATTATGTATAACATATAATATATCTGTTATACAAAATCATATTAACTATTGATTCCGTAAAAACTCTTGTAGTTTTTTGCAAGAGATATAAAGGAACAACAAGGTTTAACTACTGTAACAACTAATAATAACAAAATGCAATTAAAACAAAACTGTGAATACTCAAGTATTTCATAAATGCTGTCGAACCTGCTACCCACTTTAAAAGTCCAGCCGTCTATCTTACTCTGGTGCAGTGTCAAAGGAGTATGTAAACATTAGGCATGACCTTGTGCAAGCATAAACCTTGGTCCAAGTTTCAGTCTACAAAAACCCAAAAATTTTACTCTCAAAATTCAAGCACCAGGAATAAAATAAACTCACTCAAAGCACTTAATACCCAATGACTTTCAATGTTATTAGGGTAAGTGATAAAAACATCATCATCATCACTATTATTTTACGGCCTTTTCTCACACTTGTGTGGGTTAGCCATGGTTACCTGATGGCCACTCTGCATAGTCTCTTGCAATCTCTCTTGCCAGGTTCCCAAGTCTAATGTTTGTTGCAATCTCTCTCCAGGTCATTTTTTACATGAGTAATAGTGAAAAGAAATCAATCTATTACCCACCTCCTCATCAGCTTCCTTGAATGGGTCCACAAAAATAGATGTTTCCTCCAAAATAATATCTTCAATTGGAGAATCTTTATTATCAGTTTCAATGGCCTCCATGGCAGACAATGTTGCCAAACCTCCAACTACACGGCCAAATATTGTGTGCTTGCCATCAAGATGGGCACACGAACGATATGTGATGAAACTGCAATAGGATAGGTACCGTTACATTTACCATACAATATGCTATATACCTCAGTATTGAACAGATACTGTGGTCTCGGCCTACACAGATTCCAAAATATAAATGGAATTTATATTTGTAAACAAATCTAGAATTTTTTTTTTTTTTTTTTAGAGAACGCAAGCCTTGTCAACAGAAATGTAGTAAGTGCTGTGCTCCTCTTAGTAAAGTGACCCTGCTACCTGACTTTAGTCCACCTTACACCACCACCATCCCAACTAAAGTCTCTCCAAGGGACATTTCATTTAGCAGCTTAATAATCCTCCCATGCACAGTTACCAGATTTTGCCTCACCTGACCTCACACTTTACCACATGACCACCCAGCAAACTCCTCCCTCAAGGTTCAATCAGCAACAGAATACCTCCCCATCCCCTTGTGTCCTGCCAACTTTTGCAATCTATTAGTGTATTCCAACTCAGGTTCTGCTCCTGGTCATACTGGCTGCCATGCCGTGTGAGAAGAAAGTCCTATATATTCATTCATGGTGTTCATACATATTCCCAGCTTTAGAGACCACATATTATCAGGGGTTACAGTATTACTAAGAAAACCAATCCCTTTAGGTTCACTTGTAACTCCATCTCGTAGAACTGAAACAAAAAATGAAGAAAAGATCAGGGAAAAAACAATAAAGAAATACAAAAAAAAAATTAAAAACGAAACAGGAAAGAAAAAAATATATATAAAAAGGAAAAGTAAAGGGAGAAAGAAAAGGGGAAATATGTGAAAGTACAAATCTCTCACAAGTATAACTCACAACTGACTCTTGTTGGTATTAGGTCCAGAGTTGGCCATGGAGAGCACGCCTCGACCTTTATGAGACAAGTTAGGGCGAAATTCATCCTTGAATGTGCCTCCCCATATACTTTCTCCACCCTTTCCAGTGCCTTCTGGATCTCCACCTTGTATCTACAATAAACAAAATGGCATAAAAACAAAGGATTAAAAAATATGAGATCCCATTTTATGACCAAGGAGAAGAAGCAACATTGGAGACCTTTCCTTCTAAATCACCTCCAAACACAACACCAATGCAAATAGTGCTACCCAATGAGATATCATGATGTGCAAGAGGGTTAAGATGTGAGTTTAAAATTTCTCATCTCCATTATAATGTAATGAGTTTTCAATAATGAAGCAAAAATAATGTGGCTGATAGAATTGTACAACACCTATAATTAAATTTTGAACCCAAAGTCCTAATGGGCCCCAAACTTGGTATAAATATGTTCATGATAATAACAGCAAGAGTTTTATTTCTCAAATGTTCAGCTCTATTTAGATGGAAAAACAACTCATTAGTGCTTAACATATAGAAAGGTTTATGATACCAATAGCAGAGATAATTGTTAGGCGATACAGTAATTTATAGTGTGTAGAGTTGAATTTTTTTAACTAAATTTTAAATACTTGGGTGTATAGTAAAGTTCTGCATCTGTCAGCTGAAAAGTTTGGGACCAAGAGGCTTCTATGAAATAGATAATTACTTAAAGTGGCTACTATCATAAACATTTGTCCAAGGAAAGCATGTAATAAACCATAGTACTTGTGTCAGTTTATTGAATTATTAATTTCAGAAAATACCTGTACACTAACCTATTTTGTTATTCTGTTACTCTCAATATTATTAAGTCTGCAAATAAGCTTTCAATGTGTCATCCTTCTCTTACATCACCAAAGAACTTACTCCCATATACTCACATGAAGACATATCACTCACACCATCACACACAGTCACTGGGCCAGTTACCAGATTGTCCAATTTTTATTTGTTCTCATGTATTATGTGGAAAATTAAATGAAAGGAAATTATTCTATTTTACTATACTTTACTATACTGTAGTAGCTTCCTGTATAAATGATTTTTAAATTTCAGGTCAGTAAGTCATGCCTGCTTCCTCACCATAAAATGACGAATTGAACGATGAAACTTAGTGCCGTTGTAGTATGCCTTGTCACAGAGTCTTAAAAAGTTTTCTGAGGCTCTGGGCACTGAGTCACAGTTTACTTCCAAGTTCAGAGTGCCAAGGTTAGTTTTCAGTGATACATATCCTGTAATAATTGAAAAAAGGGTCTTAGCAGGTACTGTAGTCTTTAAAATATACAGTAATACATATTAGGCATAAACAAGTACTGTACATACATTATAAACAGTGACTCCAAAAATATGACCCCACTGTAACCTTGTCTTCAGATTTTATAGAAGGGAAATGCTTTAAATTTCCTAAATGGTGTAAAGAAGAAATACTGACAAAGAAACCTTGATATTTAACCTTTAGAAAATCACACCATTAAAATACACATCTTCAGGGGCCTAATTTGGTGCCTATGTAAAGTCTTTAATATTCAGCCAATGAGCTGGCATTTTGAATCTCATCCTGGTACAAAAACACCAATCATATCATATCCAGTAGATTTTGCAGCCAGTTGACAGACTACTGTACTTTCTAAGATCCTGTGTACTGTTATTCTTATTTTTGCATTGCATTACATCTTTCCACCAGTATAAAGTCTAGAAACAATGTACACATTACATAAAAGTGACTCCAAGACACTTTATATTCAAGCTACCTTTTTTCTTAACTCGTTGGTACCTTACAACATCATCTTCCAGCACTGCAGCTTCATGCTTGGTCTCCACGTCAACAGAGGTTGAGGTAAAGCTGGCAGATACCTTCCCAGTTGAGTAGTGGGCCTGCAATAGTGAAGAGTTCACTGCAGTTAGTGAGGTCCAAAGTTTATGAAAGGCACATTTAAATGGTTCACTACACAGAGGACACACTGAGCATTAAAAATTTGCAATATAAAGTGTAACTGATAAAAGAATATATATATATTCAGTATACAGATTATTAAAGAATTTTCCATAATAAAAACATTACTACAGTACTGCTTGACCCAGTCCAGGTCAGTAGGTTTAAAATATATAAATAAAAAGGCAACAAGGTTAATAAGATAGAAAGACAATTCCCCCTAAATTATGGAAAACTTAAAAGAAGTGGAACCATGGATATACATCAGTTCTCAATACATTATACACACTCCCACCCCATGTATTTTCACATGCAGTATACAAAATCTATACACAGATGATCACTTCTCACTATGCACAACATAATCTAATTGAAAAGCATTTCTTCTTGTACACCATTCTGCTACAGTCTGTGCCACTCCGCTAAATAGGGTTCACTGTGTTGGCAGTGTTCCTCTGCCAACCCAGTGTGTCAGGTCAGGTAAGTGTCTTTATCAAGTAACTTCTATTGTTGGTCATTTTATCCTGTTACTTTGTTAAATGAAAAAAAATCCTAAAGTTCTGATTTTCTTTTTTATATCATCAGATTCTAATAATACTGTACACACAAAGTAGCTTTAATGATGCACAAAGTTTGTAATAATTCACACTAAAATAGCCAATGGACCAATCTAATAGCTTAGTATGGCCTTCCATCTCACATTTGTTTTTGTTTTTCATTTTGTCATTCTCAACTCATGTATTTTCAAAAACTCACATTTCCTGCTGACATCCTTTCTAAACCCTTTAACATTCATCATCTTATCTTCAGGCAAAACACTAATTTCCCTAAGAAAGTTTACTGTACATTAATAGTATATTCCCTTCAAATTCTCTTAATGGTGTTCTTTTAATCTCTCATACACACTGTGAATGTTCCAGTTGCTGTAAGTGTTTCTACAAATCATTTTACAATAAAATTCTCAACTTACAATAGCCATGCCCATCTCACCCCCACTTCTTCCAGATATGTACTAATGATGCAGGGTAGCCAGGTTCATGAACAAACACAGATCTCCTCTCATATGATGTTATTCATGACATATTATGCTTTGGTGTTCCCCTTATACATCAAGGTCCTATCATATTCATTGAGATGAACAAAATACTGTATCACTACTCCTTACTGCATTAAACTTATCTGCAACTCTTTCTTCAGCCTCTTCTTTATTATCTGCTTCTTTATATGTGCGTTTGAATTCATCCAAAATTTGCTTTGTGTCTTGTGATACATTTTTCAAACGCATCGATGCATCTGAGCGCGCTTGAACTGTTTCTGTTAGAAAGAAACCAGATTTTAATCAAAAGCCAACTTAATCATACTGTACTGTACTGTACATGCACTCCTAGGGGATTAACTTGATTTATTGTGCCATACAGTTCATTGGTGTGATCTTGAAACTTCCAGAAAACAAAAAGCTATCAATATCTAGAACATAAAGATTATAAAACTAAAGATAATTGCAGAACACTGAATCTCTGCACACTTCTGGCAAAAAACAGGTTAAGGATCTAAAGGATCTAATATGGTTTAACCAGGAGGAAAATAAATCCTTCTAGATTAAAATGGAATTACCAATACTGTAGTTAAAATAATGAAAAAAGCAAGCTCCCAAATGATCTGTATTCTGGTTATAATAGAATATAGGCCTACTGTAATCTTGATATCAATAGGTAAAGTCTTGAGAGAGAAATAAAACAAAGACCTAGTTTGTGATTATCATATATTACATCACAAATAAATTAGCCCGACACTGCATCCCAAGATGGTTTAGTCCGTCAAGGAATTAGACAATGCAGAGGCTCCCTTTTTGGACTGAATCCAAAGTTATTCCTGAGAGTGTGTGTGAAGACCTTCAGAGCTATTTTCAAGCTTAATATGAACGTCTTTGACCTGGAGGTATTACTTCTCAAACATATACAGTACTAGAAAACATAGATGAAAATTTCTGCCTTTAACTAAATAGGAAAAATTTTTACCTTCATTTTCAACCTTGAGGTTATCTTTGATGTGATGAAATTTGCTGATGTTATACTTGCTTAGGTCTTGTGGGTTCTGAATGATGATAAGGTCTTCTCTAGTGAATGGCTTGTCTGTAAGCAGCTCTCTCCAGTTATTAACCTTAATGTTCAGTTGTTCTACAGCCTGCACACATAAAAGAGATGAGAAAACTTTGCAACAGGTAGATATTTCTTGGTGGATTATTCATGAAGTTACTGTGTGTGAGATCTGAACAGCTAAATCAAACCCTTGGTAGAGCCAGACAGTGCTTCTGCTTTAAGCATTATTTATTTACTCATTCAAGTCTGGGAGAATGAATCAAATCATAAACTATTTAAAGATAGGAGCCCGTATGACTCAGGTTATACAGATGACAGTCTAAGTGAATATACAGTACTCTATCGAATAACATTTAATATTCATACATTTAAAGGATTTAAAATTTTGTTGCATATGTAAGATAGGGGGGAGGGAGGATGTTGTGATCTACAGTAGGAGAGCATCACCTGTATTTAATACAGTACTGTATTAAAATTTAACTTTAACATACTTCATATGAGAAAACATTCCCAGTAGCTTTCACAGCTACAACATGGGAAGTGTTGGTGAGAGGTTTGTACAGCACAGGACAGTGGTACTCCCCAGTGGCTGCACGATGAAAGGTTACCTTTGTCAACTGTTTTTCGCTTAAAGGCTGTGAATAAAATATAAAATAGCATTTGAAGTCAAGATTATTCTAAATACATCTCATAAGATAAAAGGCTTATTGATTGACTTTCAATTATATAAAATTATGCAGAACAATGCTTTTTCGAACACAATCTGAGAAAATGAAAGGATTTATATAATAAGATTCAGTCAGAGATAATGTAAAGTGCAGTACAGTGAATGCTAATTTAATACATTCACATCACCTATCTAAACCAAATTTCCATACCATTATCTGACTCCCAACTTATTTTCTTCAGTACATCCTTCCAAAGATCATATAAAAACTGACAAGTCTCTGTTTCAGGAGGAAAATTACTTACCTCCCCTGTAACTGGATTCACTTTGAACTTGCGTAAAAATGGAAGAATGGCCTCAAGGTCAAATACATTTCCCTTGGGGTCAATGTATGGGTGACTAAAAGGCAATAGAGAGACAGCACAGTGGGTTAAGGGTAGCCTTCGGAAGTTTGCTTTTGCCCCTGCATGGGATGAGGCCTTGTACCCACCATACAGTGTTGACCACTCCGTAGAGGTCAGGTACCTGGAATATGATGACAAGATTGGCACCTGCTCACACAATACCCTATAACACTGTATAACTGGCATAGGTACAGAAACATTCTGGAACCAGTACATGACCAATACTTTCAAACAGTGTGTAACAGAGACATGACCAACCACCAAATCGGCTAAGAGGATAAAGAATTTTTCCTTATCTTGAAAGTCCTGCCCACTTTGTGAAAATCATAGTCATATCAACATAAATACTGTATACGTCAGCTTAAAAAATAAAGGTAATTACTGTATTCGTTTTTAGCCCGTTCCCTTCTTTTGATGTGAGAAATTGTTTTTCTGGTGTGTTTAAGTCAAATATGACCATCATTTCTTGTGAAAATGAGCCATTTCTCTAGATTATCGACAAAACCCCCAAAACAGTCATTTTCACAAGAAATGATGGTCATATTTGACTTAACCACACCAGAAAAACAATTTCTCATATCAAAAGAAGGTAACCTAACCTAACCTACCTTTGCCGACCGAACTGCAGCTAACCATGACCGCACAAGAAACGATACTCTTAAATATAGATTTGTAATTAAAATATATATATATATATTGGGTAGTCAGAAACACTAGATGAGGAATAGGTGACAGACGAATATTAACCCATCAAAAACAACAAGATAAACCTACTTTTGTCAGTTATTTCTGATTATGTACTCCACTGAATCTTTACCCTTAAGTTTTTTTTGCTCATTCCAGATCACTGTACAGTATTACCATTTAGAATATCCAAGGCAACATCATGAAAGTCGAGCACAATTTTTCTTTTGAAGTTTCTAGGAAAAAAATCATCTAGGACATTATAACTGAAGATAAAAAATCATCTAGGACATTATAACTGAAAATAATACCCATCTTAACAATAACATATCACCAATTACCAATTATACTTACATTTTATCTTTCTGGTGTTGTCTCTTCCCCATTTTGCCTGTTTAACTGAGACCTCTGTATATATAACAAAATCCTTTACCTTACCTAAAACTCACACAGAATTTACCATTAATGTTTATTGTGATTCACGTAATGTTGCCTATAACATATTGAACAATCTTAAGGCTGGGAGATATAATAATGACAAATAACCCAGCCAACACGTCTACTCTCCCTCTCTCTCTCTCTACTAGACACACTGAAGGAACAACAGCGGGTTTAGAGGAGTATTCAGACCTCAGACTCCTTTTATCTCGTAATATTCTTAAATTTGTATTAATATCACAATCTATATTAGTGAAAGACTACTTTTAATAACATATGGAGGTGTATAGTACAGTGGTTTGTCTGGTAGAGGTTTGAGTTGTAAATAAGGCTCTATTATTTTATTAGCATCATGGGCTCGTTATAGAGTTTAAGATCTGGCGTCATTATCATCCTTTTCACCACTATTATAGCCTAGATAGAGCAACAGGTACAGTATACAATATAATAGAGAATAGTAAGGTAATTTGACCAAGGATAACCGATATAGTCATCAGTCATTAGATTTGTAAGCCTATGTCTACGTCTATTTCAAATTTTGTAGTTTCTTATATTCAATTAAGTATTTAAATATCTGCAGGTCAGTGTGGATATTTTCTCTAGAACTATCCTTCAAAGAGTTATAGCTGAGGGTCACGAGAAATGACTGAATAAAGACTGGACAGATTAAGATATGTACAAAACCATCAGTATTTGCTAACAGCGCCACTAGTCCCGTCCAATTAGTACCAGCAGGTGGATGAACAATCTGAATATACATAAAGCTGATATTTCCATCTAGAATACATGCACTTAAGTTTATAGTTGCTGTGTTATATTTAATTAAAAAAATGAGCTTGGCACTCGGAAATTCCTAGTGCCAAGCTCAACTCTGTAAAAAAAAAATTAACCTATTAATGTTTAATTATTTTATAAATTTTTCATATACATTTAAAAATAATAAAGTTTACTGTTTTCTTGTCTCTATGTAAGTCGATATATATTTTCCAATTATTCCATAAATCCCAGACGAGTTGTTTGTTATGAAGTAAACGTTAAGCGTCCCGGCGCCTGCCCACAATTTTTTGAAAGGAGTTTAATATCCACAAACATCATGAAACTCGTAAGGTTAGTAGGTCTTATTAATAAAATAAAAGTATCAAAGGTGAACGTAGATGATATATAAATGATGTATCTTTAATAAAATCCCGTATAGGTTACGTTTGGGAGAATAAATATTTCCGGTATATTTTCCGACCATTTGAAGGTTCATAATGCTATCATGATTAAATGCTAATAACTATGAGAATGATTGTTATCTTTTAGGCAATTATGGACGTTCCCGAGATAGGTATAGCTTTATTAGACCTAGAAGTATAATGTAGGTAGAGTTGTGTTACAGTATCAAGAGTGGCGATCGGAAGTTTATCTTTTGATTGGATTTTTTTAAAGTTTGGGTAGAATTACACTAAAGCACATCTAAATTAGTTATATTAAGACTTGTACACACACACACACGATGAGTTTTTACCATCAATAACTGGCATTTTGGCTGAGGGAAACGTACTAGGGTATGGTGATTTGTATTGTGCTTTATTATTACTCATGTCACTGTTAGTAGGAATTACACTACACTTGGACGAATTCCACCAGGATGGCCATTTGTTTTTATGTAGTTTAAGCTAACCTAACCTAACATAATAATCTAAGGCAGGGGTTCTCAACCAGGGGGGAATTCAGGTTTTCAGGGGGGGAAAACTGATTCGGGAGCAAGAGATATGTTCGATGAGAAATCAATCACAGAATTTTGGCCCTTGATGTGCGATTCCTACCCAAAAGTGGCAGAAAGAGCTATCCGTGCATTGCTTCCGTTTGTGTCGACATATCTTTGTGAGTCAGGCTTTTCAACTCTGTTGCAAATTAAAACGAAGCAACGTATTAGATTAGAGGTAGAAAATGACCTGCGTTGTGCCCTTTCAAGCACTCCTCCGCGTATCCCAGAATTGGCGAAGAAAAAACAATCACAGGTTTCTCATTGACTGTAATCTTCATCTGAATAAAATTAATTACAAATTTACATTATCCTGGTATTCTATTGAACTTTTTGTTTATTGCATTATGCTTCAGTTTGGTCTGTTAAGTAATTCATTATAAATATAAAAAAAACTATTTTACTTTTATTCAAGTTTTATAAATCCATCAACATTTTCAATTGGCATTTAATTTGTAAAACTCCACTATAAAAATAATCCATGTAAAATTGTAAATGTATATGTACTAATATGGAAAAAATAAAGGATTTTCAGTATTATATGCATATTATTTGGAATGCACTTTTTGAGGCAGACAATCTTGGAAAGGAGGGGGGAATGACATTCTGACATATGGTGAAAGGGGTGCATGGGGCAAACAAGGTTGAGAACCACTGCTCTAAGGAGTACAGCAAAAATTGCATAAAACAAAATCTCACTGCGTTGACAGCAGGAAGTGTGCGGGAAATGAAAACAAACTTAATCAGAATTATATCAGGTAATTATATAGGACTAACTCGTGAGCGAAATTGATTGAAAACAATTATAAAAACGCCGGATTTTCATTGTTCTATTATAGTGGACACTGTTGTAGTTTGTGGAACTATGCTAAAAAACGGATATCTTTAAAATAAATGCTACTTTGCATTTGTGGTTATGAAGAACAGACCTAACCTTACCTAAATTCCCCGGTATATTAAACAGAAAGAACTTACTATGATATGGTGAAATTTGAGGCATTCTCTGGATGTGAGATGATATGGCCGCATCGGCGTTATGCAGCCCCGGTGGGTTAGTCCTATATATTAAACCAGATGTTACCAGTTGTGAACCTAGTGCTGCAATTAGATTTTATTTACTGTGGTGTAGAGTAATATGGTCTTTTTCTTTTCTATTTTTAATTTTTTCACCCTCCAGGCCCCGTTATGGGTCGATGACCTGTGCCCGGGTGGGCTATTCCCTGTAAAAAAAAATTAAATAAATAAATACGGTATATAAACATATATGGTACCGAGGATAATACATAAAGTGTTTATAATAAGAATTAAGAGTTGGTTATAAACTCATTTTGGTAAAGATCGTTAGTGTCCGTAATGGGAAGTTAATAACTAAAATGGAAAAGATAATGTACAGAACCTGACCTAACCAACCAAACCTACCTAACTATACCTAACTATACCTAATTACCAGTGCTGGACAAATTGTACTCAAGCAAATCGTACCCATCAGAACATGTCAAGTCGTACCCAATTACAAAATGACTCGTACCCAATTTACGAGACAGTTCGACAGTTCGTACCCATATACTGTATATATATATATATATATATATATATATATATATATATATATATATATATATATATATATATATATATATATATATATATATATATATATATATATATATATATATATATATATATATTCTAAAATGTAGATTTTTTTAATCTGTTGTTTTTTATGGTGCTAGCAACAAGACTGGTATTCAAGGTTACAGTTTTCCAAAACTCTATTGAGATAAAATCTAAGCACAGTTGGGGGAATGTAAGTGTGTCATTGCAGTTGTGTGTGTTTACATAACACACACACACACACACATGTACTGTACTGTATATCTTACAGTACATCTCATCTGTTCATATAGCACGTGGACTTCCATATACAAACAATACCTCACTAGTCTGGTATCGAACCCTGGACCTCTGCGTGTGAACAGGGATCAATTTCCGACTAATGAGGTATTGTTTGTATATTGTACAGTATATATGTACACAGTATACTGTATATACCAGTTATACAGTGATATATATATTTTTCTTTACTTCACACAGGTTTCTTATGAAGCTTAGTCATGAGACTGTCACCATTGAGCTGAAGAATGGCACCCAGGTGCAGGGTACAATTACTGGTGGGTATTATGAGTTTTGCATTTTGTGATTAGGGATTGAGATTCTTTTATTTCTATACCCTGCAACATGAAGAGTGTGCGATATTGTGTTATCTTGGCAGACCAACATTTATTTGTCCATTTCTCCATCTTACATTGTCAATTGATTGTCTGAAACAAGTCAAATCGTATTTAAACTTTATACATATGTTCGTAAGATCTTGGTGAAGTTTGTTATTCAGGTTGGTAGTATTGTCAACTGCTTCAGAGAATTATACTTCTCTCATGTCACTAATTGTTTTCATTCAATAGTCTCTTGATTGCCTATACCAGGTTATATCACATTTAGAATACAAGCGTATCTTTAAGAGAGTTGAATTCTAATTTATTAATTTATTTTTATTTTAGGCAATTGTCTGTATTAGAGTTGAGCTCTATTAACATTACATTTTTTTTGCAAGTAAATTGTTTCCATCAAATGTCATTAGAACATAACCAAATCAAGTCATATAGTGTGTGCAAATCTTTATAATATCTCTGTGAAGTTCATTTTTAGGGATTTTCTTGATGACTAGTCACTTATGGACAAGTGCAAAGTACAAGTTATGGCATGTCATGTACTATATAATCTTATACTATATAATCTTATACTATATAATCTTAATATGAAATTGAAATAAAAATTTTCTTCACACAGGTGTGGATGTGGCAATGAACACTCACTTAAAGAGTGTGAAAATGACCCTCAAAAATCACGATCCGGTTAGTTATGATACTCTGACCATAAGAGGCAACAACATTCGTTATTTTATCTTACCAGAGTCTCTCCCACTAGAAAATCTTCTGATTGACGATGGTCCCAGAGCAAGGAGGGGGCGGTCAGATCGAGGACGTGGTAAGTGTTTACTATACCGTATACATAAACATCTTTACTATATATAGTACTACTGTACACAATACATACCTACAGTATAATGATTACCAATACAAATTAGATGTAGTACATAGTATGTAGGTATTAGTTTACTTTATTATTATTGGTTGTGGTTTATTAAGACTACTGTATTGTTATACTGTACAGAATATGTAAATGAAGCTTAAGCTGGTGTTTTGTTACCAAGTTGACACCTGTCATATTTGTAATTACAGGTCTTGGTGGTCGGGGTCGTGGGCGTGGCGGACGTGGACGAGGTCGTGGTGGTCCACGAGGCAGAGGCCGAGGTGGTCCACCACGCCGTTGAGAGAGTTTAAAAGTGAACAGTTTGTACAAAGGATGTGACAAACGATGTGTGAAGTGTGTTGATTTTTTTATGTCAGATTTTGGATGGTGTCAAAATGAAGCATTCATTTTTAGTTGCTGTACACAATAAATATTTGAAAAATAATACAGTACAGGAAAATTCTAGTTTTCATCATATCAGTATAGAATCAATTTTTAAGTTTTCTATGCTGTTGATGATTTTTAAGTGCATCATTCATACCTGTAAATTTCTTCATCCATTTGGTGAGAAAATGCTTGAAAGTAAGAAATAAATGTTACATTCATATATTAAACACTTGAAGCTAAAGTAATACATTACTGTGTTTGGCTGAATCAAGAGTTTTGATAATTTCTTTGTATGTGTAAGTATTTTATGTCATTCCTGTTCAATATGAAATAGGCTTCATGTTCCAAAGGAGTTAGCATAGTCATTTATGTGAATGTAAAGTCATTACACCACAGTCACATTTTTGGTAACTGTCAAAATATATAATTAAGTTTTGTATTAAGAAATTAGTTTGATTGTCCCCCTTTCAAAGTGGATATTAAGTTAATTCACCATGGCATTTAATAATGACTTAAGGAGTGTATAGTAGTATTTAGATCTTTGAATACTGTAGTACAATATCTGCTTATAAGGCCAAGGCAGCTGGTGAGAAAAGTCTGTGTTGCTTAGTCTGCTATTCAAACATTTAACAACACTCAAATTCTGTTATCTACTTATCCCCATTACAGTATAGAAATTAGTGCAGTACAGTACATATGTATGCAGTATATATCAGATTTCTCTATTTTATTTTGTCTTTGAAGTGTTAGATTTTGATACATATCCATTTCACCAGTTTCATTACGGACACACTTTTCGTACATTCACATAACAGAAGCCATGGACATGTTCTTAGACTATTTAAACAATCTGTGTAAAAAAAATTTCTAGAACAGCTTCACAATGTGCCATCTGTTAAATGTCAAAGATTGTTATTTCATGATCAACCAAGAAACATTTTTAAAAAGGTGGAGTCATTTTGTACAGTACATTGTACATGAAGGATGAGGCACTATGGAGAGAGACAGTGTCAACAAGGAAGAGACCTTTACCTTTGACCCGTGTACCCACCGCCCGTGACCCCACTTGTACTTACTCAACCTTAGTTCATTCCTAAGTGTCCCACTGCCACATAGCAGCTAATTCATCAAACAGACCATGCCAAATGTGACCCATAAACTCACACAAGTTAAAATGTTTATATTGTCGACTATTTATACTCGTTTCACTGTTAAGTTTTTGTAGTTACGGTGCTTACTCTTAGGCTATGAAACAGTAATGAATTATATTTGAAGATTATTCTTTTAATAAATATTACTTCACTTGCCATAAACTGGCTGCATCTACCTGAACCGCACGGCACATTAAATAGAATTTCTCCATCACTCCACGGGCCACACAAAGACATGGTTTGGGCTGGGGGTTGCCCATGCCTGTTTTACAGTATTCTGTTAAGACTTCATGATATGCCTTACTTGTGGGTATTTACTAGGCTGTTCGGATTCTTGTATATTAGGGCCTAAAATAGGCATTTACGTATTCAATTCCCAGAATTTATAGGATGAATTTTATTGACCTCCAGGGCTAAATGATGAATTCTTAGTCTAAAGAAAAAGAACTATCCCTGGTGAGTCTCCTAAGAGAGGTTGTATCATCATGGAGAACTAACAAAATCATAACTGAGTTGCCTGAAGGTAATATGATCAGTGTGAATATGTTCTACTTATCTCGGTATGAAATATCTGCAAGTCATACAGTGGATTTTTAGAAGACTTCAGTTCTTTGAGTGTTTTGACCCCTATCTTGTAATGATATTGAAGGATGTAAATACTATTTGTTGATAATTGTTAAGAAATTATGAACATGAGTAAAGTCTTAAGATGAAATTTAATGTTGAAAATGTAAAGTACTTAACCTAGGAGATGTAAATAGAGAAACAAGGATATCATATGAATACTGTTGATATAGAGAAATCAGACAGAAAGACTTAGGGTTAATGTAAGAATCTTTAATCAAGACAACAATGGGTATTTGTTCGAAACAAGGCTAGGAAAGTACACTTGGGTTCATACAAAAGAGTGTTGGCTACAAGACTAGCAAGGTTATCCTAAAACTATATCTTGTGCTCGTGAAACCTCTTTGATTATGCAGTTCAGTTTTGGTCACCGTACTACAGAAAGGATATCAACCCCCTTAAAAGTATTCCAAGGAGGATGCCAAAGCCAATCCTGAGCATTAGGAACCTGAGTATAGAGACATTAAAGCATCTGAATTAAAAGTTCCCTTTGAGGGTTCTGCATAAGATGAGAGCTATATTTTGGGATAAGTGTTACATCACACTGTTCCTGTTTTGATAGGCTCATTGAGGGTCTTGGCCCATTTACAGCTACACTTCTGCACCTTCCTGGCTGCCACATCACGACAAGTGGTTTGAAGCTTATATCTGGACCTTCTACCTCCCACATCTTGGTACACTGCTATGAATTATCAATTGTCATTAGCTTGGAAAATACTTCTTGCTCACCGTTAGACAAGCTCTCAAGATCAATAGAACATCAAATGGGTAGCTCTATAAATAAAACTAAATGATTGATGTTTGTATCGTAGAAGTAAAACTAACCCAGTTCTTTATTTTATACAGGGAAGTAGTATTTGTAAATGGCCACCTGACATCATTATGCTATTGTTTCTTTGCCATTCCTAAAATTATGAATACAGTACAGTATTATAAATATGCAGATTACTGTACTGGCATAGATATAAATGAAGACTATCACCAAAGAAAAGTCAATTACAGGAACAATAGTTGTTTGGTTACAACAAGGTACAGTACTTGAATTCTTAATGACAAAACAGTTCCATCTCATAATTTTTATTTGTTGGTGGACTAGTGTAATTACTAAAGACCTTAGCTGATCGAGTGCACTGTGTGATAGTGTACATTATGTTAATGTCATGACGGATCCTACACAGCATGCATAACTCAATCTATTTGTGTCAACCAATCTCCTGACATGATTTATGAACATCTGCAGCGGTACATTTACCATATACGTCCTAGATTAAATTTCTGAGACATGACGGACATTTAGTGTGCACAAAATTAATTGTACTGTGCTTTTTAAACAGGCATTGAAAATTATAGATTCCGGGTAATAAGTCTTAAATTGACAATTCTTTTATATAAAAGCAGAAGTGTCATATTTTCGAGAAAATATTGCATAAAGGATATCAAGCACTAATAACTAAATTATTTTAACCCCAAATTTGGACAAAATACTTAAGTGAGTCATTAATTAGTTCGGGACCCAGAATTATCATCTGAAATAGTACGGTACGTAATTCAGTATATTTGTTATTTTATCTTCTACAGGTCAATAGTGCATCGCATCTTTAATACGATACTCTTAGTGAGATGGATTATTTTATTTTTTTATATTAGTACTACTGTAGTGTTCCAGAACATCGACAAGCAAACAGCACTTGAGCTATTGTGAGCTGGGCCAGGACTAGTGTTTTAAACGTTTTTATATACAACTTCTGTCATACATATAAATTTTAAATTATAATATATAAAATCTAAAGTAAAGTCGATATATAATTGCATTTGTAAGTATGAACAGTAGTTTTATTAAAAAGTCGTGAGTGTATGTGGCGTGTGCCCTCACGTCCTACTGCGCAGTGTTGTCCTCGTCAAAACTATCTCGTCTGTGATGTGTATTTTCCTGTGAATATACATAACCGTGTGATGAATTTATACAGTAATCGGTATCCATGCAGTTGAACATCTGATTCATATTGCTGTATATACGTCACTGCAAATCAAGGTAAGTAAGTATATTATTTAGAAACAAAATTGTAAGGAGCTTGGTTGTTGACTGAGGTTATTCTGGCACGTGAAGGTTCCGGAAGAGTGTTGTCATCCAATGGGTTTGTTTACAATCTACTAACAACCATGTGTATAGCCCATGTGATTTTAGGTATGTTGAACTCAAGATCATATAGATTTACGAATAATGACATATATGTAAAATATATTGGAGGTTTGTTAAGCCAGTATTAAAGGATTTTGATGTGTAGTTAAGATAAATTTTGCTTCTGCTTGTGTGGAGTTATAGAAAACGGAAGCATAAACTCCTATATTTAAGAACTCGACACAAAGTAAGAACAGGAATATTTTGCGTAATTTCCCTTTCCATCACTATTGCAGTATATTGAATATATGGTATAAGTGATTAATTTTTATATAATTTTCACCCTGTCCTTCTCTGAAAGTGAAATATAAATTATATTTTTTTATTTCATAGCAAGACATTGATTAACTTCGGTTTGTATCAAAGTATTTAGTGCTGAACTGATCACATATGGACTGTCTGTGTGGAATTAATAATAAAGTGACCGCAGTGGCTGTTAAGAATGGACAGATATAGTCAAGTCGTTATCAAAAGTAGGTTAATATAACACGTTAAGACGTAGTGTCCTTTTAGGTTTGCTTCTATTTAGTCTTGTCAAACTGTTGATTTTTTGTCCTCTTGGTATGTGTCAGTCGTAGTCTGCTGAACTAGGCCATTTTTTAAAGTCCTCATAGTTTTAGGTGTAAAGAGAAAATATTATACTTAAGTTGGATTTGTTAAGGTTTTTATTAGTACTGGAATAGTACAACGGTCCATCAATAGGAAAATTTATAAAAAAAATAGTGGTAATAATACATTATCGGTATACTTTTTAGTTTTAATTTTCAGCTGGAAGAGTTATATAATTTTATTATCTCCCACAAGGTCTGTTTGGGTAAGTGAACCCTGTACAATTAGTGAATAGATGTGGTGATTAATTATATTGCTTACACTAGTTAAATAAGCTAATCTTCAATTTATGCCTTGGAGGAATACAGGAAATAACTGGATGTGGTAGCATTTGTGAAATTAATAAAGGCGGTAGCTAAGAAATCCAATTAGTTAGTGTTTGACTTCCACTACCACGACCAAAAATAATTACGAAGATATGTTAACTATTTTATTCGTGGAAGAATAACTATAAAGGTTAACGAAGGAGTTTTCTGGTAAATGACCACTTCAATTTATGTGCCTAATCGTCTCCTTGTGATTTGAAGTTGGACAAGTTTTGTTTGAAATTATCTTTTGATATGTGGTGGTGATGGGTAAAGAGGGGACCTTGATGGTGAGATGGGTGATGATGGTAAGGTGGATGTGAAATAAGTGATGATGGTGGTAAGTTGGATGTGAAATTTGTGATGTTGGTGATAGGTTTGATAAGAAAGGGATGGTGGTTATTGTGAAGGTGAGGGAGAAAGGGACGGTTGATGGTGTAACATAGATGAGAAAGGGGTGATGGAAATGAGTTAGGTTAAGCACGAATTGATGATAATACTGGGGTGTGATACAAAATTGATTAGTGGAGAAGAGAGTGACAATGGGACGAGAGGGGATGTTAGTGGATAAGGTTCTGGGGTGGCTAAACAGACACTTCCGTAGCCTTTTGATATCCACCAACATGAGGGAAGTGTCTAGTTAGGTAAGGTTGCACTGGTGAAGGTGATGGTGAAATCCGCAAAGAGGCAGGAGCAGTGAAGTGCTTCCTGTGCTTCTTCACATTTGATATCTTAATCAGTAGGAAACGCAGGAGTGTTGTGTGTGGCGGGGAGCCCCATGACGTAAGTAAACTCCTCACGTCTCAGGGGCGTCTTGTTCCCACACCGTGATCCCACCCGCGCTTCTGGAGGATTGTGAGGTCACTCGGCGTGGGTTATGTGTTTGTGTGTGTTTGTTTTGGTTGTTTTGTTTGTGTGTGAGGTTTTTTGGCATTTTTGTATAAAATGCAATTTTGTTAAGAATGTATTTGTGTAACGATTGTTACAACTCGTAGGCAATGCAAAACGCGTGTTTCCCCATTCAATTGGTCTTAAATCAGCGTACTGGAACATTAGGTAATTGGAGGAAATTGGTTATTGATATATAACTTCGCTGGTTTTGAGTAATAATATAGGAAATAAAAGAAATGTATGCCTTGTATCAAACTAGTAGCTTTACGAGAGATAGAGTAAGAATGAATGACTCCTATCCTAGTGTTTACAGGAGGCCACTCGTCAGACTCAAGGCGCCAATGTTGTCCTGTTGGGATCTTTAGTCTTATATTGTGAAAGGAGTTACTAGTGACCTAAAATCATTACAGAGACAGAGGATTACTCTCGGATATTTCAGGCCTCTTATATACAAAGAAGTTATACGTGCTCTGAGGAACTTGGTGGTGAATGAAGTGGCGTTATTATAGTCGTATGACCTTGGAGTGGAGATGAAGCTAGCTCTTGTTATCAGGTACTTTGAGATCTGTCACAAGCTGAAGGTACATAAGGGAATTGTGGAAACTTCTGTAAAATGCTAAATAGTTGTATGTGAGTTGAAAGATATACGTGTGTGTGTGTGTGTGTGTGTGTGTGTGTGTGTGTGTGTGTGTGTGTGTGTGTGTGTTTGTAAATTCACATCGTCCGTTCTCTTAGACCAGCTGTTGTGGTTGCAGTAAATCAAATAACATGAGGGCGCTCAAACGCTTTATTCAGTAGCAGAAGGAAATCTGGTTGAGGACGGGGCCGGAGGAAGCTTTGATTAGTCTTTATATATTCAGAGTAGTGAGATCAGGACATGTGTAATTTATCCGTCGTTTAAAATAATACTCTGCCATACTGAATTGTGCTACCGGTACTGCTTATGGTAATGTCAAGTCCGTGTACTGTATAGGCTAGGTTAGTGATTAAACCAAGTCATCATATACTGTATACTAAAATTCCAATAAGAAAAAAATGGCTGTAAAATATACAGATCAGATAAATATAGCACAGTAAATACAAATAGTGTTACTTCATTACCATAAATGAGTGTACTACTCTTAGCAGTCGATATTTACTTCACTCTCTGTCAACATAAGACCATCACCAATTTGAGATAGACGAGCTGATGGTAAGATGAAGTGGAATGCTGAACCTATCATGTTTGTATATAATATGGTAGTCAAACGTTCGACATGTACATATTTACTAATAGAATCGCTGTTACTGTATTAATTAAAAATGCAATATAAGTGAGTGAGTCAAAGAATAGTACATTACTCCGCACTAGACTAAGATAAAACAAAATGTTGCCAAATTTAGGTTGTTCCTCTGTTTACACACTACTGTTTATGGGGACTTGAGCTGCGATAAACCCAGTCTGAGGAGATGAGATGCCGGAGATTTTGTGCTACGCGAAATCGACTGTTGGCGCGACTTGTTTTATGTGTTTATGCTGTTTGTTAACTAAGATGATGACAATCGGTAGCAAGTTCAGAATTGTGTAGTGCATCTTGCTACTAGGTCGTGCTCATCAGTAGCTCTGTGGTCGTTATTCCTCGTAGCCTCGTGTATTGACTGTATGTTTTAACGATTTATAGATATTTGTAAAGTTGCAACGTTGCTGTGTTGATATTAGTAAAGTTACATCTTAGTTTTGTAGATATTAGTAAAGTTGCAAGTTAGTTTTGTAGATATCGTATCAGTAAAGCTGCAACATTTCGTTGATATTAGTCAAGTCGCTACTTTGTTTTGCAGACAGTTGTAAAAAAGTGCCCCCTCACTATCAGATGCAAGGTTTGTGGCAGTGTGTGTGTGTGTGTGTGTGTGTGTGTGTGTGTGTGTGTGTGTGTGTGTGTGTGTGTGTGTGTGTGTGTGTGTGTTCTCTAGAGATTCCGGATACTACTGTTCACCCCAACACTGTGACGCAATAACTTCTGTTGGGTTTTCTTGCCAGTAGCTTTGAGTACAAAACCTCTGATTTTGGTTCTTGTTATTCTCTCAATTGTTTTGTTTATTACTTACTTTGGTGTTGTGTTTCTTAAGGTTATTAAATTTTTCAAATATAACCTGACTGATGTTTGTGTGCGAGAATTCTGTATTGTTACACAGTAAATATGATGTGTTTTATTTTCACTAATACTCTATTGTGAGAGTTTGGTTATCACCCTCTTTAAGAAAGACTTTGTTTTTCATTAAAACAAATCACTTTCCCGCATGCAAGTGGCGAGGAAAATTAATATGGGAACGAACTTGTTACTCTTGGCGCCCTGCCGGTTCTGGGTCGGGATAATTCCTTATAGTGTTTGTATCATACGCTTTTATTTTATTACTGTTGACCAAATCATGTAAATAGTGGAGGTCAATAGAAAAAAGTGGTGGTGGTGTGGCAGTAGCAGATGGGAGCCGGGAGGGTGGGGGTGTGTTGGCTTACCTTGAATTAGGTGTTGGCCCTGGATGGCGGGCGGGACACACACACACACACACACACACACACACACACACACACACACAGTGTCTCAAGGTTCAAACTCACCAAAAACTGGATTTGATAAAAAAAAAAAAAAATAATAAAAATTCCGTGGGTGTGTCCGGCGAGGCAGACTGAGCGACCCTTCCCCCCGCCAAGTTCTGAGACACAGAGGGTCAACTGGCCCGTCTTATGGGTGTTTTACACATTACTGTGGGTCCACCTTGCAAGTTTCAGACTCAGGTATGTCCCTTAATTTCCGACAGATCGAGGGTCGCTGTCCCGTTATGTGCATCCTATGGAGATAAAAATATCAGGCGATCACAAGCTGAACATATGACACCTCTCCACAGCCAAGCCCAGAGGCACCAGTCCACGAGCTCCCTTATTCGCTGTCAATGGGCGTGAGTGTTCAGGGCAGCCGTGCAGTATTTATCTAATGACGTACGTGATTCTCCCTCAACTTCAGCTTGTTTACAAACTTTCCCTCACCACTCCTTCCTCACCACTCCTCCCTCACCCACACACTTCCTCCCTTATAATTCCTACAGTCCCTTCCATCTCACGCCCCGTCCTGTGTTCACCCACTCCAACTCATCCTCATTGTGACTACCCACACCATTAAACACTTCATGTACGACACACACACTGGCTGTGTGCCGCGCGGGTCTTCCTCTGTTACACTAGTGGCTCGCTCAACACAGCTATATTGTATAATTATTATTTAACACTGTGATTATGGTCCTCCGCCCTGGAAAAAGAATGGAACACAAGAGGCTGTCATGTGTTGGTGTTTCTGGCTGGGCACGTCGCCCATACTGGTCTACTTTTGGTTAGCGTTGACCTTGAACTTTAAAAAGCCACTGAGTTCCATTTGTTGGTCTAGTTGTTAACGCTTAACAAAGACTGTCACAGCTGCCATCTTGTGTGTTATCTTGATCTACTTAAGGACGCTGAGGTTACTGAAGACTGTGCATCATCTGCCTAACTGGAGGATTATATTACTAACCCTACCAACGGGCAGATAGATGTTCAGGTATCCTGTGGGTGGTGTCGTCCCGTCCAGGAAATCAATTTATGAGGTATAGACTCAGAAAACACAAATCGTGTGATGGTTCGTGTGTCGTGGCCGGTCATCTGCCTCACCCTGGAAGTAACGGATATCCAGTGTGTTACGGGGCGACAGGTGAGCCTGAGAGCTTCCTCTCTCTATATTGCCTCTCGGTCTCGGTGAAGACACATTTATGTTCATGAGCACCTACAGATGCTCCGAATCCTGCCAACTCAGATTACCTTCTCTCCACCCAGCCACTGGAAGAAAGGTTCACCGTGTTGTTGTCGTGGGTTTGTGGACTGGTGGTGCAAAGCCCATGCCAGGATGAGCACTCAACAGAGAGTGGCATGTGCTTTCATCCCGCAGTGGCATGTGTCTATAGTGGCGCCCTTGTATTGGCAGAAGCCTCAGTATTGTCAGCTATGTATTGAGAAAATCACATCACATTGATTCTACGTGTTGGACGGAGGTCTGGCGTATCTAGGACCTGTAGATGGTAAACAAACCCACCAGACTCGAGGATTTTCTTGCATCTGCAGATCTTAGTATATTAAAAGGAATCATTTACTATTTTAACAGCAGGGACCAGAAGAAGAGTCGTATATTTGTAGAAGAAAAAATGTGTCTCTGAGGGGACAGAACAGTGCAAGATGGATGGATTCTGAGAAGGGGAGAGATGCTGAGAGAGATGTAGAGTCTCCAGGGAAGGACGATGGAGGGGACACAGCCTCTGAGGGCGTAGTGGGTTATGACGAGTAGGGAGTATGAGGACACGTTATGAGGGACGCGGATTAGAGCCAGACCCTAATTGTGGTAAGACTCCAGGTGTTTCATATATGTATTTTGAGGTTCTGCTCCAGGTCACGTGAACCTTTGGTACTCTTAACCATTAGCAGTAAGGAACACTAAACCTGGGTCATAATACCAATAATTAGGTTGGGTTAGGTTAATACTGGTGGGGTTAGGTTAGGTTTGGTTGTGTTAGGTTAAATGAGTTTTCTTTATCTCTGTTTTTTTTTTGTTGCTTACAGCTTGTTTGAGTTTTTTTTTAAGTAAATGTGTATTTTTCGCTGCCAAATATGTTTTCCCATTTATTTATGTAATGACCTTTATTAAAATAGTACCTGTTGAGTATATTGTCTCTTTATCTACTGAGTGACGATATTTTTTTTCCCTCTACTCAGAATACTTTGTTGACATGCAGTGCCTCAGGGCCTCTGGTGACGCACTCAGTTTGTTTACCCGGTGTTGGTGGTGGTGGTGGTGGTGGGTCAGCTGGCTCTCCTGTGTCCCCAGCGTCCACTACTACAGGTACTACACCGCCGGGGACGTCCTTTGTGGATATGACGTGTGGCTTACCTATTGGATCTTGGAATTACTAGAGGTGGCTGGTTACGTGGGCTCCAGTTTTAATAGGTTATTCTGGTTTAATGTTTTATATAGTTCAGCCAAACCCAACTGAGCGTAGTACAATCTCGCCCGGTCTAACAGGCGATGCAAGTGTAAATAATATTGATTCGTGTAAACTGTTCACGTCGTCGGGCTGATGTTGTTGTGGAATATTAAGTATGCAGGGCAGGTAAACCTTCTCTAATTAATTATTTACACGATATTTCTGTAGACATACATCTTTCTAACACACACACACAGTCTGTTGTTTATGTCACGATCATTGTTTACGTCGCACTATCATTCGTTTACGTCACGCCATCAGCTGTGTAAGTTACGTAGGTGTTGTTTACATGGCTCCTACTCTGTCTCATCCACTTTGTTGTTTACGTAACAAACAGCTGGGTTAGTAGTGGTGTGAGAAGACTATTAGATCGGTGGTGACGGCTTGAGACCATTACATCGTGACATTATAGCAACACAGGTAACAAAATAGGTAACATCGCAGGTAACATCACAGGTAACATCACAGGTAACAACACAGGTAACAGGTAGATGGTGGTCTGGGAACTCTTCATTGATTACGGGGAATGTTGGTGAGTGAAGGACAGCCGTGACCAGCTGACTCACGGTTTCGCGTCCTACCACTGCGCATGTAAACATTAGTGACTCACCTGATTCGTGGGAAAAACCTCACATGTAAACAGCGAGAGAGACTCAACCTAATTACCTGGAAGACCACAGGTATCTGGTAACTACGGGAAGTATTTGGCTTAAAATTTTAATGAAGGTCACGGAGCAATTCGTTGTATTCTCTGGCGTGAAGAAATAACCAAAATAAATTACTCACTAAGGGTGGAAAGCGCCGCCTCCATAGTCTTGCGTCGTTACGATACAAGTTAAAAGTTTAAGCTAGATGCATCAGTTTAAAGATCCCCCCAGCCGTATTTTGGTATATCTGGTGTAATACGGGAATAAAGGGATCATACGGTAACAGGATTTAGTTGAAGCTTCAGTGTACAAGTTGTTGGGAGACAGAGGGAAGCACTAATACCGGGTTTGTGTACCTGGTGAAGGTGTAGTAGTGAGTTCGTCTTGACCGACAATAAGTGAACTTTTCTGACCTTTCCAGAGTTCATATCGGTTATTAACCCCCCCTACCACCCTCCCCCCCACCCTGCCCTCCCATCCCCCCACCCACCCACCCACCCACCCACCCTCTCCCTCGCGTCACTGGTTAAGCCTGGAGACTTTGCAAGGCTTCTGTCCATCTGTTCGCCTGACCGTCTCTGTCCATTCACCCGTCTTTCCGTTCGTGTCATAAAAACACCAAAACCGATCAGATTTTAACCGAATTCACCACGTACAGCCAAACCCCATCTAACGGACTATATACCGAGGAAATTCCGTTATTCAGAGGATCCGTTAGAAGTGAACCCACCCATCTAACGGATTATATGGAGAGAGGAGACCGTACGGTATAGGGAGGTGTTCACTAATACTGAGAATTGTTATGACTTTTGAGGGTTTTTTTGCCTCCTGTAGTGCCAGAGAGAGTGGAGGGGGGGGGGCGTGGATTATGTATCAATCGTGTGGATCATTATGTATCAGGTGTGTGGATCATTATGTATCAGGTGTGTGGATCACGTATCAGGTGTGTGGATCATTATGTATCAGGTGTGTGGATCATTATGTATCAGGTGTGTGGATCATTATGTATCAGGTGTGTGGATCATTATGTATCAGGTGTGTGGATCATTATGTATCAGGTGTGTGGATCATTATGTATCAGGTGTGTGGTTCATTATGTATCAGGTGTGTGGATCACGTATCAGGTGTGTGGATCATGTGTCAGAGGCTGCGTGGATCAGAAGCTCCCTGTTACGTCACCTTCATTATCATCACCAAATAAAAGGAATAAGAATAGAGTGATAACTGAGGGAATAATGAGAGAAACGTAATAAAAAGACTGAGAGGAGAATGAGATAATAATAAGAGAATGATGATAATTGCGAGAAGAATGAGACAGGTGAGAATGATAACTGGAAGGGGAATTCGATAAAAAACATTAAGGAATAAGAGAATAGTGATAATTGACAGGAGAATTGGATAAAAATGAAGATGTTGTTGGCTGTAGACAGGAAGCGAGAGGAAAGAGTTGAGAGACTTTCAGGAAATTGGATGACGGGGTGGAAAAAAAACAATGGAAGAGAAAGAAAGGGAGGAGGAGGAATTGAAAAATGATACGTTTAGAGAAGAGAGAGAGAGAGAGAGAGAGAGAGAGAGAGAGAGAGCTCACACTGTCTCAAGAGGAATGACGTGAGGTTGAAGATGTCGATCATAGAATGTCGACCGAATGTTAACTCGTGGCGGGCCGTCTGTCAACACACACACATGGAAAGGTCGACTTTATTATTTATCACGTTGAGGAGCTGTTGAACACACACACACACACACACACACACACACACACTCCTCTTTGTTTTGAAGGTCGTTGGTTCGATCCCAAGGTACCACCAATCCACTCACCTGTGAACGGTTTACCTGATACACTGTTAAGTTATTCATATAGTACCATCATGCACTCGGGGGAAGCCACACACACACTTCACCATTACCAATCAGTTTACTGCCTTGATATAGTGTTTCTGTAACCCCCAGACGCTTTTGTACAGAATATATGAATACTTTAATATTTTCCTATAGTAACTTGTGTTTTGTTTAGAAAGAAAGTATCGATTTGTAGAAAGAAAAGGTAAATATTAGTTTCTGTGTCTGACGTGTCAATCGACTTTTCTTCCTCGCTGGGACACAACAGTAAAATCTAGAGGCAGGTGCGTCATTTTTCAGGAGCCGGACAGTGTGGACACGATGTTGACACCAGGAACCCAACGAGTGGTCAAGTGGTGTGTATTAAGTGTTCTAGTTGTGCTGGTGTTGTTGTTGTCGTGGTCATTGTTGTGGTGTTGGTGTCGTGGTGGTGGTGGTGTTGGTATCGTAGTGGTGTCGTGGTGGTGTTAGTGTTGCTGTCGTGATGGTGTTGCTGTGGTGTTGGTGTTTCTGTCGTGGTATTGTGGTGGTGTTAGTGTTGCTGTCGTGATGGTGCTGGTGTTGCTGTGGTGTTGGTGTTTCTGTCGTGGTATTGTGGTGGTGTTAGTGTTGCTATCGTGGCCATTGTTGTCTCGCTTAGCTGACCTGAGTGAGTGACTGTACCTTACTTAACCCTCTCAGGTGAACGCAATAATTGGAAGTTCTTACAGGTGAGATATGACTTTTTTTTCACACGTTGAGGTAATGAAGTTGACAAGAGTATCACAGGTGTAGGGAAGTATACAGGTACAGTAGGTATGTGGTGAGTGTTGCCGCCATACGCATCCTCTCCACAATCCACAACTGTAACAAGTCACCTTACGCCCCAAATACGCCATTATGGATTGCCACAGCCACAGAGAGAGAGAGAGATATCCGTCAGACCCAGCCTCCTCCTCCTCCTCCTCCTGCCCTGGCCATGTATTGCCTCTCAATATCGGCCGTAGTTTTTCCGTCTTCCGAGGAGCCAACTTTACCCCGGGTGCAAAATCACTCACTCCACTCTCCCCACCCTATACTCCCCACCCTCTACTCCCCACACACCCCTCTACCTACCTCCCATCCCCTCCTCTCCCCCAACTCTCCGGCGGTACCATTAGAGGTCATTTCTCATCCTTCTTGTTCTCTGGGGCGTGTGTGGCACT
The DNA here is from genome assembly GCF_018991925.1 of Homarus americanus. NCBI lineage: Eukaryota > Metazoa > Arthropoda > Malacostraca > Decapoda > Nephropidae > Homarus > Homarus americanus. The sequence goes on from NW_024744839.1 coordinate 3,499,338, forward strand.
GTGGGGAGATTAAATTCCTCCTGCCCCCCCCCCTCCACCTTTCTTTCCTCGGTATATTCATCACTGTCTCAAAGCTGCTGGTTGTCGCCTGGCTGAGTAATTGTTATAAATTATTATTATTATTGTACACAAGTTTAAAGAGTCGTTTTGAATCGGGGTTTTCAGGTGAGGGACCACGTGATGATTAGACACCCTAGATTATTTCGAAACACACACACACACACACACACACACACACACACACACACACACACACACACACACACACACACACACACACACACACACACACACACACACACACTATCAGGAAACTAAATTATATATTTATATTTACGTAGATAATTTATATTTCGAATCTTTCTTGATGTAACAGTGATAATGTTTTCTGACTTACTGGTGAGATGTGTCCAGGTATAACGAACAGGTGAGTGGCACTGTGTCAGGTTAGGTTGTGACTCAGGCTGAGGATAACCTTAAGTGTGAGGTCTCGGGACACACTCATTATTCAAGTGTTGGTACTCGTGATCCACTCAGCTGATCGTAAAGGTAAACAAATCATGACGTAGGAGCTGGGGCCGTGGCTCTTACACATTCACGAGTTACATTTTTCTCCCTTAATTGGTGATGTGAGAGTTGCTCCTTTTCCTTCCTTCCTGCCTTCCTTCCTTCCTTCCTTCCTTCCTTCCTTCCTTCCAACCTCCCCCTCTCCTCCTTCCCCTGCTGTTTCGCTTTATCATAATTTCTTCCATAGTGCCACCATCTGTTGTCACCATCACTGCCCTCACCATCACCTGCCCTCACCGTCACCTACCTTCACCTGCCATCACCTGCCATCACCATCACCTGCCTTCACCATCACCTGCCCTCACCATCACCTGCCATCACCACCTGTCTTATACTTTACACAAACATTTCCTTCACCTGGTCACTTGATGTTGCTCTACATCACCGCCTCCCTCCTCCCTCCCTCCTCCCTCCCTTCTTCCTTCCTTCCTTCTCTATATCTTCCTTCCCATTCTTCCTCATTAATGTCCCTCCTTTCCTCTCCCCTTCCCCCTTTTCCCCTTCCATTCCTACCCCATCTATTTTCTCCTTTACTCTATCTCTCTCTATCTACCTCCACTCACCTCACCCCACTACACCTGCATGACCCACTACACCACTTACCTCACCTGCAACACTGATGATCCACTACCTCACCTGGCATGACCCACTCACCTCACTGGCAACACTGACCCACTACCTCACCTGGCAACACTGATGACCCACTACCTCACCTGGCAACACTGATGACACCACCACACTGACCCACTACCTCACCTGGCAACACTGATGATCCACTACCTCACCTGGCAACACTGATGACCCACTACCTCACCTGGCACTGGGCAACACTGATGACTCACTACCTCACCTGGCAACACTGACGACCCACTACCTCACCTGGCAACACTGATGACCCACTACCTACGACCCACTACTCACCTGCCACTGACCCACTACACTCACCTGGCAACTGACCATGACGACCCACTACCACCTGGCACACTAATGATCCACTACCTCACCTGGCAACACCTGATGACCCACTACCTCACCTGGCAACACTAATGATCCACTACCTCACCTGGCAACACTAATGATCCACTACCTCACCTGGCAACACTGATGATCCACTACCTCACCTGGCAACACTGATGACCCACTACCTCACCTGGCAACACTGATGACCCACTACCTCACCTGGCAACACTGATGATCCACTACCACACCTGGCAACACTGATGATCCACTACCACACCTGGCAACACTGATGGTCCACTACCTCACCTGGCAACACTGATGGTGAGGTGAGTGTACTGTGGGTGTGTCGGTCACACCCTCCCTCCCTCCCTCCCTCCCTCTCCATTTACCCACTTACCCTCTTAGGTCATATCACTTATCTCCTCCCTCACCCCCACCCCCCCACATCACCACCCCTCTCTCTCACCTCACCACCTACCACCACCCCCTCACCACCTACCACCCCAGCCAACCACCCACCACCAACTCCACCCACCCACCACCAACCCCCACCACCACCAACCCCAACCCACCACCACCCCACCACCCACCACCAACTCTCACCCACCACCACCCCCACCACCCACCACCACCCTCACCACCCACCACCACCCCCCACCACCCACCACCTCCCCCTCACTCCACCTAACACACCCTCTCACCACCCACCACCACACCCCCACCACCCACCTCACCTCCCTCACCACCCACTCACCACCCCCCACTTTGGGAGTCATTGGCACATGGTTGCCATCTTGTACTGACAGACAATCCTGACATTCTCTCTTCCTCCTGCTCTGTAACATCTCTTCCTCCCCCTTCCTCCCTCCCTTCCTCCCTCCCTTCCTCCCTCCCTCCCTGCTGGTCCACTTAACGCTGGTCACTTCTAGAGCTGATTTTCCTTTCCTCATGCCTGGGAGGGGGGGGGGGAGGGAGGAGGAGGAGGAGGAGGGAGGGAGGTTAAGCCTAGATGGGAGTGTATTGAGGTGTGTGTGTGTGTGTGTGTGTGTGTGTGTGTGTGTGTGTGTGTGTGTGTGTGTGATGAATTGGTTGGCTTTATCCATCAAATTGCTCTGTGATTGGCCTCCACCTGTCTGTCTCCAACCTTATCGCCCTCCTCTTCGCCCCCCTCCCTCTTCGCCCCCCTCCTCTTCGCCCTCCTCTTCGCCCCTCCCTCTTCGTCCTCTACGCCTTCCTCCTATTCGTCCTCCTGTTCGGCCTACTCCTCTTCATCCTCCTCCTCTTCACCCTCTTTGCTTCCTTTTGTGCTTGCTGGTTCTACTGTTACATCTCTTCCTCCCTTCCTGTTACATCTTCCCTTCCCCTCTTCTACATCTTCTTTCCTCCCTCTTCCTGTTACATCTTCTTCCTCCTCTTCCTGTTACATCTTCCTCTTTCCCTCTTCCTGTTACATCTCTTTCCTCCCTCTTCCTGTTACATCTTCCTCCCTCTTCCTGTAACATCTTCCTCTTCCCTCTTTCTGTTACATCTGTTGTTCTTTGTCTGTCTGTCTGTCTGTCTGTCTCTGTTGCTGTCTGTCTGTCTGTCTGTCTGTTGGTTAAATCTTTCTCCCCTTTGTGACTGTCAGTTGGTATTTTCTGCTGTGTTTGGCTGTCGTTCCTAACAGCCGGCTGTCTGCTGTTTATGCTGCTCTTGATGTTTGCTCCACACACACACACACACACACACACACACACACACACACACGTATAACCTTGGTCGTGAGTGACTCAACTTAGCCTGAGGTGGACGAGGCTTGGCGCCATGCAGCTTCCTCCACGTCCTCCTCCTCGTCCTCCTCCTCCTCCTCCTCCTCCTCCCTCCTCCCTCCTCTCTTCCTCCTCCTCCTCTTCCTCTTCCTCTTCGTCTTCTTCTATTCTTCTTTTTGTTCCTCCTATCCCCTACCATCCGCCTCCTCCTCTTCTTCCTCTCTCTATTCTTCCTTTTATCATCAACCCTCCTCCTCCTCCTCCTCCTCCTCCTCCATCACTCACTACAGAATTCTCAAAGCTTCTTACGATTCGATTTTTCTCCCCAAGCTGAAGTTGAAAAAAAAAACGTATCTGATTGGCTACAAAAAGAACGAATCTGATTGGCTACGACATGAAGACTGAGATAAAAATGGCGTCGTATTTACCCCGTGACTCGACCAAGGAGACCAAACTCACTCCACGAATCCCCGTGAATGAGTTAACATGATGGTAATTATAACATGATGGTAAAAGTAACGTGATGGTAATGTTAACATGATGGTAAAAGTAACGCGATGGTAAAGTAACGTTATGGTGATGTTAACATGATGGTTAAGTAACGTGATGGTAATGTTAACTTGATGGTAAAGTAACGTGATGATAATTATAACATGATGGTCATAAACGTGACACAGGCTGGAGGCAGAGGTAACGTTCTTGGAGCTATTTATAGTGCAAGTGTGGAGTGTGCTTGTGTTAATGGAGGGAGCCTGGTGGAGCACTTGGCCTCCTGGTGGAGTGTTGAAGCGCTTGGCCTCCTGATGGTGAAGCACCTGGCCTTCTAGTGGAGCACCTGGCCTTCTAGTGGAGCACCTGGCCTTCCAGTGGAGCACCTGGCCTTCTAGTGGAGCAATTAGCATTCTAGTGAAGCACTTGACCTCCTAGTGTTGCACTTGGCCTCCTAGTGGATCACTTGGCCTCCTAGTGAACCACTTGGCCTCGTGGTGGAACACTTAGCCTCCTGGGGGTAGGCTTTTCGCCTCCTGGGGGGATTCATAGCCTACTGAGATTGGTGTGTGTGTGTGTGTGTGTGTGTGTGTGTGTGTGTGTGTGTGTGTGTGTGTGTGTAAACTTGACCCAAATTTAACCTCATCAATGAACAAATTCTAACGGAATACGACCACCAAATTAAACCTAACCTAACCATAAAAAAAGCCTTTTAAAGTAACGTGACTATATTAATTCCTACAATATAATAGAGTTAATAAAACCTGTGATCTGAGGTGAATAAAGCCCGGTGTTAAGGGCCCTTTAATACCATAACGACGTGACCTAACTCCACTATAGGCAGCTCAACGGCAGCCTCTTATTCACACCCTTGTCACATGTACAGAGAAGACACACACACACACACACACACACACACACACACACACACACACACAGCTTGATAAGGTTTATTTTAGCCTCTTTATATACATGGTCTTTATCGAGTGTTTTTGTAGCCGTAGTAATAGGTTAACATTGTGTACCTGTCCGGGGAAGATTTATATCACCTCTGGCAACAGGTAACAGAATGGTAATTAGTGTTAAGGGGGGGGGTGTGTGACGTAAACAACAGGACATCTAACGGTATATATTTACTGTTGACCCTAAATGCCATAACAAGAGACACTGAAACGAGGGTTGTTTTTATTAGGCGAACAATGGAGGGTTTTGTGTGTGTGTGTGTGTGTGTGTGTGTGGTGTGTGTGTGTGTGTGTGTGTTTTGTGTTACTCTTTCATCCTCTCTCTTTCTCTGCTCTTGCCTCCATTACTTTAGTTGCTTCTGTTCGTTCGTTCGTTCATTCCTTTCTTCCTTCATTCCTTTTTTCCTTCCTTCATTCCTTTTTTCCTTCCTTCCTTTCTTTCTTCATTCTTTCTTCCTTCCTTTTTTCCTTCCTTCCTTCCTTTGTCCCGCCCTAGCGTCATGGCTGAGAGTCGTTTTGCGCTTCATTATCGTGTCGACGCTCCTCCTCCTCCTCCTCCTCTTCTCTTTGGTTCAAGTTCTTATTTCAGGATTAATTTATTTTTCCGGTCACAATTTCACATCTGGTGGCTGGTCAACTTAGTGCTAAGAGTCAGGTCACCAGATCAGCTTGGAACTAGTATCAGGCCACCAGGTCAGCTTGGAACTAGTATCAGGTCACCAGGTCAGCTTGGAACTAGTATCAGGTCACCAGGTCAGCTTGGAACTAGTATCAGGTCACCAGGTCAGCTTGAACTAGTATCAGGTCACCAGATCAGCTTGGAACTAGTATCAGGTCACCAGGTCAGCTTGAACTAGTATCAGGTCACCAGATCAGCTTGGAACTAGTATCAGGTCACCAGGTCAGCTTTCTTAAACAGCATCAGGTCACCAGAATAAATACACTCAAGTCACTCAGTCACTAATAACTTCAAAGACTGTTACGATCACCGGGTCACCTTGGCACCGGAATGAGATCACCAGGTGTACTAGGCAGCCGTGTCAATGCACCTTGGCACTGGTGGCTATTACTGCCGCCTTGTCATATCATGTCTCTTTACCACTGACTCCCGGATTAATATAGTCAAGCTCATCGGTGTGGCTGGTCCTCTGTGTGTGGGGTAGTCTCTTCAACACCCATCCATCCATCCTATCCGCCTATTCAACGACTACCCACCCACCATCCTATACCCACCATCCACCACTATCCCCTACCCCCCACTCCATTCCCTATCCACCCGTCATATCTCCAACAGACAGGGTAATTACAGACGGCTTAACAATCTCCCGTCCTTGTAATCTCACAGCTCCGTCCAAACCAAGAGAAGAATAACAACTTACACAATGGCTATTCTCGCAGGGAGGTTAGGTTAGGTTAGGTTGGGTTAGGGGTAGGTAGGGTGGGGTTGGGTTAGGGCAGGTTGGGTTGTTAGGGCAGGTTGGGTTGTGTTAGGGTTGAGGGGTTAGGTAGGTAGGGTAGGGGTAGGCTAAAGGGGTTAGGCAGGTTGTTGGGTTAGGGCAGGTTGGGTTAGGGTTGTTAGGTAGGTTAGGTTAGGGTAGGTTAGGGGTAGGGTAGGTAGGGTGGGTTGTTAGGGTAGGTTGTTGGGTTAAGGGTTAGTGCACTATTTGGCTGGGGGAGGGAGTGGACGCCCCAGTGTGTAACCTCAGACATTGCGCAGGCCCGGTGATAACTCAAGGTTGTGTAGTCGACTGGAAGTAAAAGAGGAGGGTCGAGTTCATCTGAGGTTTGGAGGAGGAGGAAGAGGAGGGGAGGAAGAAGAAGAGGAGGAAGAAGAGGAGGGGGAGTAAAAGAAGAGGAGGAGGAGGAAGAAGAAGAGGAAGAGGAGCAGGGTTTTAATATGAGGTTTTTAGGAGGAGAGGAATATTAAGGCATAATTTGAGGTTTGAAAGAGGTGAAGGAAGAAGAAGAAGAAGAAGAAGAAGAAGAAGAAGAAGAAGAAGAAGAAGAAGAAGAAGAAGAAGAAGAAGAAGAAGAAGAAGAAGAAGAAGAAGAAGAAGAAGAAGAAGAAGAAGAAGAAGAAGAAGAAGAAGAAGAAGAAGAAGAAGAAGAAGAAGAAGAAGAAGCTAGCGTGGAGAAAGAAAGAAAGAAAGAAAGAAAGAAGATTCAGTCTATGAGTCATGAAATACAACTCCTACATTCAGACTGGCTTGGTCCTCCTGGTCACCACCTTACAATAGCACCACTTAAAGGAAACTCCGCCAGACGAACGTTCGCTCACCTATTGCTTGCCCAGGCGCTGTTTTATGGGGCGGCTTAATATAGTTCAGGAATACCAGGTAGATGATTTCTTTTTCTCTCTCTCTTTTCCGCTGTCTGCTTTATGTTTGTGAGAGAGAGAGAGAGAGAGAGAGAGAGAGAGAGAGAGAGAGAGAGAGAGAGAGAGAGAGACGGCACCTGGCCAAACTCACCAACCTCTTCGTTTTTCGATATATTGATTTTTGTCGACACCTTTGAGCGCTTTTCATGAGGAGGAGGAGGAGGAGGAGGAGCGAAAAGGAGGTGAAGTGGGAGAGGAGGAGGAAGAGGTAGAAGGAGGGGGAGGAGGAGTGAGGGAGGTAGGGGGGGGAGGAGGGCGGGGGCGGGCAGTGCACTTCCTGAATCTATTTTCTGTTGATTAAGATAAGTATGCCACTAGTCTCTGTGGAGCAGCAGGTGTCCTAGTAAAGTTTTTATCTCTCCTGGTGGGGGTCTATAGTAGCTGTGTGTGTGTGTGTCTGTCTGTCTCTCTCTCTCTGTTTATGCTTATTAGCCTCAGGTAAGGTCTTTGATGCTTGTGTTGTGCTGTTGTGTTGTGATAGACTTGTGACGTAGAGTGTTGTTGTGTTGTGAAGTAGTGTTGTGTTGTGATAGACTTGTGACGTAGAGTGTTGTTGTGTTGTGATAAACTTGTGACGTAGGGTGTTGTTGTGTTGTGAAGTAGTGTTGTGTTGTGATAGACTTGTGACGTAGAGTGTTGTTGTGTTGTGAAGTAGTGTTGTGTTGTGATAAACTTGTGACGTAGAGTGTTGTTGTTTTTTTCACATTTTCTTCACAAAACTCTATAAGGCAGTGTACTGTATAAACGTTTTTTTCTGAACAGTTCTACGTTAAAGTTATGAATACAAAAAATTATACGTCTAAATTATATACCTTGTAGTTAGTATAATCACGGGGCGTAGATCTTCATTTAGTTGTCCAGTGACCCTGCCTCCTGTTTTAGGGAATTAGGTCAAAGGTCACGGCAGGGGCGGGGGGAGGAGGCAGTTTGGGTTAATATAGTAGCAGTTCTTTTGTGTGTGTGTGTGTGTGTGTGTGTGTGTGTGTGTGTGTGTGTGTGTGTCAGTTTTGTATCAGAGGAAGTTAACAGCAGGGGGGGAAATATTTCTGACTCAAAATTTAAGTTCCAAACATTTATTAAATAACAAGAGTGTTGATTTAGGCACAAGTAAAGGTAGTTGTTCCCACCAGGTAGCTCTCGGGGTATAAGAGGAGAGCTCGTGTTCACCCCTGGCTGATGTATTCACTATAAGTAAGAGTCTTAAAGTTTTTATGGTTCACGAGTCAGAAGGACAGGAGTCAAGGTCACTTGGCTGTACTGTAGAAGGCAGCGGGTGGCGGCTCCTCTCTCTGGCTATTTACTGAATTAGTGCAGGTGGAGGGCGCTGTGACATGCTGTATGTAATGTAATTAACATTATCCTGGAGGACACAACATTAGCCCCCACACAACACCTCCGCCAGGTATTACAACAGCCTCCCTGTCGCCCCGAATGGCTCCAGTAAAAGTTACTGTAACAAGCTGAGGTGACACACGTGACCACAAGTTTGGGTGAGTCAGGTGTTGCCCGCACGATTGTAGGTCATAATTCCACCTGACTTAAGATAACATCACGTTTTATAACGTAATGTAACATAACGTAATTTACAAACTTTATAAAATTTAAAACTAGTGGGAGCAGACTAGTAACAAGCTGCTCCAACTGAGGAATTTATTCGTTTTTTTCGTCAGTGAGTGACATTGAATTTTACTCCGTTAGTAACAGAGTCACGTATATCCTTGCTGACGCCTACATTTAGTTGAGTAGAGTTTAGTTCAGTATAGACGGGAGAGTGAAGGGGAGGTGATGAGTCTGGACAGTGGGTGAGGGAGTGACACGTCTCTTGGACTCAATGTGAAGCAAAAGATGTTGAGTACTTTATGATAACTGGGATTGGTTATTTAGTTTGTGTTATTTATTGACGAGTACCCCTTGAGTACACTGATTTAACCCCTTGAGTACACTGATTTAACCCTTGAGTACGATTTAACCCCTTGAGTACGATTTAACCCCTTGAGTACGATTTAACCCCTTGAGTACGATGATTTAACCTTTTGAGTACGATGATTTAATCCCTTGAGTACGATTGGTAAAAACAGCCCCAGAACATTTACAGTGGAGGACTGTGGTCGCCAACCCTCAGATATAAAGACTGTACTCTGATTGATTGATTGATTGAAGACTATAGCATGTACACATACCTTGAAGAACCTTACCTGTTAGTTGTTGACGCGGAGGAATACACTAATTAAGCTCACTCGCCTACCTGTACTGTGTGTTCCCCCTGTTGCTAGACACGGTTCACACTGGGGTGAGGAAGGATAGCGGGGGTGACCTTGGCGTGTCGGACAAGATGTGTGGTTGTGGGGGAGGGGGAGGGGGGGAGGAGTTGCTGGGGAGGAGGGGGGAGGAGTTGCTGGGGAGGAGGGGAAGGGTGATTGCGTCCCCTCCTCCCGCGCCATGCTGTCTCCCCCCTTCCTCCCCCCTTTTCCCCCCCTCTCTCTCCCTCACTCTTTCCCACCTCCCCCCCATCCCCACACATCTCTTTTTCTTTACTCTGTTTACACCTGTTCTCTGTCTCACCTGCGCCATCTATCTCCACACGACTAAAATGACCCCAAAATAATGGTTGACCCCATAAAATGACCCCCTCCCCCCCCTCCCTAAAACCAAGGTCAACCAAACAATGTTAAGTTCTATACGTGAAAGGTACCAAATCTTAGGCTCACAGTGATGTAATTATCACGTGCCGTTGTAGTAGTCATCAAGCCGCACCTGCCAAGGGAAGTTTCGTAACTATGTCGCTAATTACGTTTGAGGAAAATCAGTTCGGACGGACGGACGAATAGGCGGACAGACGGACGGACGGACGGGTAGGCAGACGGACGGACGGACGGACGGACGGAAAATGGTAACTCTGTACTCTATAAGGCTTTCCAGATTCGTGTCGGACCGTCAATTTAGTCTTGGTGTGTGTATGTATGTGTGTGTGTCTGTCTGTGGTAGTGGGCGGTTCTAAAGTGCCTCGGTTGACACACACACACACACACACACACACACACACACACACACACACACTCCAACATCTGTGTCAAGAGTCGCCAGTTGTCAATACCGGGACACAACACGTAAGGGTAGGTTGAAATATCGGAAACTTGTCTGTGTGTTGTGTGTGTGTGTGTGTGTGTGTGTGTGTGTGTGTGTGTGTGTGTGTTGGTCTAATTATGAAGGTTGACCCTGTGAGAATTTCTTTGTTTGATGTAAATAGGTGAGAGGTCAGTGTCACAGGTCAGAGCTCTTGGTTGTTGGTCAAATGGGCCCCATTACTAACAGGCCCCAGTTCTAATAGGCCCCAATTCTAATAGGCTTCAGTTATAATAGGCCCCACTTCTAACGGGTCCCAGTTTTAATGGGCCCCAGTTCCACTAATTCTTTATCATTAAGACTGGCACCCAATCCCAGTGGTTAGGTGAGGTGAGGTTAGGTTAGGTGAGGTTAGACTGGGGCTTGTTAAGACTAGGGGCCCATTAGGTCTGGTGCCTATTATGACTGAGGTCCGTTTTTGTTGTTATTCAGTGTGGCGTTAAACGAGCATTCTGAGAAGTGTGTGTGTGTGTGTGTGTGTGTGTGTGTGTGTGTGTGTGTGTTTAGTTTCCAGAATTTGTTGATATGTGCGTATTAACTAACTGGCATTTATGGTTGTAGTTTTGTTTTCAGGTTCGTGGTAACGTGAGTGTGAGAGGTATTGGGGAATTAAGTGTGACTCATGGGGTGCCTTGAGGAGATGGAGTGAGTGGGAGGGAGGAGGTGGAGTGGAGGAGGTGGGAGTGGGAGGAGGGGGAGTGAGGGGAGGGAGGGAGAGGGGAGGGAGGAGGGGAGGAGAGGAGGGAGAGGGTGGGGGGTGGAGGAGGTGGAGGATGGGGTGGAGGAAGGGGTGGAGGAGTGGATGGGGGTGAGGAGGAAGGGGTGGAGGATGTGTGGAGGATGGGGGTGGAGGGGTGGATGGGGTGGAGGAAGGTGGAGGGGATGGTGTGAAGGAAGGGGTGGAAGTGGAGGAGGAATGGGGTGGAGGAAGGTGGAGTGAGTGATGGGGGGGTGGAGGAAGGGGTGGAGGAGGATGGGGTGGAGGAAGGTGGAGTGAGTGGAGGGGTGGGAGGAAGGTGGAGGGGACAGGAGGATGGGGTGTGGAAGGGTGGAGGAGTGATGGGGTGGAGGAAGGTGGAGGAGGATGGGGTGGAGGAGGGAGGGGGGTTCACGTGAAGGCTGTGTGGTGATGGTAACAGCAGCACAGGCCCACCAACTCAATACTGGGCAAGGCCACGCACACAGCTCATCCTCTCACACACACACACACACACACACACACACACACACACACACACACACACACACACACACACACACACACACACACACACACACACACACACACACACACACACACACACACACACACACACAGTTTTTCCTTCCTTACAAGAACACCACCTGCCTCCAACAGCAGATGAGCTGTATTGATTATGAATCACTCTGTGTGTGTGTGTGTGTGTGTGTGTGTGTGTATCAGTAGGAACCAAGGGGCTGGTAATAAACAGGGTGCTGAGGGCAACATGTTATCAGTGAGAGGGACGTCGCAGGGTTGAGTCAGCAGGACTCACGGGATTGAGTCAGGTACAATAGTGACTCACGGGATTGAGTCAGGTACAGTAGAGTAACTCACGGGATTGAGTCAGGTACAGTAGAGTGACTCACGGGATTGAGTCAGGTACAGTAGAGTAACTCACGGGATTGAGTCAGGTACAGTAGAGTGACTCACGGGATTGAGTCAGGTACAGTAGAGTGACTCACGGGATTAGAGGTACTCACGGAACTGAGAACAAAACCACGATTGAGTCAGAGAGTGACTCACGGGATTGAGTCAGGTACAGTAGGTGACTCACGGATTGAGTCAGAAAGAGGACTCAATAAACCAAAACAACAACAAACGGTTGAGTCAGGTACAATAGAGTGACCACGGATTGAGTCAGACAATAGTGACTCACGGATTGAGTCAGGTACAGTAGAGTGACACGGGATTGAGTCAGGTACAGTAGAGTGACTCACGGATTGAGTCAGGTACAGTAGAGTAACTCACGGGATTGAGTCAGGTACAGTAGAGTGACTCACGGATTGAGCACAGTACAGTAGAGGACTCACGGGATTGAGTCAGGTACAGTAGAGTGACTCACGGGATTCCGAGTAAAGATGACCTTAGGTGAAGCGCGACGTCACGTTATCCCGGCTGGTGATTCATGGAAAAAACACCCCAACTGCTGAGTGGCTGACAGGTGTGTGGCTGACAGGTGTGTGGCTGACAGGTGTGTGGCTGGGTCACATATGGTCGCTGTTGTGTGTGTGTGTGTGTTGGTCGACAGTCACTGGGTCACTTCTAGAACGTCTGGGGCGTGTTGATGATCCGAGCCAGACGAGGATGCTGAAGCCTCTCTCCGTGTCGTCACCTCTCCAGCACTTACAAAGATGAACAAGTTTAATCTGTTTTATGTACGCTCAAGGTTAGATTATCCCTTAATCCCCGTAATTTAACCCTTGGCAAATCTTCTTTGTAGTTTAAAGATGTCGGATCACCGTCACACTTGGCTGCCGTCTCTAGCGAGGACTCTAATGAATAAATAATCACGGGAGGTCATCTTGATGTGGCTCTCTCTCTCTTTAGGATCTGTCGCTCAGGTGTGGAGGGGTGTAGGTGTGGCTCTCTCTTTAGGGATCTGTTGCTCAGGTGTGGAGGTGGGGGTGTGGAGGTGGTGTGGCTCTCTGGTGTGGCTCTCTTTAGGGCTCTGTCGCTCAGGTGTGGAGGTGGTGGGGTGTGGGAGGTGTCTCTTTTAGGGATCTGTCGCTCAGGTGTGGAGGTGGTGTGGCTCTCTCTCTTTAGGGCTCTGTCGCTCAGGTGTGGAGGGTGGGGTGGAGGTGGTGTGGCTCTCTTTAGGGATCTGTCGTCAGGTGGAGGTGGTGGCTCTCTCTCTTAGGGCTCTGTCGCTCAGGTGTGGAGGTGGTGGGGTGGAGGTGGTGTGGCTCTCTCTTTAGGGATCTGTCGCTCAGGTGTGGAGGTGGTGTGGCTCTCTTTAGGCTCTGTCGCTCAGGTGTGGAGGTGGTGAGGTGGTGTGGCCTCTTTAGGGCTCTGTCGTCGGTGGGGTGGTGGCTCTCTTAGGGCTCTGTCGCTCAGGTGTGGAGGTGGTGAGGGCTCTGGGACACCAAGTCTTAAACTCTCATCTTCGAGCGATTGAACCACCAAACCCTTGAACCCTTGAACCATCGCTCACGAATATTGTGAACCACTTGAATCTTTGCCCACACACAGTTGAACTCTCCACACAATTGAACCTTCCCAATTGAACCTTTCCACACTGTTGAACCTTCCCACACACAATTGAACCTCTCCCACACAGTTGAACCTTTCTCCCACACACAATTGAGCCTTCACCCACACATAATTGAACCTCTCCCACACACCAAGCTGAGAGTGCAATAAATAATGAACCGCCTTGACCCATCCCATTGTGACTGTCTGCCTACACTTTGTCCAGAAATAAAGAGAATGACCCAGTTAGCACGTGTCACCTGTTGGTCTGACTGTTTCTGGCCTCAACTGACTGTTTCTGGCCTCAACTGACTGTTTCTGGCCTCAACTGACTGTTTCTGGCCTCAACTGACTGTTTCTGGCCTCATCTGACTGTCTTTCACCCGGGTTATTTTTCGCTGTTCCGTCGCCTTAGGTTAGGTTAGGTTAGATTAGGTTAGGTTAGGTTAGGTTAGGTTACGTTAGGTTAGGTTAGGTTAGGTTTACCAGGTAAATGCGATCTTTTACAGCTCTTGGTGCGATGAGTAGTCAACGTAGGAACCTTTCAGAATAACATCCTCAGAAATTATTGTAAGAAATTATCAAGGAAATTATTTTATGCTATTGTATGTAAACAAAACACACACACACACACACACACACACACACACACACACACACACACCCGAGCCCCCACGTCACTAGGCTTTCCGCAGTAAAAGTTGATAAATCGCTGGTTACATCAGAGCAGAATCGTAGCGCCCATAACTTTGGATAATATCGACAGAAAATAGCGATTATCGGACTGTTGTGAGATCTCCTTGTGAAATATGAACAAGTTTCGTTAAAATTCACTATTATTTGGTGTAATTAACGCCTCCATGACTCACACACAGACACGAGGAAGGAGAGAGAGAGAGAGAGAGAGAGAGAGAGAGAGAGAGAGAGAGAGAACTGTATTTTCAAGACCCTGGTTGCCACGAGGTGAATTAGTCTCCATAACCTAACCTAACCTAACCTAACCTAACCTAACCTAGCCTAGTAGGACACTGGAGCTGTTGGCATTTTTTGTGCTCTTGTATTTTAATGATTCAAATTTTGTCAGTTGGAAAGTTTTTGTCAACTCGGTTTTATTTTTTTTTCCGATGAGAAGAGTGACGGTGGGTGGGTGGGTGGGTGGGTGGTGAGTGAGTGGGCTGGTGGGTGGGATGCCCGCATTCCGTCACACTGTTATATAATGAGTCTCGTCCCACCCTGAGTACCGGCCCCCGCCCACCCTGGCCCACTCCCCACCTACCCTGGCCCACTCCCCGTCCACCCTGCCCCATACCTCGCCCACCCTGCCCCATACCTCGCCCACCGTGCCCCACTCCCCGCCCACCCTGACCCATGCCCCGCCCACTCCGAATAACGCCCATCTGAAGCATCCCGCCCACCCTGATCTGCATCCCACCCTGACCCATGGTCCACTCTGACCCACTACCTGTTGGGTTCACTTTGAGGCTCCACCTGTTGTGTTCCCCCCCCCCCACACACACATAGGCTCACCATTGTCACGTCACTGTCATGTCTTTCCTTCACTGACATGATACTTCCTTATCACTCAAATCTTTCTCTTTCAAATCACTGTGATGTCACTCCTCTACTGTCATGTCACTCCTCCACTCACGTCACTGCTCCTCCTTCACATCACTGTCATATCACTGCTCTCCACACGTTACCATCAAGGGCCTCAGTGATCCCAGGTGTGTGTGTGTGTGTGTGTGTGTGTGTGTGTGTGTGTGTGTGTGTGTGTATCATCAACAAGACACACACTTCAGGTATACATTAATCAACACACCTCACGCATTAAAAGACTTGATAAATCAACTCCATGTCGTCGTAGCTTCAGTAGTGTGTCGTTGAAGCTTCAGTAGTGTGTCGTCGAAGGTTCAGTAGTGTGTCGTTGAAGCTTCAATAGTGTGTCGTCGAAGGTTCAGTACTGTGTTGCCGTTGTAGCTTCCAGTAGCGTGTCGTCGAAGGTTCAATAGTGTGTCGATGAAGGTTCAGTAGTGTGTCGTCGAAGGTTCAGTAGTGTGTCGTTGTAGCTTCAGTAGCGTGTCGTCGAAGGTTCATAGTGTGTCGATGAAGGTCCAGTAGTGTGTCGTTGTAGCTTCAGTAGTGTGTCGTCGAAGGTTCAGTAGTGTGTCGTTGAAGCTTCAGTAGTGTGTCGTCGAAGGTTCAGTAGTGTGTCGTTGAAGCTTCAGTAGTGTGTCGTCGAAGGTTCAGTAGTGTGTCGTCGAAGGTTCAGTAGTGTGTCGTTGTAGCTTCAGTAGTGTGTCGTTGAAGCTTCAGTAGTGTGTCGCCGAAGCTTCAATAGTGTGTCGTCGAAGGTTCAGTAGTGTGTCGAGTAGTGTGTCGTCGAAGGTTCAGTAGTGTGTCGTCGAAGGTTCAGTAGTGTGTCGTCGAAGTTCAGTAGTGTGTCGTCGAAGGTTCATAGTGTGTCGTCGAAGGTTCAGTAGTGTGTCGTCGAAGGTCCAGTAGTGTGTCGTCAGGTCCAGTAGTGTGTCGTCGAAGGTTCAGTAGTGTGTCGTCGAAGGTTCAGTAGTGTGTCGTCGAAGGTTCAGTAGTGTCGTCGAAGGTTCATAGTGTGTCGTCGAAGGTTCAGTAGTGTGTCGTCGAAGGTTCAGTAGTGTGTCGTCGAAGGTTCAGTAGTGTGTCGTCGAAGGTCCAGTAGTGTGTCGTCGAAGGTTCAGTAGTGTGTCGTCGAAGGTTCAGTAGTGTGTCGTCGAAGGTTCAGTAGTGTGTCGTCGAAGGTTCAGTAGTGTGTCGTTGTAGCTTCAGTAGCGTGTCGTTGAAGGTTCATAGTGTGTCGATGAAGGTTCAGTAGTGTGTCGTAGCTTCAGTAGCGTGTCGTTGAAGGTTCATAGTGTGTCGATGAAGGTTCAGTAGTGTGTCGTCGAAGGTTCAGTAGTGTGTCGTTGTAGCTTCAGTAGTGTGTCGCCGAAGCTTCAGTAATGTGTCGTCGTCATGGTTGTCGTTGAGGTGATAGTGTACTGGTTGGTGACGATTAACCTGACACATGATAGTAAATAAACGTCTTGATCGATGAGAGAGTGACTGTGTGCTGAAGGGAGGTTGGGGGAGGGAGGGGGTGCTTTATCATACAGAAAGGTAAACAAACATATATATATATACCTGGTGATTAGGAGTGATGAGTAGTGATGGGAGATAATGAATTGTGATCACTTTCGTATGTGGTTGAAAAAAAAAGGTGTAAAAGGTAGGAAGTGGTTTTATTATCATGATTTTAATATGTAAAGGTAAATTAGAGTCTTGTTTAATAGTGAATTGACGTGAAATGTCGACAAAGGTAGTGAGGCTCTCGTATTACGCAGTAGATGTGTGCTACAGGGTGGTGGCCGTGGGTGGGAGCCGCGCGCCCACCACCAGGTTGCCGCGGCCTGTGCATGACGCCCTTCCTCGACCTGATCCGATAACCATTACCTTTATTTTATGAATTATGATAATATTTGATTATCGTCGAGGAACTTAATGTATTATTATCAACACAAGGAGTAAACACTGTTGGGTTGTGGTTGTTGGGGAGGTGAAGTGTTGTTAGTGATGTGGGTTTTATTATGGGTGAGGAAGGAAGTAGTTTGTGAGGACAGCAGATGCACACTTGTCTTCATGAGGGGTGAGGACGGCCGTCGTCAGTAGCAGGCAGGCGCTCTCGGGCCAATCAATAACTGGTGAGGCCGTGCCAGCTCCTCGCCTAGTGGCGCCGCCCGCCAGCGAGCTCCGCGGCCTTCACACCCACCTCCTGAAGGGACCCTAGTCCTCATGGTGTACAATTCTGTTGGGCCCCAATCCTAAGGGGGCCCAGTCTTAAGGAGTCTCAATCTTAATAAGCTTCAATCCAAAGGGGTCCCAATACTTAGGGGCTCCACTATAAAATGCCCCAATCCTAAGTGGTCCCAATCCTGACGGGTTCAATCCTAAATAGTTCGGTTTGGTCAGGGGCAGCTAGGACTGGGGCCTGTTGCGACGGGCCCGTTTAACTTGCCTGCGCGCCCCATGACCCCAGCAGGTGGTGTCGGTTCCTGCGCCTCTCCTCACCTTCATTGTTCTAACCCTCTGTCCTCCTCCGCCTCCTCTTCCTCCCCCCTCCCTGTCCTAATCCTCTGTCCTCTTCCTCCTCCTCTGGCGGCAACTTAGCTCTTGCCACCCATCCACCCACTCAACCACCCACCCACCCCTCACCACTCCGGCCCACCCACCCTCACATGCTAATACTAATCCCCGCAGACTGACGCCACACAATTATAAGCATCCTTCACCACCCTCACATAACGTTCACCCACCCTACATAACGTTCCACCCACCTACATAACGTTCCACCCACCTACATAACGTTCCACCCACCTACATAACGTTCCACCCACCTACATAACATTCCACCCACCTGCATATTGTTTTCATACCATACCTTTGCGCCTGCATTTCTCACGCCCACCCTCGTCACCCGCCCACACTGGTCTCACATCCACACCACCACCTCTCCACCCACACCCTCTCATCTACATTTTCACCACCCTGCCACCCAAGGTATCACCACTATCACCACCCTGCCACCCACACTGTCACCACATCCCACATTCATGTTGCTGTCAGCCATTGACTAAACCGCCACCCACTCAGCTGCCTTTCCCACCACCCACTCTTTCCTGCCACCCATCCTTACCCTGCCTTTATTAACACCGCGTAGCTCCTTGCCGCCCACTCCTGGAACCACCCTCTCCGCCGTCTGCCTCACCCACCCACCCATCCACCGCCATCACCACCCCCTACCACCCACCTCCATTACCACCCCTCTGCCACCCACCCCATCACCACCCTTCTACCACCCACCCCATCACCACCCTTCTACCCACCCACCCCATCACCACCCTTCTCACCACCCCGTCCACCCTTACCACCACCCCATCACCACCCTTCTACCACCCACCCCCACCCACCCCACCACCCTCACCACACCCCATCACCCCCCCTCCTACCACCCACCCCATCACCACCCACCACCACCCCATCCCCACCCCACCCACCCCCACCCCTCCCTACCACCCACCCCATCACCACACCCACCACCCACCCCCATCACCACCCTCCCCTACCACCCACCCATCCCCACCCACACCCACCCACCCCATCACCCCCCACCCACCCCACCCCCCCATCACCACCTCCCCTACCACCCACCCCATCACCACCCTCCCTGCCCAACGTCACACTCCTCCCTGATGCCCACCGCTGTGCCACCCACGACCCCAGCGACACCGTAGTGTGGCACAATGACAGCTGGCTAGTGAGGCACCCACCCCTCCCCCACCCCAACAGGAGGTGGGTGGGAAGAGAGAATGAACCTTGGCACTCACCCCTACCTTTTTACCCCCTCCCAATGGCTTGCCCCCCCTCGCCCTCCGTTTCCATCCACTTTCTACCCACCCACACTCATCACCACCCTCCCACCCAACAACAACAAAACAACAACAAAACAACAACAACAACAACAACAACAACAACAACAACAACAACCATTTCTTCCAACATCAACAACACCTGACGAGAATAATTCATCTAATCTTCAGAACAATGGACACACACACACACACACACACAGTAGAGTCACCATGCAGTATCGACGCCATCTTGCCCAATGTTACCTGTGTGTGTTGTGATGTGGGTGTGTTGTGTACGACCCATTGTGAGTTCGGATTTTGGGTTAGGTTAGGTTAGGTTAGGGTACATTACGTTAGGTTAGGTTAGATTAGGTTAGGTTAGGGTACACTACGCTAGGTTAGGGTACACTACGCTAGGTTAGGGTACACTACGTTAGGTTAGGGTACACTACGTTAGGTTAGGTTAAGGTACATTACGTTAGGGTACATTAGGTTAGGTTAGGTAAACACTACGTAAAATATCACACCTGAACTCATTAAAGGTAACATAATAACTGAAGACGATCAGAACTTATGAGTAGCGAAGATAAAAAACCTGACGTAGGTAATTCCTGAGTGTGTGACCGCTGATCCCAGGTTAGGTGAGTGAGTGTTGGTAATAATATCCGAGCCCAGGGGGACTCGGTAATATGCGGACGTGAACCAGGAACCTTGCTAAATAGGTCTCCATATAACCTGGATATAAGCTTTTAATAGAACCTCGATATAGCCTTAGTATAACTTTAATATAACCTGGATATAAGCTTTTAATAGAACATAGATATAGCCTTAGTATAACTTTAATATAACCTGGATATAAGCTTTTAATAGAACATAGATATAGCCTTAGTATAACTTTAATATAACCTTGGTATAAGCTTTTAATAGAACCCTGATATAGCACTTAGTAAAACATTTATATAACCTTGATTTAACTTTAGTATAACCCTGATAAATATTACATAGGGGAAGGGTAGTCTCCCTGGTTTGTGTGTGTGTGTGTGTGTGTGTGTGTGTGTGTGTGTGTGTGTGTGTGTGTGTTCTTTTCCCTTATTGATTTGCGGGAAGAGCTGGGTCAGGATGGGAGAGCATTACCATTTGGCCAGGGTCAGTTCTTAAGTTTCCCGCCCTAATTTTTCCCCTACCCCTCCCCCCTCCTCTGCCCCAGCCCCTCCCCTGCCTCCCCCTGCCTCCCCTTACCCCTCCTCCTCACTTAGCCCCACCCCTCGACCGGAAGAAATTTAGAACATATAAGCGACCGTCAGTATGTCAAATTCAGATTAATTTCCTTTATCGTATTTATTTAGGGAAGAAATTCCGCCTCTCAGAGTGATTTATTTCCACCAATCACAACATCTGAAAAGACTAAAAGCACGTATCTGATTGGCTGTACGTAACACAAGCTAAAAATAACCTGACTTGACGAATACTCATAATTAAATATTCATATATATAAAAAAAAAAATATCTAATTTTGTCTTAGTTCAATATTGATGTTATTTTTTGGCGATTTCGATAAGTTTGAATTTAGTTCGTTTATTTCTCATATCTTCACTATAACAGAAGGTTTTCTCGAGTTAGTGAGCTTTGTGAACACTGTATTGGGGGGGAGGGGAGGGGGAGAGGGGGTCGCACGTGATGGATAGTTTACTTGTTGCTGGCCAGTGAGTCGAGTAGTCAACGTAACAATAATAATAATATTAATAATACTTTCAGTCGTAAAATGTATAGATAAACGAATTGACAACCTATAGTGTGGAGAGGGGGTGACTGGATGTGTGTGGATGTAACTGGATATGTATGGATGTAGGAGAAATATCCCTAGGGGCCATAGATTCAAAATTCTCCCCCAAGTTTCGTAAGTTTGAATTTCCCGCCAAAACTACAGACGCTCCAACGCAACTATGTGACCCTGACCTTAAGCTAACGACACAAACACACTACAAAAGACTAGTTCTCAAAGGTTCGTATGTTAAATTTTTACCCAAGCTATTTAAATAAGTAAGGAGGCATTTGATTGGCTCTCAAACTATGACACATGAACGGCTTCTCTTCTGATTGGCTCTCAAACTATGACACATGAACGGCTTCTCTTCTGATTGGCTCTCAAACTATGACACATGAACGGCTTCTCTTCTGATTGGCTCTCAAGGTAAGACACAAAGTCATGACGGTAAATACAACTTCAGTATGCACTCTGAAGGCATCGTAACTATGCCTTCACTTGTTGATATAGTTATGGGGACAAATCTGGAGGCAACCTATATGACATGCATGGGAAATCTGTAGAAATCTGTGACGGAGAATGTTAAGAAATGTAAAATCTGACCCAACTGGGAATATAGGGATCATTGAAAATCTGGAGCATACGTCGTAAGGGTCTTATAAAAATCTGGAGCGCCCTCAAAACGCACGGATTTCTGGAAGTGTGGGGCCTCTGATGGATCCCTGGAAATCTGGTCTTTTGATGAGTTCCTGGAAATCTGGAGTTTTTGATGAGTTCCCGGAAATCTGGAGCTTTTGATAGAGGCCTGGAAATCTGGAGTACCCGATAGATCCCTGGAAATATGAAGCCTCTGATAGATGCCTGGAAATCTGGAGCTTTTGACGGGTTCTGGAAATATGAAGCCTCTGATAGATGCCTGGAAATCTGGAGCTTTTGATAGATCCCTGGATATCTGGAGCACCTGGTAACGTAGGAACCTGGAGGAGCTTCTGGGAAAAGCTTGTGTCGTTAGGAGCCTAGAATAGAACACTCAACAGTTCATAGATTCTCCTTATTAATTAGAAGACTAATGAGGTGGAGAGAGAGGGTGGGGGAAGGAGGTCACGTGTGATCAATGTGCATGGGAGGAGGCTGTGTTTGTTACCTCCTCCTCCCCCTCCCCCTCCCCCTCCCCCTCCCTCCGGCTAAGGTACGTTAGGGCGTGACAAGATCCTTGCACTCTCTCTCTCTCTCTCTCTCTCTCTCTCTCTCTCTCTCTCTCTCTCCTTTCCTCCCCATTTTTCTGAATCCTTCCAATTCCTCTGTTTTCTGTTCCCTCACCTCTGCTTACAACCATTGAGGAGGCTTGTCAGGTCAGTGGAATGGGGAATGGGTAATGAGAGGTATCTGCAGGAAGGAAGGGCAATACTTCAGACAATAGCCTCGTGAGAAGTCGTCTAAAGTTATTACCGTAAGGAAGTATTAAAGCTCAGGAAAGGTCTGTCTGGCTACCTTTCCCTGTCTGTTTGTATCTGTGACTGTTATTTTTCTCTGTGTTTGTATGACTGTCTGTGTCTGTATCACTGTGTGTCTGTCTGTCTGTCTTTTTCTTAAGCTTTACCTCACACGGCGGTAACTGAGACGTGTTTAAGATAGAGTAAATCTTTTGTTTCCTCTTACATTATTATTGACGTTATTATCAGTTCATTAACAATTTATGATGATTATATTGATTTTATTATTGGTGTTGAGGGGTGGGCGTGTTGAGGGGTGGGCGTGGCTTAATAGTGCTTCACGCCCCCCAACACACACCCACAGACCAGGAGCATCGTTCACTATGCTTTGGAGTTACGAGGTAGTAGTGACGAGCTTTGATGATGACACTGTACTGGATGGGGCGGGGCTGGGGCGGGGCTGGGGTGGGGCAGGGGGGTGGGGCAGCAGCTGACAGTCTTAACGGAAAACAAAGATCTAATATCTGATTTACATGATATTGTTTTTTCTTTTGTCTTGTTAGGCTTAAAGAAATAACCTAGATTCTGGTTTTTTTTTTCACCCAGAATGGAGAGTCGTAAATGTAAATCACGGGTAATTTAAGTGAGTTATGTGTCGTTATCTGGTATCATCCCAACCCTCCAGTGGCGCAGAAAACTGGTAGTAGTGGTAGGAGGGGAGGGTGTCGTGAGGCCTACCTTGACGACCTGTGTACGAGCGATGGGGCCCAGCTGGTGGTCCTGACACTCAACCATCCGTGGCGGTGACGCAGCTGTAGGTGGTGGCATTTTTGGGGGGGCGAGATTCCGAAGGTTTCAGACATTCCTGGCGCTGTTGTAGGTGTGTGTGTGTGTGTGTGTGTGTGTGTGTGTGTGTTTTGGTACGGTCATCTGGCTAGGCTGTCGAGAGGGATCTTTGATGTTGGTGACGACGATGACGGAGGCGCTGCCGTAGTAGTTTGTAAACACGGGGAAAGATTGATTTGTTTTGAGAGTTTCCTGTTACACACAAAAGAGAGAGAGAGAGAGAACTACACGAAGGATTTCACTCCACCAGCAGCGTGTGTACAGGAGGACCCTGACGGAGGCGGAGCTGGGGTAGCATGTAAGCACGACAGGGAGATCGATTTATTCAGAAGATGGGATGAGGGAAGGATTTTTTCTCTTCCTCACACACACACACACACACACACACACACACACACACACACACACACACACACACACACACACACACACACCTCCTAATAAAGCATAATACCCGTCAGAGGCACTATGGTTAATGAATTTTTTGGTCAACACTCAGGCGGAGTAATTTAGTGGGCGGGTGTTGGTTGTGTGGGTGGTGCTGGCCGCCCATGGTGCTCCACCCATCATATTATTATCTTCTAATTTAATGGAGCTGACTTTGATCACTGAGAATGTGTGTGTGTGTGTGTATGTGTGAGGAAGGTTATGTGTGCATGTAGAGGGAATTATGTGTACGTGTGGGGGTTGGTTGTGTTTGTAAGTATAATTACTGTCAGTCCGTCTCTCCGTTCGTCCGTCTACTTAACTTTTGTGCCAGTTGTTTATCTTGTACTGAGGGCCGTCACCCCCGTCACCCATGAGGGCCGTCACCCTTGAGGGCCATCACCCCCAAGGGCCGTCACCCCTGAGACTGTCACCTTTGAGGTCAATCACCCCTGAAGCTGTGCGAAATTCTGCAAGACTCACTTGACAATCAGCGACTCGACCAAACCTCGTTAACACACATAAAAGTTCGGCCGTCGACAGAATGCTAATTTATCAAAGCGCTTCCTGACCCAAAAACTGAGAACAGAACTACAATGATGTAAAGAACTGGACCTTTTTTTTTAATCACTTTGATTCACTGGAACAAAATGTGTGAGCTAATTTAATACACACAGTACAATGCCTCTCTCTCTCAGTCACTATACTTGTGGGGGAGGTATAGTGATGGTTAGGGGAGGAGGAAGGTGGTGTAGGGTGATGGGGGAGGAGGAAGGTGGTGTAGGGTGATGGGGGAGGAGGAGAAGATGATGAAAGGAAGGGAAGGAACCTATTTAAGGGGGTAAAGAAGGGCCTCAAGCAGCACAGTGAAGGAGTGCTTGGTATAAGACGAACACGTGAACAGCCCGTGGTGCGAGCGGGCGCTGGGGTGGGGAAGGAAGGTAGGTGGGCTCTGGGGGCGGAGGAGGAGGAGGGTAGGGGTTCTCTGGGGGCGGAGGAGGAGGGTAGGGGTGCTCTGGGGGCGGAGGGAGGAGGGTAGGGTGCTCTGGGGCGGAGGAGGGAGGGTAGGGGTGTTCTGGGGGGCGGAGGAGGAGGTAGGGGTGTTCTGGGGGCGGAGGAGGATGGTTGGGGTGCTCTGGGGGTGGAAGGATGGTAGGGGTGCTCTGGGGGCGGAGGAAGGTAGGGAGTGCTCTGGGGTGGAAGAGGATGGTAGGGGGTGCTCTGGGGGCGGAGGAGAGGGGTAGGTGTGCTCTGGGGTGGAAGAGGATGGTGGGGGCTCTGGGGGCGGAAGAGGATGGTAGGGGTGCTCTGGGGGCGGAGGGAGGGGTAGGTGTGGTCTGGGGGGCGGAGGAGGATGGTAGGGGTGCTCTGGGGGCGGAAGAGGATGGTAAGGGGTGCTCTGGGAAAAATTATTTCTCAATAGAGTCAATAACCTAGTCAGTGCGTCAGATGAAAGATGTCAGATCTGCTCATGACGGAGAGAGAGACCCATTTCCAGGGATAAACGTAACAATTAATTTTAGTATTAGTCAAAATGTGTTCATATGTTTTCTACACAAAATATTTTCGTTGTTTAGTGGGGCAACTATTTGGAAATAAATTCTGGCCCATTTTAGTATTTTTTTTTTAGTTGAGGATAATTACTTCGTTAAATTGTTATTTCTGTTAAAATATAAATTAGATATGACGGTCAACACAGCCGGCGTGTCTAGTGGAATGTGAATGTTGTATAATAAAAGCTAAGGTACACGTAATTGGTCCATCAGTGCAGGTGAGATATGTGTAGAACTAGGAATATGAGTCACCCTGGGCTGTATTGGTGAGTCAGAGGGAATGATCAGGGGTAGAGAGTGAGGCAGACAGGTGTAGAGAGTGAGTCAGACAGGTGTAGAGAGTGAGTCAGACAGGTGTAGAGAGTGAGTCAGACAGGTGTAGAGAGTGAGTCAGACAGGTGTAGAGAGTGAGTCAGACAGGTGTGAGTGAGTCAACAGGTGAAGAGAACAGGTAAGTGGTCAGACGGTGAAGGAGCCAACAGGTGTAGAGCAGAGGTGTAGAGGATCAGACAGTGTAAGGACAGGTGAGGTGCCACAGGGTGAAGCAGACAGGTGTGAGAGGAGTCAGACAGGTGTAGGAGTGAGTGACGGTGTGAGGTGAGCAGACAGGTGGAGGGCAGACGGTGAGAGGCAGACGGTAAGAGCAGACAGGTGTAGAGTGAGTCAGACAGGTGTAGAGGCAGACAGGTGTGGGTGTAGAGAGTGAGTCAGACAGGTGTAGAGAGTGAGTCAGACAGGTGTAGATGTAGGCAGACAGGTGTAGAGAGTGAGTCAGACAGGTGTAGAGAGTGAGTCACCCTGGGCTGGAAGTTATATTATGTTATAGGAGTTCGCTATATTAGTCTCCTGGAACCTGTTATACTTGTCTGATCTTCCAGGAATGTTAGTTATAGCGCGTCCAGGGGGGAGGGGTGGTGTCTCTTCTAGGGAGGTTGTCTGTAATGGAGTTTAAACGACCATATCTGTATACGGGCCTTTATGGTTTAAGACGGTAGGTAATAAATGAGACAGAAAGGTGAATAAAATGAATACAGACGGATAAACACACACACACACACACACACACACACACACACACACACACACACACACACACACACACACACACACACACACACACACACACACACACACACACACACACAAACACACACACACACACACACACACACACACACACACACACACACACACACACACCTGTTGTCACCTGAGAAAGACCTAACTAACGTTTCTCTCAGGTGTTGATGAGAACAAGTCCCTCTACACAGATGGCTGACAGCTGGACTTGGTGGCAGTACACGAACTTGTCCTCCTCCCACCCAAGACAGTTCAAGATACACTACGTTAATACTCTTCAATCTTCACTACCAAACTTGTCGCCATTCTCTGAGCTTGAGGATGGTGTTCAGTTCTTAATATTTACCGTCTCCCGCCTCGTGCCTGAGAACCATTATCTATATTAGTATTTGGCATCTGTAGTGAGAGAGACCCAGGTGCGGTACAGATGTTATGTAAGGGTGATGGATGTAAGTTAGTGGCGGGTGTCCTCTCGTGTGGTAATAACAGGTAATGGAAGAGCGGACTCGGCGGCGGAGGAAGGCGATGGAGTCTCTTGTGTTTCTGGGGAGCTGGAGCCTCTGTGTTTCTGGGGAGCTGGAGCCTCTGTGTTCTGGGAGCTGGAGCCCTGTGTTCTGGGGGAAGGAGCCTGTGTTCTGGGGGAGCTGAGCCTCTATGTTCTGGGAGCTGGAGCCTCTGTGTTCTGGGGAGCTGGAGCCTCTGTGTTCTGGGGAGCTGGAGCCTCTGTGTTCTGGGGAGCTGGAGCCTCTGTGTTCTGGGGAGCTGGAGCCTCTGTGTTCTGGGGAGCTGGAGCCTATACCATATATCGTCGTATATGAGAAGCTATAATAAGTAAATATCAGCTTGAATGGCCATCACCCACACACACAACAATAAACTCAAAGATATAACAAAAACTCCGGTATAAATGGGGCCCCTCCTACAGCAGCACCGGGGGAATTGAAGCTGTCCTCACAAGACTACCAATCTGTCATTGCAATCTGAGTCGACTCCTCCTTGACGCCTGGGAGCGACACCAACCCCCGGTAAGGTGTAAGAGGTACCAAGGCCCTCTGGTGGGTAAACTTGTGTTGGTGAGCTGTCGGCGTGAGTGTGTCGGTGAGATGTTGGTACCTCAATCTGGAGACTCACCAGTGGATGGATTATCACCTGCAGGAAGACTTATAAACTTCCCAGAAAAATATCAACTCGATACACAAACTTTAAATTGACGCAGATTAAAACCCAATGTTGGGGTTTAATCTCCTCTACTCTTATCTTCGTGGGGTTCGTACACTCCCTCAACACCTGAAGACACTCCCCCACTTACCCTACACCCCCCTCCCCCTCTCCCCCTCCACACACCTCCTCTCTTGTGTTTCTTTTCATGTTTCTGACTAAAAATTTCTTATTCTGAATTTCTATTTACATGACATGACTTGGTTGACCTGTTAACAAACCTCTAGAGGCGAGACAAACCCCGCCGCTGGGACATATTGATAACTTCAAAGGCGAGTCGTATTGAGGTCAGGTCAGAGAGAGAGAGAGAGAGAGAGGATCGAACGGTGATTTGTTGACTTCGTTATTGTCGTGTCTTACTGAGGACAGACAAAGACACTGTGGTATGTTATCAGAGTGACAAGCTTGGCCATTGTTCCTTGTCGTGGTCAGTACTGGGTTGTGTTGTGATGGCCAGCGTCCTTGAGGATGTCGTGGTTGTCATGTGCTGCTTCCCGAGTACCTCTATGTTGCCGCTCCCTCCCTCACTGTGTGTATGTGTGTGTGTCCATACTTTAGACACACACACACACACACGTACAGTCTATCATATGTACACAAACATCAACTAGTGGCTCCTGTCACCCTCACCCCCCTCCTTCCTCATCTACCCTCCACCACGCCCACACTTACACCCACATCCACACCCACTTTTACACCCACCCCACCCCACCTCACCCTCTTTGATCTTTTAATAGTATACCCTCTCGTGCCCTCCGAACCAGCTGCCAGTGTCATGAGTATTGAAGATGTTATTTCATTAAGAGTTTCTCCGGCTCTTCCCTCCGCCCTGACTTAATATTACCGAGTTGCCTCAAGTTTAGCCAATTAGTCACTTTTTTGGCCCGCAAGTCTGAGCCGATTTTTTTTTTTTATCAGTGGTCAAGTTGGAAATGTAGTGTGGGTGTGTGGGGTATATCACACACACACACACACACACACACACACACACACACACATACACACACACACACACACACACACACACACACACACACACACACACACACACACACTCATAAAAGGATGAGCCACTGCAACTTTTCTTGTCTTCCAGAATATTGCCTCCCAACCTCCTTCCTCTCCGTCCCCCTCCTCCCTCCCCCTCCTTCCTCCCCCTCCCGGACCTCCCACCCTCCTCCCCCCCCCATATCACCCACGCTGAATTTATGTCTCTTAGTGAGTTTATTGTCGATTTCTTGTTAGGGCAGCGGAAATCGAAGCCTTTGTACGGGGTTATGAGGCTGTCTGGGCCTAGATGGAGTGTGTGTGTGTTAGAGGGCATGTGTCTGTAAGCTCTTAAGTCGTGTGTGTGTGTGTGTGTGTGTGTGTGTGTGTGTGTGTGTGTGTGTGTGTGTGTGTGTGTAGGGCATGTGTCTGTGCTTCTAAGTCGTGTGTGTGTGTGTGTGTGTGTGTGTGTGTGTGTGTGTGTGTGTGTGTGTGTGTGTGTGTTAGGGGCATGTGTCTGTAAGCTCTTAAGTCGTCTGTGTGTGTGTGTGTGTGTGTGTGTGTGTGTGTGTGTGTGTGTGTGTGTGTGTGTGTGTGTGTTAGGGCATGTGTCTGTAAGCTCTTAAGTCGTGTGTGTGTGTGTGTGTGTGTGTGTGTGTGGTAAAATAAATAACATAGAGAGTGTATTAAGTCATGTGGTTAGGAAAATTAAATTACGTCTTGTAGATAATAACTAGGAAAATTTTATATCTATAGCCACTTGTATATAATATATTAAGGACCAACAGTTGATATAGACGCTACTGTATATATTATATTATAGCCGTGGAAATGAAATATAATTGTATTCGATTAAGTATCACTTACGTTAGTGTTAGGTTAGGTTATGTTAGGTTAGGTTAGGTTAGTGTTAGATTAAGTGTTAAATTATTGTTAGTGCAGTTAAGGTTAGGATAGATTAGTGTTAGGTTAGTGTTAATTTTAGGTTTGTTAAGTTAGGTTAGGTTAAGTTATTTAATCTACAAGTGAAATAAACTGGGGTGTAGATTCTAAAGGTGATCCAAATTTGCTCCTGCGGGCGGTGAAAGGGAGTGTCAAAGAGTGACTAATTGGTTACCACAGGTGAGAGGGGTCGACCGCAGTTGAGAGGGGTCTGCCGCAGGTGAGAGTGGGTGGCTGCGGGTGAGAGAGGCGGCCGCAGGTGTCCCGACGGCGTACCTGTGTAAAAACTACCCTGGGAGAGATACCAAGGGGGGGTTATAAGTGCTGAGTGAGACCTCTCTCTCTCTCTTAACTCAACAAAAACCAACAAAAGTGATAGATGAAAAATTGGCTTTAACTGAGAGACACAAATCCACCATTTTTCCCTGTTTATGTGTGTGTGTGTGTGTGTGTGTGTGTGTGTGTGTGTGTGTGTGTGTGTGTGTGTGTGTGTGTGTGTGTGTGTGTGTGTGTGTAAAAGGTGTTTGTGTATGCGCCAAGGTCGAAGAATTTTGTTTATTTCTTTTGTATTGGGAAACAGGAAATGTATTCTATTTTTAGTGTGTAGTTATTTATTTATTTATTTATTTATTTATTTATTTATTTATTTATTTATTGTGAGTTGATGTAGAGTCATGGTTTTATATTACGTGTGTTGTTAAGGGCGGGTTACTGTACTGTTGTTAGTGATTTAAGTACTGTTGTCACTTATGGGGTAGAGGAGGGTGGGGAGGGGTGGGGGAGGAAGGGAGAAGAAGAGGGAGAGGAGGGGAAAGGAGGGAGGAAGAGTAGGGAGAGGAAGCAGGAAGGATAGAAAGGGAGAGGGCGAGAAGGAGAGGAAGAGGGAGAGAGAAGGAGAAGGAGGAGAGGAAGAGAAGAGGGAGAGGAGGGGAAAGGAGGGAGGAAGAGTAGGGAGAGGAAGCAGGAAGGATAGAAATGGAGAGGGCGAGAAGGAGAGGAAGAGGGAGAGAGAAGGAGAAGGAGGAGAGGAAGAAGAGGAAAGAACTTAATACGTAAATAAATCACAACAAACTTCCACATCATTCCAATTATTATCATTATTTTCTTTCATTCATTTCCCGAGCTGTAACTGACGTCATCACCACTAAGGCACAAGGCAGTGTTTGGGTCGGTTACACTCACAAGCTGCTCTGGTTATGTGCCCTAGAGTGTGGACGGTTATTACGTTATGTCGTTAAGTGGTTCATTTGACGCGTGTGTAACGGGGCGGGCGATTGGTCAACGTTATGTAGATTATGGCAACGTTATGTAGATTATGGCAACGTTATGTAGATTATGGCAACGTTATGTAGATTATGGCAACGTTATGTAGATTATGGCAACGTTATGTAGATTATGGCAACGTTATGTAGATTAGGCAACGTTATGTAGTTAGTCAACGTTATGTAGATTATGGCAACGTTATGTAGATTATGGCAACGTTATGTAGATTATGGCAACGTTACAACAATTGATGGTTCTTGTAGTCCATAACTTTCCCTTAACTCGCTTCAACAATTAACTTCGACATAGTGGAATTAATGAAGCAATAGGTGGCGTATAATGATGACGCAATAGGTGGCGTATAATGATGACGCAATAGGTGGCGTATAATGATGACGTAATAGGTGGCGTATAATGATGACGTAATAGGTGGCGTATAATGATGACGTAATAGGTGGCGTATAATGATGACGTAATAGGTGGCGTATAATGATGAAAGGTGAGATTGGCCGTACAGGTGAACAGTCGCACCCACCCCTCTCCATTTAGCGCCACAGTAAAGTCCAAGAAGAGTGTGTTATGGTGTGCTAGGGTGTGTTGGGTGTGAGGGTAGATGAGTGAAAAAGTAGAGTGTGTTAGGGTGTGTTAGAGTGTGAGAGTGAGCTGGTGACAGTAGAGTGCGTTAGAGTGTGAGAGTAGGCTAGAGTGACAGTAGAGTGCGTTAGAGTGTGAGAGTAGGAGAGTGACAAAGTAGAGTGTGTTAGGGTGTGAGAGTAGGAGAGAGTGACAAAGTAGAGTGTGTTAGGGTGTGTTACAGTGTGATAGTAGACGAGGGTGATAAAGTAGAGTGTGTCAGAGTGTGGAGGTGATGAGGGTTGGCCACTAACAAGGTGTGTTTGTCATTTTCAGGTAAAATCCTCACCTGTGTTCCCTAAATGGCTCTAGAAGTAATGGGTGGAGCTCCTCCTTCCTCTTCTTTCCTCTTTTCCTTCTGTCCCTTCCTCTTCCTTCTTCTCTTCCTTCCTCTTTCTTCCTCTTCCTTCTTCTCTTCCTTCCTCCTCCTCCCCTTCCTTGTTTTCTTTCTTCCTTCTCTTTCTCCTTTTCCTTCTTCCCCGTCTTTCTTCTCTTCCTTCCTCTTCCTTCTCCTCTTCCTTCCTCTTCTCCCTCCTCTTCCTCTTCTTCCCGTCTTCTTTCTCTTCTCTTCTTCATCTTCCTTCTTCTTCCCTCTCTTCCTTCCTCTTCCTTATGTCCCTTCTTCTTCCTCTCCCCTCCTCCACCTCCTCTTCCCCCTCTTCCTCCATCACCAGAGGGGCGGAAGATCAGTAGCGGCTTCACAAAGGAGTGTTCAAAGGCTTGCGTTTTGGTCATCCCTCCTCTCCATGGTGGTGGTGATGGTGGTGGTGATGGTGGTGGTGATAGTGGTGGTCTGAGTGGTGATAGTGGTGATGATGATAGTGGTGGTGGTGATGGTGGTGGTGGTGGTGATAGTGTAGTGGTGGTGGTGATAGTGGTGGTGATAAGGTGGTGATAGTGGTGATGGTGATAGTGGTATTGGTCATGGTGGTGGTCATGGTGGTGATGATGAGTAGTGGTGGTGATAAGGTGGTGATGGTGGTGGTGGTGATAGTGGTGGTGATGGTGGTGGGTGAATTGATGGTGGTGGTGATAGTGGTGATGGTGATAGTGGTGGTGATGGTGGTGGTGATAGTGGTGGTGATGGTGGTGGTGATCGTGATGATGATGATGATGATGATGATGATGATGATGATGATGATGATTGAAATGACATAATTATTAGTTCCAATTATTAGTTAGGTCAGGTCAGGTCAGGTCAGGTCAGATTAGATTAGATTAGGTTAATAGAGTTCCCCCTTAACTGAAACATGTCTGTGTGAACGCTTGAGAATCTTCCTTTAACTGAAACTGAGATTTAGGATAACAGTTTCTTCAAGTTTATTCATACAACGAGGAGTATTTTCCCCGTTAAGTTGTATTAAGAAACGCGTATGATGTTATGGTCGAGTCTCAGTACACTTTTGATACCATTGTCGCCTTTCTCGTGTGTGTGTGTGTGTGTGTGTGTGTGTGTGTGTGTGTGTGTGTGTGGTATACCTCTATAATGACCCAGTTAGTTAGTTATAATGCTTCTGGTTATAGAGAAATATTAAACATAAGGATCTGTGTTGAGGAGTATTTACAGTGTGGTCAGTTATGGTGTCTGGGAGCGGTAACACACCAGGTGGTGATAATTATTTATTTTAACTTATAGATCTTTACTGTGAAGCTTAAACCTGTGGATGTTGAGGTGGAGGGAACACTAGGTGGTGGAGGGAACACTAGGTGGTGGAGGGAACACTAGGTGGTGGAGGGAACACCAGGTGGCAGAGGGAACACCAGGTGAGAGGCAGTACCCAGGTAAATGGTCGCGTGCACATAATGTGGACGGATGGAAAGCAATGACGTCAACGGTGACGTCACGAGGAAAAATCGCATGATTGGTGGTTGTCGGAAGCCCCGCCCACAGCGTCATGGCTGTCGATACTGGCTGTGGTTGAGGTATTATTATTATCATCCCGGAGTCAACTCATGGACGTTCTTCCTTCACCTGTATACTTAAGTGAAGGAAACGTACGTACGTGTGTGTGTGTGTGTGTGTGTGTGTGTGTGTGTGTGTGTAATGGACGTGTCGTGTTTACAGTAGCCAAGATGTAAACAAAATATTTGAATAATTATTGTGATTTTTAATTTCCAACACGACAATAGTTATTTTTTTTTTTTTTATTTATATTTTGTAGAAGGTTGAGAGTTATGTGAGGACAGTTGGATGGTACTTAGTTTAGCCTTCAGTAATGTATAAGAAATAAACTCACTGAAATTTATTAACGTAAAATTAAAAATAAATCCAAAGAATAATCACTAAGGAAGTTTATTTATTGTTAAGTAATGTCATCAAGCAGTCATCACTCGTCCACACATTCCTTCAAGTCTGTGAGGCAGGACAGGTAAGGGGGGGGGGTGTCTCTACCATGTGTATAATGATATATCCGTCACTGTTGGCCAGGGTATATTTGAGTATGTTATTTACCCTGAAGTAATTATACAACTGTCCCTCACTGCCATATGGTCGTTAATGGAGATAGTTAACTCATAGGGCCAAGTCTCGGTACAGTGTGTGTGTGTGAGGAGGGTGGGGAGGGGTGGTATAAACTGATCTCTCCCTTCTTGGCCGTTTCCCTCACTCCCTGACGCAAGAATTATACACCCGTGAGTTGCCAAGTGATACCCTGGATGAACTCACGTGTAGAAGGTAAATAAGTAGCGGAGTTTACACTACGGCGCCACACAGCTGGTCTATCTCAACTTCGGTTTCTGTGATCTTGAAGTATCGCCCCCACCCCCCTGCTGGTGCCGAGGTTAGGATGGAGTCAACGGCGATCATGCGTCGTTAGATATGAGAATGGATTTACCTGTCGGAGTCATAATTAAGGTTTAGATAAGAGCTAAGATAAGGTATGCGACGCAGGTGGTGGCTAAAATAGGTCGACACTACTGTAACTATATTGGTGGTGGCCCTCAGGTGAAGGTAAATATTTAACGTGTGAATGTTTGAGAGGTACGAGAGGCGGCCGACCATAGCGGAGGGGGTCCACTTGGGTGTTCTCTCTCCTGGTAGCTGAATGATCCATGACTGGTCAAATGGGCCCCAGTTCTAATGGGCCCCAGTTCTAATGAAGCCCAGTTCTAATGGACCCCAGTTCTAATGAAGCCCAATTTTAGTGGGTCCTAGTTCTAATGGGCCCCAGTCCTCACGAGTGGGTGAGGGCCCATTAGAACTGGGGCCCTTTTGGTCAGTTATCAAAATTATCAGTCTTAATGTGGCGATGACCCCACGGAGAGAGAGAGAGAGAGAGAGAGAGAGAGAGAGAGAGAGAGAGAGAGGAGAATTAGCCAGGGAAGAGGAGATGGAGGAGAGGTGAGAGGGAGAGGGAGAGGGAGGGAGAGGGAGGGAGAGGGGGCCCCACTACCCAAAAATAGCCAGCTCCAGCACCCAGTAATGCTACCAGTTCACGCTAACCTTGGAATTTAACCTCACTGCCATACCACTTATGTCCAGTCCAGGGAGGGTTGAGGGAGGTTAGGTTAGGTTTAGTTAAGGTTAGGTTATGTTAGGTTAGGTTAGGTTAGGTTAGGTTTAGTTTAGGTCAGGTTGGGTTAGGTTAAGGTGAAGTTAGGTTAGGTTAAGTTTGGTTGATTTATGGTCAGGTTAGGTTAAATCAGGTTGGGTTAAGGTCAGTTTGTGTTGATTTAAACTTAGGTTAGGTTAGGTTAGGTTAGCTCGAATTTTAAGACTCATCCCGGAACTTGACCGTGCTGACATAATAAATCCTGACCCTTACCTGCAATACATTACTTAAGAATTAATTATTTATTGGCTTTATTATAGCCTCCTCTGGAATACCTGGTGCCCGGAAACGCGTGGGTTTGGATTCGGTGACCCTAAAACGGATTCACTGAGAGATATAGTGGGTGGTGTCAGAGAGGTGGTGGTGTCAGAGAGGTCGTGGGGTGAGACAGGTGGTGGGTTGTGAGAGGTCGTGGTGTCAGAGAGGTGGTGGTGTCAGAGAGGTGGTGGTGTCAGAGAGGTCGTGGGGTGAGACAGGTGGTGGTGTCAGAGAGGTCGTGGGGTAAGACAGGTGGTGGTGTCAGAGAGGTCGTGGGGTGAGGTGTCAGAGGGTCGTGGGGTGGACAGGTCGTGGTGTCAGAGGTCGGGTGTCAGAGACGGGTGGTGTTGTGGTGTCAGAGAGGTCGTGGGGTAAGACAGGTGGTGGTGTCAGAGGTCGTGTCAGAGTCGTGTGTCAGAGGTCGTGAGAGACAGGTGGTGGTGTCAGAGAGGTCGTGGGGTGAGACAGGTGGTGTGTCAGAGGGTCGTGGTGTCAGAGAGGTTGGTGTCAGAGGGGTCGTGGGGTGAGACAGGTGGTGGTGTCAGAGAGGTCGTGGGGTAAGACAGGTGGTGGTGTCAGAGAGGTCGTGGTGTCAGAGAGGTCGTGGTGTCAGAGAGGTCGTGGGGTGAGACAGGTGGTGGTGTCAGAGAGGTCGTGGTGTCAGAGGTCGTGGGGTGAGACAGGTGGTGGGTTGTGAGAGGTCGTGGAGTCACAAGTATCGAACGAAAGACTAGTGTGTGTGTGTGTGTGTGTGCGTGTCTGCGTGTCTGCATGTGTGTGTGTGTGTGCGTGCGCGCGCGTGCGCGTAGTTCAGCATGAGCCACGACTAACTACACACCGTCAACAAACCACGCCACGCCCACCTAACCACACGCTAGTTGCTCACAGTCATGACCTCTAAGTACATAGTAATACATTATTTACTGTATTTTGTATTCAACTTTTGTATTTTCTTCCTACGTTCATGAGCAGGCGGGGAGGATTGGGTCAGGTTAGTTAGGTTAGGTTAGGTTTTTGTGGACGTAGTTTTCGTTTCTTTCTTTTTTCTTTAGTATTTTGTGTCGTTTTTACTTATTATTTTACAGTGTATTTTTATTTTCAGTGTTTTAATGTGTTTTGTTTTTGTGTGTGCTTACTTTATTTACACTTGCTGTATATCCCTGGGTGTTCTGTGTTAAAGATCCGGATTCAGATGACGAACGCAATATGAATGACTTTATGAGAACTGTGAATCACTCGACCTTGTGGCTAGCTCATACTGATTACGTTTTATTATTATTTTTATTATCCTCTGTTCAAGGTTTCAACACTATATCATTTAAGAAGTCAATATTTACCTTTCGTTACTTACTAATAAATACGATTCATCTTTTACAGTATTTACCAACAGATTTTTCCGTCCTGAACGTAGATTTTTTTTTTTAAGGATTTTTCTGTTTTTCGTTTGTCCGAGAATGATATTGTTGGCGTCGTAAACGTTCATCAGTTGTGGGTTGATCGTCAATCTCTGCAATGCATGTTTGGTGTTAATTTGTGGTGGGGAGGAGGAGATGGGGAGGTGGTGCCGATAGATGACCCGCCCTGGCAGCTCATCCATGGTCAGTGTGTGTGTCTCGCTGTGGGTGGGGTAGGGTAGGTGGGGTGGGGGTGTGTCGCTGCAGCCTAGAGTCCCTCCCTCCTTAGCTCGCTGGGACAGAGACGGAGAATTTTCACAGCGGCAAAATTGGCAAATTACTGAGAGATGAAGTGTACCCCGAGTGATCAGTGGGGCGGCGGCTGAGAGACCATATCACTCTTATACATAATATTAATAATAATAATAATAATAATAATAATAATAATAATAATAATAATAATAATAATAATAATGGTTGCCCCTCGTGTAACGAGGATGGTAGGCTCAAGGGCCACCTAGGCGTGAATTTGTTTAAGGTGTAGAAGCTGTCGCCAACACAACAACCACACCCTGGGTAAACGAGCTGCATGACCCAGTGTCAAGGAATAGTCCGAGAAGACTGGACAACTCGCCAACTGGACTGGCTAATCATTACCCCGGAACACGATCCGCAAATCGATTAACATCCAGTCTCCTAATTACTGCTGGGTTGACAGAGGCAAATGGCGTAAAGAAACCTACCCATAGTTTCACCCTGCCCGAGGATCGAACCCGGGTCCGCTCGCTTGCGAGGCCAGCATGTTGGCCATTACACCACAGGTTGCATACATACATACATACATAACATACAACACGACGACACACCATCCACGTACAGTCTAGTTCAGGACGGATGAATTTTTTTGCAGTGTCAACAAACATGGCTGGCGAGGAGTGTGTTGTCGCCCTCGGCCACTCACACTCGGGCACGTTCCCACACTTACAGCGCCGCCTCCTCCTTCTTCATACTCGTCACGCAGCTGCTAAATTGCTCAGCAGGTCAGTAGGGCAGTAGAAGCTCTCCCTCCGTGCTCTTTAAAACTGCCTGAGACAATCCCCCCCCCCCGTCTTCAAGTACTTACGCCTTCTGCACTTTAAATTCTCCTATGGTCACACACACACACACACACACACACACACACACACACACACACACACACAGCCTCCTTACCTCCATTAGCCCCCCTCACTCTCCCTCCCCCATCCCACACTGAGATAACACTGAGGGTAGGGGAACTGTTTTGTTATTTACCAACACTCCTAACCTCACATACCCACCTCCTACCCACACCACCTCCTTCCCCCACTCCCACTCCCTCCCCTCCCTCCACACACCTCCTACCACTACTCCCTACTCTCCTACCCCCACTCCCACCTCCTACTCCCTACTCCTCCTCCCCCACTACCC